>NW_003852450.1:5959346-5969020 GCF_000181295.1 Otolemur garnettii
ATTTATACAGCCCACTATCAATAAGCATTTGGCTTGTTTTCAGTTTGGGCCCAATGTGGACAATATAACTCTGCACACTCTTGAGTGTGTCTCCTGGTGCATACGTGTAGAATTTGTCCAGGTGTGAAATTACTAGGATATGAAGTCCAGGCCTGTGCAGCTTTACCAGTGTAGGCAACATGTTTTCCCAAAGTAGTGGTGTGGGTTTTTCCTCTCACTAACAGAATTCTCATGTACTCCATCCTTGCTGTAACCATATCACACTTTTTACCAACCTGAGAGGTGTAGAATGATATCTTGATAGGATTTAAACGTGTCTTTTCCTAATTATTCATTAGTTGCAGCCTCTTTTCCTAAGTCTAGAAGCTATATGTGTTTGTCCTTCTGTGAATAGTCTGCTGTGCCTCTTGTCACTTTCCTATTGGGCTGTTTGTCTCCTTCTTCTTGAAATGGAGTTCTTTCTGTTCTGAACACAAATCCTCTATTCCAGTGTTTTCAACCTTTTTTTTTAATCTCATGGCACGCTTGAACCTATAAACTTCCATGGCACACTTAAATTATGTTGATCAAAAAAAAAAAGAGTAAAAAAAGTATTTTCTGTGCTTTGAACTGCTTTGGAAAATAATTTAATTAACAATCTTTAAATAGTCTTGTGGCACAATTAAGATCTTCTCGTAGAACCCCAGTGTGCCGTGGCACCTTGGTTGAAAATCACTGCTCTAATAGTTAGAAGTTTGGCTAAACCTTCTGCTTTGGGGCTTGCCTTGGCATTCTCTTTAGCGGTCTGTTAACGTAGTCAGATGTACCAATCTTAGTCTTTATTGTTTTACTTTCTGCATCTTGAGAGATCTTTCTCTAATCTGAGGTCTGAAGATGTTTTACACTATAGTCTTCTAAAAGTTGTATAGGCTTTTTCCGCTTTAAGTCTTTAATCCTTCTGAAATTGACATTTGAGTATGCTGTAAGTTAGGCCTTTGTTTGATTTTTTTTCCTGTATAGATGATCAATTGTTCCAGCACAATTTCTTGAATACTCTAGCCTTTTCTTGCTCACCTATACTGCCATCTCTGAAATAAGTCAAGTTTCTATATATGGGAATCTTTCTGTTTCATTGGTCTATTTTCTTTTGCTGCCCCAATAATTCAGAATGTAAATTACCAAAGCTCTACACTAAATCTTGATATCTCATACAGCAAGTCCTTGTCCTGTGTACTCTCTTTCAAGAATGTCTTGGCTATAGCCCTTACTTTTACGTAGAATCATATCACCAAATTTATTGAAAATTCTATTCGGGTTTTTATTGGAATTGCATTGATTCTGTAGGGTAATTGGGTAAAAATTGACATCTTTATGATAGTAGGTATCATTATTTAAAAACATGATATATCTTGTCTTTGTTTAGTTACCTTCTTAAATATAGTTTAATAAAATTAATATAACTTTTTTTTCTGAAGGGGCTCATATATCTTATATTAGAATTATTCCTAGGTATTTTAAATGTTCGATTAGTGTTTTGAATTTTGTTGTTGGTAAAACTTATATTTTCTAACTAATTATTGCCAACTTTCTTATAAATTTTGATTATGCTACAAATTCTGCAGGGTTCTACGTAGATAATCATATCATCTGCGTAGATAAGTTTTGTCCCATCCCTTATACCTTTTTAAATTTTTCTTGCTGACTACACTAAGGCCTCTAGTACAGTGGCAAATATAAATACTGATAATGGCATCTTTCTCTTGTTCTTGACCTGAAAGGGGATGTTTTTAATATTTCAACATTAAGTATGTATGCTATTTATTGTAGATTTTTCATAGATTCCTTTAATAAGATTAAAGAAGTTTCCCTTTACTGGTTTGCTGAGAGTCTTTAGAAGAATGGATATAAATTTTGCACATTTTTCCTTTTATTCTGCTAATAAAGTAAATCATATTAATTTCTCCCTGGTAAATCATCCTTATTCCGAGAATTAGCCCAATTTGACATGATCTTTGTTATACATGGCTAGATCAGGTTGATATTTTCTTTCACATTTATATATTGAGTGAGATAGGTCTGCATGTTTTCTTTCTAACACCCTAAGAAGTCCTCACCACCCACAGCTGCTGCCCAGGCCTATACTAAACTGACATGGGGTATCAAGGTTCTGGAGTAGCAAGCTGGGGAGATTCTCTCTTTCCCCTTTTGGAAAGACACGTGTCAAAGGACCCATCTGCGCCATGAATATTTGGTAGCAGTTACCAGTAAAGCCATCCTGGTACAATACTTTTGTTGAGGATGATTTGTAACTGCTGATTTAATGTCTTTCGTGGCCACAAGACCATTGCATTTTCTGTTTTTCTTTGAGTAGATGGAGAACTGAAACTCTGTGTCCCTCCCTAGGCCAAGGTCCTCCTCCCCAAATGGGTGTCAGAGGGATCAAAGGTGGCACTAAAGCTTGCTCTTGTTTCATTCGGAGCTCGGTGTTTGTTTCCTAAGAGCCCTTATTTGAGATAAAGTCAGGGAGGTTGCTGGTTATTTCTCCCGTCCATCTGTCCCTCCTAAGTGGCCCTAGAGAGGACGAGCTTAGATATTGTAAACCTGCGGTTTCCCCAGAGTTTGCTGGGGTGAACCCAGATGGTGGAAGTTCCTATGACCAGTTAAAACCCTCCCGGGCAAGTCATTCATCTGGAGGTGCTGAGGCCCCCAGGGATCCCCACGAGGACTGAGGCTCGGTAAACCAGCTCCTCCCTTCTTCTGTTGGTGCTGACTCCATCCCACCCCCATAAGGTGACAGCTTTTCCCTACATTGTGAATGCCATGGAAATGCCACTTTCCCTATATTGTAAGGCTCTCACATCAAAGAGGACGCATATGCCTTCAGTCTAGGGCCTGCTGTCGCTGAGTCAGTGGGGTGGGGGCAGGGAAGGAGGGAACTTGGCTGAAATGGAGCACATTTTATCAGGAGTGGGTACGGCTACAGGGTCCCCCGCAACCCCTTTCCTGTGCTGTGCTTTTTCAAAACATCTTCTCTGGAAGCCACCACCTGGTCGAGGGTGGATTTGCTACTAACAAGTGTTCTTTATGCTCATTCGACTCTCTCTTCCTGTAAGTGAAGCCCTCTTCCCCACATTCAGAGCTTAGCGCCAAGAGAACATAGCCAGATCCCTCTTAATTAATTCAGGCATTCGGCAACAAATGTTTTTCAAATATGTCTCAAGGAGAGAAGCATCCAGTCCAAAGGCTCACTGCTACATTTGCTCTGGGCGTTGCCTCATTTTGCTCAGGGTGGGCGTGGGGAAGGCTGCACACAGGCATTCCTGCCATTCCCACCCTCCTAGACCCCACCACATGGCATGTGGGATCTTGGGAGCTTAGGATGGCCCCAGCCCCACCCCACTCCCTGCACTAGAGTGTCCTTGCCATTCCCAGCTGTCACCCAGGCCAATAATAAACGGCCAGGGTCAGGTAGCCCGAAGGCCAGGCTTGCTGGGGACACTTCCCAGTCTGCTTACCCTCTGCACTCCAATAGACAACCCTGCGGAGGGGAATCTAGAGGAAAGGGACAGGACCCTGTACCTACCATAACTGGTGCCATTATTGCCACTTGTCCTTGGCAATAATGGAGCTTCTTCTGGAGCAGAGCAGCTGGGCCATGGAGGAGCCAGGCCCACCCAACCCAGCCCAAACCAGATGAGAGCTGGTGCTCTTATTCACTCCTTTCTGGCACCTAATTTGAGGTCATTAAGCTGTAGCAATAGTCCATATGACTGAGTTTGAGCCTTCTCAGAAGTGAAAATCTCCACCCTATTCACATTTAAAGTTAGATCTCAGCTTGCTCAATTCAGAGCTCCTTCACTCGGACTCAGCTCTCTAATATGACCCAGGGCAGGGCTCTATGCCCAATACCTAGGACCCCTAAAATCAGAGAACAGAAAGAATGTCACCCCACTACATTCCTTCTTCTGTCACTCAAATGCAAAGGTGACTCGGTGTAGAAGAAAGTTCACTAGACCCTTCACCCTACTTCCCCTTGTCACCTTGGGCAAGTCAATTCCTGAGTCTTCAGAATTCATTGTGCAGTGACCAGGTTGGACTAGATGACCCACTGGCCACAGCCAGCCCTGGGTGCCCCTTCTCAGAAAATAAGGAAAGCGAGAGAGGGCCAGAGGCTCCATTTGGAATTCAATATTAACCTCTCACCCTGTTTTCCCAACCAGAAGGCACTTTTCAGTATAAACTGTGAACTACATGTGGTCCTTAGCTCTACGGCCTCCTCCTCCCTCAACACCTGCACGCACACGTTCACACACCACACTCATGCACACATGCACACAGAGGAAAATTGTCCTTTCTCTGCCAAGCACAGGGGCCGGCAACAGTGGGAGAGAGGGTGTCTGACACTGCACTTCACACCAGAGCCTGCCTTTACAGATCACTCAGCACCTCAGTCTGCACCAGTAACCCTTCTCACCATCCTGGCCCTCCACCTGCCAGTCCCGCATCTTCAGCAGCAGTCCCAGGGCCACAGCCAGTCAGCTCTGGGGCTTGACGCCCAGGCTGACTGAGTTCCAGAGCATCCCTGGAGTGACTCAGAGGTGATCAACCTTTGGAGAGCATTCAGACTTCCCTGCCAGTGAAGAGATCTTCTCCCGGCACACCAGACCCCAAATGCCTCCATACAACTCTTTCTAATCCTTTAATCCAGTGGTGTGGGAGCCATTTTCTATCAAGAGACAGTGACCTCAGTGGAAAAACATAATCAGATGAGGGCCACATCATTGTACAAAATTACTTGATTTAGGTGCACCCGATGCCGCTTTTTCTTTTTAATTAAGAAAGGGGTATAGAACATTAAGAACATCTGATTTTTAAAGGAAGACAAAAACTACACAAAATAAAGATGATCAGTATGTGAAAATATGTCTTCCAAATGTGAGGTGGTTGAGATGATGTGATTTGAAAGAATGTGAAAGACAGAGTGAGGAAGGAGGAGAAAGAGAAAGAGAAGAAAAAGGTGATCTGACTCATGCCCAGATATTCTCCTGGCCATCTTCAGTGTCCCTTCTTTACAGAGTCCTCTCGGCCACCTCCCAGTCACTCTGTCACATCACTCTGACTTCCTTGTATCATGGCACTTACTGCTGTGTGATATTTCCCTTCTGGTTGAACATCTGTCTCCCTGGGGGCTAGAAGAGAATGTCCATGTGAGCAGGACTTTACCAGTATTGTTCCTCACTACGCCTCCAGCACTGAACACTACTGTTGGGACATAGTAGGTGCTTAATAAGTGAATGTCCAATGAATGAGCAAATGAATGAATGAATGAATGAGCTTCTTTCTATCCCTTTATAGACTCTGCTGTTAGCTGTCAGAGGTGTATTTTTGCACAGAAGCAGTAACCAAGCCCTGCATTGCATTTTCCACATCAGCTTAAGCTCCCCCTCTACAACTCTAATCAAAACTCATCCATTCCACAAGCGTGTCCAAGCTCTTGGCTGAAGCTGTGGATGGAGATAAATGAGATTTGACTCCAGACTCAAGGCTTGATCTTCTGAAGTTTATAGAGTTTAGAAGGGGGGTGAGAAAGCATGCCCACAAAGTATTATAATTCAAGATGAAATGAGTCATAATCAACAAAAAAGGAACAAACTAAAGCTGTTCAAAGGAAGGAGAAATCCTCTCCAGTTGGGTGATCAGCATGGGCCTTAATATACAGAAGCCTCAGCCTGGAGACTGAGCCTGGAATGAGGGTTCAGACCCTCCTGTAGGTCTTGGCCATGAGGCTTAGAGCTGTGACCTCAGCCTGAAAGTGAGGATCCCTAGGGCACGTCCAGACTAGACCAGGCATGGGCAGAGGAGGGAGGTGCAGGAGATAAGGATGGAGAGAGGGGCTGCGGCCAGACTCTGCAGGTTCATGGAGTGAGCATAGTCATGGGAGAGAGTGAGCCACAAGGGCACCATGACCCAGGCGGGGCGTGAACAAGGGCAGCTGAGCCCACCGCACTCTGCAGCCCACAGGAGGAGGGAGGATTGTCAGCAGAGGGCCTTCATTTTCAGACATGAGGGGGCCAACCTAGTTACTCTCAGTGGGACAGGTTGCTCTCTTTTCTTAATAATGTGAAATACAGGTTCAGTGCCTATAGCTCAGTGGCTAGGGCACCAGCCACATACACCCAGGTTGGCAGGTTCAAACCCGACCCAGCCTGCCAAACAACGACAACTACAGCAAAAATATAGCCAGGCGTTGTGGCCAGTGCCTGTAGTCCCAGCTACTTGGGAGGCTGAGGCAAGACAATCACTTAAGCCCAAGAGTTTGAGGTTGCTGTGAGCTGTGATGCCACAGCACTCTACTGAGGGCAACATAGTGAGACTCTGTCTCAATAAATAAATAAATAAAAATAATGTGAAATATAAGCTGATCAATGTATAAGCTGATTTCTCAACAGCAGGAAAAGAAGCAACTGTTTTTGAGACAACATCCTGCCTTAATGGAGGCCAAGGCTTCAGTGGGTGGTCATTTTCCTGTCAGGTCAATCCTGGTTTCAGAAAACAGTCTTCTTCAGGACACCAGGCTGTCAGGGAAGGGATAGAGACTTGGGCGTCTGGAGACGGGGATGGAAGTGAGGAAGAAGCAGGGCTCCATGTTGTTAGCCGTGGGTGGGTTCCGCTGGAAGGAAACCAGGGCATGTGGAAACACCAAAAGCTGACTCAGTGGTGGGGTGGGAGGTGGGGCAGGGGGAGGAAAGGAGGTGCAGCTGGGTTCAAGAGAGGAGGGCCTCAGGGAAGGAGGCCAGATCCAAGACAGTTCCCAGTCCCTATTCTTTCCTCTCTGCCTTCCTGCTGCCGATGGCCCTTCCCACAGACTCAGCCACACCCTCAGCTTCTGGGGCCTGGGACCACAGACATTTCTTCTAGTTCCTTCTCCTGGGCTCACCTCGGTAAATACTTTACCACACTGTGTCATGATTATCAGCTCATACAACTGCTTCCAATGAGTTTATGAGCCACCCCCCTTTTTTTAAGAGAGAGAGTCTCACTTTGTTGCCCTCAGTAGAGTGCTGTGGTGTTACAGCTCACGGCAACCTCCAGCTCTTGGGCTTAGGTGACTGTCTTGCCTCAGCCTCCCGAGTAGCTGGGCTACAGGTGCCTGCCACAATGCTGGGCTATTTTTTTGTTACAGTTTAGCTGGGGCCAGGTTTGAACCCGCCACCCTCGGTATATAGGGCCAGCACCCTACTCACTGAGCCACAGGCGCCACCCAAGACTGTGAGCCCCTTGAGGAAAAGAACCTTGTCCTGCTTCCCTGCTGTCCCCACCACCTGGATGATGTTAGGTTGAGTGAAGTCATTGCAGTTGTGCCTGCTGAGTTCCTTGCACCTGACCTGATCTCTAAAAGTCAGGATCCCTTAGGGCCTGGGCAGGCCTTCTGTCCTCTCTAAATGAGCTCATCCATTCCCAGGGCTTAAAATAGCACCTTGATGCTACGACTCCCGCATGTACCTATCTGCAGCCTAAGCCCCCCCTCTGTACCAGGTGCATATACCCACTGGCCTACTTGCTCCCCACCTGGTCTTTAATATGTCTGAAACAGACCCCTTACTCTGAAGCCTCTCCCCATGCCAAATGCTCCTCCCATCAGAAAATCATCACAACCCTGTCCATGTTGTTAAAGGCAGGACCCCGACATGCTTCCTGGTTCTTCCCCCTTCCTCATCCTGACTTGTCTAACTCATCAATAAGTGTGCTGGTTTCCCTCCAGTGAATACACGAAGCTCGGGTCTCCCTCCCATCCACCTCCACTCCAAGCACAGCCAGGCCCCACATCTCTTGCCTGGACCTCTTTAATCACTGCTTATGTTCACACTGCCTCCACTCTTGCCCATCCAAAGCTACCCTCTCCAGAGCCACAGAGTGACTTCTGAAACCTAGGTCCTAGCCACCTTCCTAAACATTTGGTGGTATCTGATTGCACAAAGGACAAAGCCTCCTCACGGCTTCCAAGGCCCCAGGCCCCAGACCTGCCTCTCTGCCCCATCTCACTCCACTCCAGCCAGCTGGGCTGCTTGCTTTACCCAAACTCTCCCATCTCTGAGACTTTGCACGTGCTGTTCTCTGTCTGGATCATATTCTTCCACACCAATGTGGCTAACTGCCTCTCAGCCCTCAGATTCCAGCTTAGGGTCGTCTATCAGAGAGGCCTCCATGACCATCCTAACTAAAGAAGATCCTCGCACCCGGCTCAGCCCAGGACATGACACCAGACAGGGGCTCAGTAACTCTTGGGGTAGGTGCTGCCTTTAGCCCAAGCTGACTCCTGTAAGCTCTCTGGTTCCTCCTTCTAAGCTACCAAGGATTGGCTCCCCTCACCCCTTATTTTTAAGTTTTCTCAAAACTGCTCACACAGCATATTCTAGAGTTTCCCCCCGCCTCGACTGGCTACAGGACTGGACAAAGGCTCTTTGGCTCCCCATTTCCTAGCTGTCTCTTTCAGTTTCAGAGCTTAAACGCGAGCCACTGCAGGGCAATAGTGGGGAGAATGGAAAATAACCAACGGGGAGACGTGGCGGAGCCCAGGGGCTGACCGAGTTCTCCCTGCCACAGCCCTCAGTCTATAGTTAGCTTCTGACTTCCTTTCTTGGCAAGATCTATACCAGTTATCTAGGACAGTCCCACTTTCAACTATTCTGTCCTGTGCCTGACTGTGTATTATGAATTTTCGTACAATATGGGCACTCTATCCTTTCCTCCCACTCTCCTTTTATCCCAGTGAGGGCAGCTTTTCTCAAACAACCCCCACACTCAGTGTTAGAAGAGCTGAATCTTGTTTGGGTCTTGTTCTACCCCATAAAATCTGCGTGACTTTGGGCAAATCACTTATCCTCTCCAAGCTTGAGTTTGCTCATCTGTAGGACAGAAACAAGAGCAGCACCTCCATTCCAGGGTCTGATCTGGGGAGGGGGGGTGACCGGCATGATATGTGTTGAGCACTTGGCACTCATAAAAAGTCTCCCTTCCCCCTTAGCGTGGATAAATGGTGTGAAGTAGTTTGTTAGCCAAAGACTCTTGAGCTCCGGTGAGTCATGTAATGCTTTACCCAAACAGTGTGTGCGAGTGATCCGATAGCGGGTGCTGGATGGATTCTCTGGGTTCTGCTGTGGCCCCCGTGGTGAGACGGGGCATGTCTGTGGGTGGGGCGCTGCATCTGCATGGAGAAGAGGGGCCCAGCTCAAGTCACTGGGGAAAGCTCACATCTTTATTGAAAATCCAGACTCAAAAGACTCAATGGAGACTGCCTTAGACAGAGGAAACAGGGCCTCTCACCACTTGGGCCCAGGCTTGGGAGAGAGGCGCCTCCTTGAGGGGGTTCCTGAACAGGTGGCTCCCTCCATCTGAAATCAGAAGGCTGAGTAGCCGTCACCTATCCCTCACATGCATTTTGTGTCACCCCGGAGCCTCCCTTCCAGGCTCATTTGAATGCTTTGGCTTAGGCTTGGCTCTGCAGGGGGAAGTCCGTGCCACCTTCTGGGCCGGAGTGTTAAGGGATGACCAACGCCCTCTAAGGCCACCTTGATGACAACCTCTCCAGGGGAAGGTACATCTTGGTGAGTCTGAGGAACAGAGCAGGGGCCGAGCAATCTCCCTCCCTCCCTGTGTGGGCAGTCTTCATGCACAGGCCTGCTGCCACTGTGCTC
>NW_003852450.1:5969066-5981468 GCF_000181295.1 Otolemur garnettii
CGCAGCCCCTTCCTCCACATCAGCGTGCCCCACTCTTCCCTCTCTTTCCGTAGTCACACCCCCTTGTGTCTGCCCAATTAATCCAAAATTACCCCCCTAAGGTTCTTAACTTAGGCACATCTTCAAAATCTCTTTTGTCATGTTCACAGATGAGGGAGATTAGGACTTAGACATCTTTGGGGCACTGTTATTCTCTCTGCTATGATGTTCTTACTATATGAGCTGTTCTCCTCAAACCCCATCCATTTCTCAAGCTCCAGAAAGGACCTCCTCACCTCGTCTCAGGCCAAAGGGCCGGGTCATAAAAAGCCTTAAGGATGGAGGGTCTGTAGATGCTTTGGTTGCCTGTTTTAGTGTTGAAGGCCCTTAAAGGGGGTTCTTGCTGTATCTGACTCACCTCCAGTCTGTGACAAAAGGGATCCTGTAGCTCTGTTCTGTGTGCTTTCCAAATTCAGTACCTGGGGGTGGGGCAGCCACAGAATCATCTCAACTGCAGGAAGTGGAAGTCTCATAGAAGAGCCAGAAATTAAGGTGGGGTTGGAGGAGGAAGGATCCAGTCTCTGCCGAACACCTGCTTGGTGCCGGACCCTTACAGATAGAAGCTCATTTAATCCTTACAACATCCTGTGAAGAACCAGGGCTCCAAAAGGCTGAGTAGAGTCAGGAAGCCTGACTATCCAGCACCTGTCTGGATAGTGTGCTTGCTCTCTCTGTAGATGCGGCCATCCCCAAATCCCCACAGATTCAATGGTTGTAAAACCAGAGTCAGGGGGTAGAGCAACTAGATATGAACTTGGTGAAAGAGGGAAGCTTCCAGAAGGAGGTGAGTCTGGAAGCAGGGAGAAAAATAGCTTAAGTGGGAAGTTGGTACCAGAGTGTGTGGTGGTGGTGGTGGGGGACACTGTGAAGGTGAGAGAGGTGGGAACAAGTCAGCTGGGCCCTCAGTCTCAAGGTCAGCAAGTGGCAGAGCTGAATGCGGGTGGGGACTTCTGATCCCACACCAGCACAGCGTGGGGTGAGAGTCACTGAGTCCCAGGTTTTGTATATTGCCAACGTTTCTTTTCCCTTGGCATTAAAAACAATTCGAGGGAGAAGACCATCATTCCTAATGAACAGGCTGTTTAGACAGGTTAGAGGGATCTCTTTGTAGAAGGCACAAGGGTGGATCCCTGCACATGAGAATGTGTATTTCATTAATTAACTCTTACTTATTCTGGCTATTGAATGGAGAGGAAAAGGGGGATAATGTCCAGTCGTCATGATAGAAAGCATCACTATAAACAACTTTTGTATTCACTGTGGGTGAGTGCGAGGCATCCCTCAGAACAGAGGTTTGAGATCACCATCAACCTTCTAAAGAGGTTTTTCAGAGGTCTTGGGCCTTGCGTGGAAGAGATCTGTTGAGTCGGGCCTTTGCACAAACATGGCGATGGAGATTCCAGCAGAAAGAGATGAAGCCTCAGCAAGCACCAGACCTAAAAAGGTAAGGAGGAGAGAGTCCCCACCTTCAGGGAGACCCATGTGCGGCAGATGGCAAAGAGACAGCCCTGCCCTCGGGGAGCTCCTGGTCTGAGAGGAAGGATATGGGATACGGGCACGAGCACACCACTGTAGAAGCAGGCAAGTTCCCACAGATTCAATGACTGCGAAACCAGAGTTAGAGGGTAGAGTGACTAGATCTAGAAGAGGGAAACTTCCAGAAGGAGATGAGTCTGGAAGCAGGGAGAGGAATAGCTTAAGTGGGAAGTTGGCACCAGAGTGTGTGTGTGGGGTTGGGGGGACTCTGTGAAGGGGAGAGAGGTGGGAACATGTCAGCTGGACCCTCAGGTGGGGGATCAAGTGGCTGTATCAGCTACAGTGGCTGTCACTACTTTAACAAGATGGGGCAAGGCCAGGGGTCCTATAGGATGGTAAATCCATGCATCGCTGATCCAGGTGCCCTTGGATGGGTGGTGACTGCTGACCCCAATTTCCTGGGCAGCTCCTTACCCAGCTTTCTCCTCTCAGTCTATTGCCCATGGGTACTAGCTTGCCCAGAGAACACAGATTCCCCCCCCCTCCCCCAAAACCACTGCTCCCTTACAGGAGAGGTCACCTGGACATGGCCATCCCACTGGTCCAGGCCAAAATGGTGCCTAGGGTCAAGCTCCATCCTGTCTGCCCACCAAGAAACCGACTTCAGGTTGGCTAAGGGGACCCTCGTATAGCCCCTTGTCCATTATCTTCACATGGCTTCTCTAGGAGAGCAGGTTTTCACGATCCTGTGAGGAACTGTCAGCATCAGTTCAATTTAGTTCAGCAAACAGGCATTTGAGCATTGCTGACACTTTGCCCTATTTCCAATATGACTAAGCACTTCACATACCACAGTAAGAAAAAAAGGGGAAAAAACAAACAGTACAGTCATCCTGACTGGTTCTGGTCCCCAAAATAACAAGCCTTGAATATTTCCCAGAAATCTGGACTCCCTAATGAAAACAAGTTGATCCCTGAGTTTTGCTGTGCTGGAGTCTGCGGCCACGTTGTGAATATGACGGCCATGGGAGAAATGACAGCCATGGGAGAAAGCTGCTGTGTTCCACCAGGAAGAAACGGAACGAGTGTAAACATGGTAATCTGGCAGTTTGGGAGTTTTTTCCCTTTAAATACTTGGGCTCTGTATTTGGTAATCCAGTTCTGTTTGAAGGCTGCCTCTCTCACACTCCTTTCAAGAGAGCATTTGTCTTCCCTTTTCTAAATGTGATGGTCTCTGGTGCTTATTCCTGAAGGTTGCACAAAGCACTTGGCTACCTGGCTCCTACCAAGGGAGCCCACAGACACGTGGCAGTCACAGTGGACCCTTATCCATGCCTGGAGCCCTTGCATCCCTACCCACCCTCCCCTGACTCCTCTGGGGAAGAGTTTTATGTGCAACAATGGAGCTAAAGCTCATTTTGGCCAAGACTGTTTCTGGTTCTGGTTCTGACGGCAGACAGCCAATTGTGCCCACACAGTAGCCACAGGAGTGAAATCTTATGGCCTGACCATGAAGTACTTGATTTCTGTCAGGGGTTCTGGAATCTGATTCCTCTGGTAGTTTTTTTGTGGGGATGAACGTGTTGGTCCAAGGACTCCAGTAGCATTGGAGAATACAGGGTTGAAAAAGGGTTTTCGTATGACTGTTCGGTAGGATTCTGAACATGTTATGTGTTTCGTGGTGGTGCCAGTAGGGGTTCTTCCAATTCTAAGTTTGGACCTTCCTTCTTTATCTGAAAATTCTGGCTTTTGAAGTTATTATGGCCCCAATAGCTGTTGATAGCTACAAAGATAAAATTCCTCTAACAGTGATAAAGGGAAACAAATCAGATTTCCCTAAGTGAATGAGCCAAAGATCTAATGTCTCTTCAGAAATTTTTATGTAAGTTTAAAAGAGGAGCTTGCCATTTTTGTAAGGCTGGGGACGTAAGAAGAGAGATTGCCCTGCTAAATTCACAAGGAAACCTCCCAATTACTCAGATTTTCAACAACAATGCTACCTCCAAAAGACCTAATGGTGCTTCATTCCCTGTCTCATCTGGTCAACTTTCTTCGCAGTCGGCTCCTCCAACTTGGCACAAGAGGTGATAAAGTAAACTATTTCATAAATATGAAAAAAAATTGAGTAGACAAGTAGATACAGTTTATCCACTCCTGAAGGAATTAATAAATCAGATTACAAAATCTTTTTAAGTGAGTTTTTAGTATAAGCTTCTGTTTCAAATGGCATTTTTCTGAAAGCAACATTATCATTTTAGTGCTCACATAAATACAAAGAATTCAAGGATTTCTAAAACATTTTTCTACTTTCATCCTTTACATCTGTTGACTCATTATATATGTGTGTGTGTGTGTGTGTTTGTTTTTGCTAAAACTATAATTTGAGGGGGTAAAAAAAGAATAAAACCTTTTGCCTGCAGGTTTAATTAATGACCTTGGCTACTAAGTACATAATAAAAGGAGCAAAACGTTACTATTAAACAGCTTAAAAGGTTTTTTTGTTTTTTTTGGTTTTTTTGCAGTTTTTTTTTTTGGCTAGGGCTGGGTTTGAACCCACCACCTCAGGCATACGGGGCTGGTGCCCTACTTCTTTGAGCCACAGGCACTGCCTCAAAAATTTTAATATCTAATATATAATTGTATAAGGAGAAAAATTTATATAATATTCCAATAAGATGATTCTCTGGCAAAATTAAACTGATTTAATAATTTTGGTTTAAAACAATGCTTCGCCTTCTCCTTGATTTTTCCACCATTTAAAAAAATTATAAAATAATGTGATCACAATATTCTAGTTTATACAACTCCAGAGTTTATTTTCTCATGTAAAATCCAATTATTTGAATTGCTTAATTTTCCTCTACTCTTCTTGGTGGTCAGATAAACTACCCTATTTTATGATTATAAAATTGCAAAATAAAATATCTAGCTAAAGTAATGATAATAACTAATACCTTTATAAAAAGAGATTACTTTTTGTAATGCTACAAATCATAAGACCTAATGTGTCAACTTAAATTATAATTTCCAGATCCTCAGTTAACTTTAAGACTTTAAACTAATATTAATTTTTGTAAATAATAAATAATCTTTGGATAAGTAAGCAATATAATTTTAAAATATTGTTGCTGTTACTTGATACAATATAGCATAGGCGCCCATTGAAGAGCTTGGATAAATGCCTTTGGATTGTGTTAGTGTACATGCTGGTTTTTTTTTTTTTTTTTTTTTTTGAGACAGAGTCTCCAGCTGTTGTCCTGGGTAGAGTGCTGTGCCGTCACAGCTCACAGCAACCTCAGATTCTTGGGCTTAAGCAATTTTCTTGCCTCAGCCTCCCAAGTATTTGGGACTACAGACACCTGCCACAACGCCCAGCCAGATGCTGATTTTTTTAAAGAAAGACATGAAATGTCTGTGGCAACAATAGGGGGATATATATATACATATAAAATATAATGAATCTTTTGTTTATCAAGAGGAGAAAAAGAATAGTGTTTTCTTTTCTTAGAGATGGGGTTTCTCTCTGTTGCCCAGCATAGAAACAAGGGCAATAGTCAATGATAGCTCACTGCAACACTGAACTCCTGGGCTGAAGCAATCCTCCTGCTTTAGCCTCCTGAGTAGCTGGGACTATAGGCATGAGCCACCATGCCCAGTTTATTTATTTAATTATTTTCCATATTTTTAGAAACAGAAGGTATTGCAATGTTGCCCAGGCTAGTCTCAAACTCCTGGCCTCAAGAAATCTTCCTGTCTTAGCTTCCTGAGTTGCTGTGGTTATAGGTGTGATCTCAAAAAAGATTAATTTTATCTTAAACAAAAATATTCTTGGTGTGTAAAAACATCAAAGAAGATAAAATAAAAGACAAATTTGAGGTTATGCTGTAAATTTAGATTGGCTTGAGGAAGTAAACTTTATTTTCTTGGATTTAAAATAGTTATAGAGAATGCATTTGATAAGAGCACTAGCATGTTAAATTGTCTCAATAGAGTTAGTACAATATTAATGAATTTATTAGTATGATATTCTTTATTACAAATTGTTATATAAATGATGTATACAAGGAGTCAAACTAGAATTCTGTCCGTTCATATAAACTCTTCTCAAATAAAAGTATGAGTACGTTTGTCAACATACTCTGTTACTTCTCCAAGCATTTGGCATATTTTTACATTTTAATAAAAATTTCTTTTTTAGAACAAGTTAATGCTTCTAATGATCATTGCTACTTATTACTGTGTGTTTTTTTTAATTATTTGTAACTACATTTTGTCTTTAATACTTGTAACACCATGTTTATATCTTGTATCCTCAAATTTTGTCTTACCCAAACTTAGTCTCCATATTCAGAATAACAAAGCGTCCAAGATATCTTTTAGAGTAAATTATCTGTGGATGTTTTTAGATGCTCATGGGTAATATAAATATCTCTTGGAGCTATTAAAAAAGTTGTATCTGACACTCTCCAAATGATGAATTAGATTCACACAATTATAAGTGCCATCTTATTGATTTCTGCTTACTGAAAAAGAATTCAGTATTGCTATGTTAAGTATTTATAAACAAATTGTATTAATTTAAATATTTACAATTAGTCTATTGAAAACAATCATACTCATATTTCACTTCAAAAAGTAATGTTCTGATGCTGATGTACAAAGACTGACACAATAATTGTCAACACATTCATTTATTTTGTCTCTAGGTTTAAATATCCTTGTCAGTTGGTGACATTCTTACTTTATGGCGTAAAATTAAGACCCTGGAGATTTGTTAAACAAATCACTTTTAAATCACTCTCTCACACAAATTGATTGCATATTACACCTTAGTAAAAGACTCCTCCATTCTTGGTGATGAACTAGAATCACTTAATTTTATTATATCCAAAGGATGCTTTCTTATTTGTTGCATCTTCTATAGGTCCCTGCTATTCCAGAAGAAATAATAAAAGAACATTAATTAAGAACTGAACCTAGTAATCTTGACTGTTGGCACCACAGGATATATACCCATGAGTAGAGGTTTCCCTGTGTAAACTGACATTGGACATGTTAGAGTGAAACTGGTGAGTGAGTCAGAATCTCTAGTGTGGTTTTGGTGACACTTGTTAGAGCAAATTCAGGACTACCATGATGGTGTAGGCACCAGGGCAATAGGGTCTTGCAGTAGGGAGAGAAATTGGACTCAACTCCAATGCAGCATATAGGCATGTGAAAATTTATAGCCAAGAAGCAGGCTGGGGGTCAGTGGATGGAAATTATTAAGAGGAAACATCAGATGTGAGAGGGATTCTGCAAAACCAACCAAACAGGAGTCTTGCTGAAGACAGGTAGAAGTTGGAGTCAGACACCACCTGGAGGATGGTGGTGGACAAGGAACCTGATCAGATAACAAGGCTCCTCAGATATTGATGGTGGGGAGTTCTGGCTTAACTGACTTAGCCAGGCTCTTTGCTAAAAGTAGATTTTATAAGGAAGTGCAGAGATGGGTCTGGGAAAAAGTTCAGCAGTATGACTACGTTTGACCCAACCAAGAATTTTTGTCATATGGTAAGCCACTATTAAGAAACAAAGACTTGGTGGGTGGGGAGGGGTTGTGGGGCTGGGGCCTCACATCCCCTTCTCCCCCTTTCCCTGGTCCTCTATCCCTGAGGCCATTTGTTAAAAAAGAGTACTAAAAGGATTAAAAAAAGAAGAAGAAGAAACAAAGACTGCTTTACACGTGGAAATGACACCTATATGGTCCTCTGGAAAGTGCTGGTATGGATTTATGACTTAGGAAATTCCAGCCTTACAGGTAATAAAGGACTGCATTTCCTTGCATTCTCTAATATGCGAGTCTTACAGAGAACAGTACTGAAAAAGATGTCATATAATTACTTCACTCATAAAAATAATTCATTTCCCAGCCTTAGGGGCTTTAGAAAGCCTGCAGATAGAAATCGGGTGTAAAACCCTAATGTCATATGGCTCTGGTTTTGCTAGCCATACAAAAAGATAGTGTTGTATGTGAAGATGTATTCATCAACACCTCTTGTTATGCTAGTAGAAATAAATTTTGGTCAAATAAAGTAGAATATCCATTTAATAATCTTGAATCAGAAAGTTATTCAGCAACCTACAAGGTCGAATTCATGCCTCAATGGCAAGAACTTGCCCACAAGGAAGGAAAAACTGTAAAAGGAAAACTGACACTTTCTTTGCTCTGCTTGCTTCATTGGTGACTACGTATCACTGTAGGTAGACGTGTGGACAATTTGCACCTAGAGGTAAACCAAGAGGAACGTGCTATCGCAACTGCTTGGGGACTCCAAAACAATAAGCCTTGACTATTTCTCATAAACATGAACTCCCTGACAAAAACAATTTTATCCCTGATTTTTGCTATGCTTATGAGTGAAGATGTGTTGTGAAAATGATGAACATGTGAGCAAGCCACTGCTTTCTACCATGAACATGATGACCTTGGTCCTCTTTTCTCCCCCTTCAAATGTGTTTTGTATTTGATGAGCCAGTCTTCCTCAAGTCTGACTCCTGTTCACTTTTCACAACTAATTGGTTTTTTCCTAAATGTTTCTGCCTCTGGGTCTTTGACAGCATCTGCTGTGTGCTGACTCCAACATCAAGCTGAGGATTTGGAAATGATTTTGAACTCCTGCCTGGCAGAAATCCACCATCTGGAGGTGGAGACCTGCCTGTAAAAGAGAAAATTCTTCTTCAAGTATTTGATGGGGAAATTAACACCACCACCTCTGTTTGCTCTAATACCCAGTGCAAAACAGTTATGCCCAAGAGGCCAGCCTAGGGGTCCCAGGAACCTGGTCTCTGAGGGGTGGTCATGTCTGCCTTCAGGTTCCCAGTTCAGCCTCATCTTGTGCCTCCTCCCAGTTCCATGCCTCAACCACCCTTATTTTTTCAGTTCCTGGAACATAACAGATTTTTGCAATTTCTCCTGCCTCACACACATTTTTTTGGTGGGGGGAGGGGTCAGGCTAACACTTGCCCTTCCTTCCCACCTCAGCTTAAACATCTTTTCTGAAAAAAACCTTCCCTGACCACACATACCCTGTTATAACATCTCCTGACCCTCAGAATTGCCTTGGTGAACTTCTCACAAGTGCAATAAATTACTTGTTAGTCTTTGTTTAATGTCCATCTTCTCTGCTAGATTGGATGCTTCATGAAGACAGTGACTACTTCTCCATGTCCACTCATTTTCTCTTCCTACCACAGTGCAAGGCAACCAGCGCATGGCCAATAAGTACTGGCTGAATACTACGAGTAGTGTCATGTGGGGACCCAGAAATTAAGTCAGAACATTTGTTTTGTGGCTTTATGGTACCTCCCGTGTCAGCCTTTCATGGAATGACAAGAACTAATGTATAAGATGAAATTTTAAGAACATCAGGTTTTGGGTAGGAGGCAGATTTGAGCCAGATTTCCACAGAGGCTCCCATCCAGAAGGATAGAAGTTTAGCAAGTAAGCTGATGGTTTGGAGTTGAGCCAAGAGAGAAGGTTGAAGAACGCACATCACCCCCACTGAGGCAAGCTGTGACCCTAAAAGAACAAACAATAGGTACAAAATCCATCACCAAGCAGATGGGAATCCCCTCCCCCCATGAGAATGGCTCACAGTATACTTTATACAAACAAGTGAGCAGAGTTCAGATCTCCTCATATTTTATCCCACAGGAGACACCCTCTAAAAAACCAGAAGTCCTTCCCCAGAGAGGACCCACTAGTGTGCCATGGCACTCTCCCACCAGGCATAAAACAGAACATAGACTCTACCGGCAATTCTGAATTTCTAGCACTCCCCTCCACTCTCACCCTGAGCCCCATGAAGCCCAGGTTCTTGGGCATTTTCTCAAGAGGTATGGACAGGGCTTGGGCTGTTGAAGGTCTGTGCTGGTTCTGTGGCATGAGTGTGGAGTGGGGGGAGGGAGCCATATGGGAGAGGGAGAAGTGGTGCTCCGTGGCACAGTGCAACAGTGGCAGTGGCAGGAACAATAGGGATCACACTCCTGGGGATATTTTGGAGAGACATTTACCCCCTCTCTTAGCAACCAGAGGGAGTTAGGCCTCTACTCCAGTGGCAGCCACTGGTGGAAGAGATCTGGGAGGGAAATGCAGACCCCATGAGCAAAGAGTATGCCTGAGGCAGTACCTGCCTGGGCAGAGCACAGCGGGGACGGAGAATAGAATCCATGCGTGCAGAGGTAGCATACTCCCAGGGTGGGGCTGAGTCAGAATTGCTGCTTTTGTGAGCCCAGGATGCAACCAGCCCCCAGGGGAGCATAGCTGGGACAAAAGCAGGCATGGCAGCAGCACCAGCCCAGAGAAGGGCAGGCACTGAGAGCCATTTGTGAGCTCTAACTGCACCCACCCCAATATAGAGTGCAGTGGAGACTGAGATGCCAGCTCCATGAGAATTGGTACAGCAGCAGCTCACAGGGCAGGGCTGAGTCACAGTTTCTGTGAACTCAAACAGCACCTGGCCTGCAAGGGAATATAGCTGGGACAGAAATGCATATTCTGCAAGAATATAAGTGGCAGCAACATCAATCTGGGGCAGGGCTGGAACTGAGTGAAACTCCCCAGTTTCCATTAAGCACCTGAGGTTGTCAGGCTTCAGCTCCACCTGCTAGCTGGTGGCAGAGTGTAGTGGCCTGGCCAAGGAGACATAGACCTCCCTGTGACGCAGGCAGGTGCAACCCCCTAGAGCATCTGTTCATTGGAGGGAACTGAGTCACAGCCCTGTGACGTTTTTATTGGTTGGGTGTGACAGAGCTGCAAGGTGGGAACGGAGGCATCAATTTCCTGGACTAATTCATTTGCTTCTGATTCCATGGAGCACTGGAGGGAGTCATACTCAAGCTGCCACCAGATCCCTGCTACTAGTTGCTGGAGACCTTTTTAACTCTCCCTCTTGAGACTGTGTGCTTACTGGGACAAATGATTTGGAACCCCTGACCTGGGCCAGTCACTCAAGGACTATCCAAAGTGGTACCCTCAGTGTGTAGTTGTGGTGAGGTTTAATTTTCCTTTTCCAATTGTTGCCCATGGGGTTGGGGTGACTTACTTGCTGGTATTTCTCCACAGCTGAGACTTCAACCTAGAGTTACTGATTCACTAGGATTGGACAGAGACCAGATGAAAACAAAACAGAACCACTTAGCCCCACCACACCAAGCAGGTCCCCAGTGTCTCAGGCTGTAGTACTGTATAGGTCCTTTGCAAAGCTGTAGGGGAAAAGCTGTAGTCACCAGTCCCAGCTCTTGGGCAAAGGACTGGTTAATCACTACTCCAGGAGCCTCCAACCCAATTTCACCTTATCTGCTCATCTAGCCAAATAGTGAAAAATAATCCCGGGTGGCATCAGCAGAAAAACTCTGGCAACATGAATAATCAGAGTAGATCAACTCCCACAAGGAAAGATAAGGCAGACACACCAGAAGATCCCATTCATAAACAAATGGCTGAGATGACAGAAATTGAATTCAGAATTTGGATTGCAAATAAAATTAAAAGAATGGAGGTAAAGTTGGAATTAGACATTCAAGGAGCATTTCAAAAGTTGTCTCAAGAATTCAATGAATTCAAAGATAAAATCACCAAAGATTTTGACACATGGAGGCAAGAACTTGCAGCCCTCAAATATCTGAGAAATACAGTAAATTCCTCAGTAACAGAATGGAGTAGGCAGAAGAAAGGATTTCAGACACTGAAGACAAATCTTTTAATGCTCCCAAAAGCTCAAAGAGGAAGAGAAGTGGAGAGCAAAAATGGATCATTCTCTCAGAGAGCTCTGGGATAATTCAAAGAAAGCTAATATTCACCTTAAAGGAATTCCTGGAGGTTGCTTTGAAAGGCCTGGATGCTCTACTCAAAGAGATAATGGAGGAGAACTTCCCAAACATAGCAAGAGATTCTGAAATTCAGATAGCAGATAGTTTCAGAACCCCAGCATGACTCAACACAAATAAAGCATCTCCCAGACACATTATAATTAACTTCACCAAAGTTAACATGAAGGACAAAATTCTGCAAGCAGCCAGATGTAAGAAAATCATAACCTACAAGGGGAAGAATATTAGAATGACTCCATATTTCTCTGCTGAAACCTTTCAAGCTAGAGGAGGGTGGTTATCGACCTTTAACCTCCCAAAACAAAATAACTTTCAACCCAAGATCCTGTATCAGCTAAACTGAGTTTAATTTATAATGGAGAAATTAAATACTTAAATGACATTCACATGTTGAAGAAATTTGCCATAACTAAACCAGCTCTCCAGGATATTCTCAGACCTATCCTTCATAATGATGAGCACAATCCTCTACCACAAAAGTAAACTCACTCAGAAACTTTTGATCAAATTCCAACTTACACCATGGCGAAAAGATTAAAAATGTCCATTTGGACTTTCAAAAAACTCAATACCCAAAATACTATCAAGTTTATCAATATTCTCAATTAATGTGAATGGCTTAAATTATCCTCTAAAGAGGCACAGGTTGGCTGACTGGATACAAAAACTCAGACTAGATATCTGCTGCATACAAGAATCTCATCTTACCTTAAAAGATAAGTATAGACTCCAGGTGAAAAGATGGTCATCTATAATTCAGGCAAATGGAAATCAGAAAAAAAAATCAGGTGTTGCAATTTTATTTGCAGATACAATAGGCTTTAAATCAACAAAAGTAAGGAAAGATAAAGATGGTAAATTCCTATTTGTTAAGGGTAACACTCAACATGATGAGATTTCACTTATTAACATTTATGCATGCAACCAGAATGTGCCTCAATTTGTAAGAGAGACTCCAAAAGACATGAGCAACTTGATTTCCTCCAGCACCATAATAGTCAGAGATTTTAACAC
>NW_003852450.1:5983853-5986504 GCF_000181295.1 Otolemur garnettii
ATTACTCAGAAATAAAAACAAATCAGGAGGAATCATGCTACAGACCTCAGACTATACTATAAATCGATAGAGATCAAAACAGCATGATACTGGCACAAAAATAGAGAGGTAGATGTATGGAACAGAATAGAGAACCAAGAGCTGAACCCAGCTACTTACCGTTATTTGATCTTCAATAAGCCAATTAAAAACAATGAGTGGGGAAAAGACTCCCTTTTAACAAATGGCGCTGGGTGAACTGGCTGGTGACCTGTAGAAGACTGAAACTGGACCCACATCTTTCACCTCTAACTAAGATAGACTCTCACTGGATTAAAGATGTAAACTTAAGATTTAAACTTAAGACCTGAAACTATAAAATATTAGAAGAAAGTGCAGGGAAAACACTTGAAGAAATCATCCTGGGAGAATATTTTATGAGGAGGATCCCCTGGGCAATTGAAGCAACACCAAAAATAAATTACTGGGTTCTGATCAAACTAAAAAGCTTCTGCACAGCCAAGAACACAGTAAGTAAAGCAAGCAGACAGCCCTCAGAATGGGAGAGGATATTTGCAAGTTATGTCTCTGACAAAGGTTTAATTGCTAGAATCTACAGAGAACTCAAATGTATTAGCAAGAAAAGAACAAGTGATCCCATCTCAGTGTGGGCAAGAGACTTGAAGAGAAACTTCTCGGAAGAAGACAGGCACACAGCCTATAGACAAATGAAAAAAAATGCTCATCATCCTTAATCATCAGAGAAATGCAAATCAAAACCACTCCAGTAAGATTAGCCCATATCACAAAATCCCAAAACCATAGATGTTGGTGTGGATATGGAGAAAATGGAACACTTCTGCACTGCTGGTGGGAATGCAAACTAATATATTCCTTTTGGAAAGGTGTTTGAAGATCACTTAGGGATCTAAAAATAGACCTGCCATTCAATCCTTCAATTCCTCTACAAGGTATACATACAGAAGACCAAAAATCACTTTATAACAAAGATATTTGCACCAGAATGTTTATTGCAGCCCAATTCATAATTGCTAAGTCATTGAAGAAGTCCAAGTGCCCATAGACCCCTGAATGATTAATAAATTGTGGTATATGTACACCATGGAATATTATGCAGTCTTAAAAAAGATGGTGACTTTACCTCTTTCATGTTTACATGGATAGAGCTGGAACACATTCTTCTTAGCAAAGTATCTCAAGAATGGAAGAAAAAGTATCCAATGTACTCAGCCCTACTAAGAAATCAATTTATAAACACCCACACTTTCATATGAAAGCTATAACCCAACTGTAGCCCAAAAAGAAAGGGAAATAGGAGGGGGAGGGGAGGGAAGGGGGAAGGTTGAGTGGAGGGAGGGTAATTGGTGGGACCACACCTATGGTGCATTTTACAAGGATACAAGTTAAATCTACTAAGTGTAGAATATAAATGTCTTAACACAATAACTAAGAAAATGTCATGAAGGCTATGTTAACCAGTTTGATGGAAGTATTTCAAACTGTATATAAAACCAGCACACTGTACCCCATAATTGCATTAATGTACACAGATATGATTTAATAATAATAATAATAATAAAATCAGGTTTTGAACTCAAAATGTGAGAGTTTGGAGTTATGTACCATTTTGAGGTCATTCATTTATTCAGACATTCAATGACTAATTTACCAAGCACCTACTATGTGTAAAACACTGAAGATAGATACAAAAGTGGTTAAAATGACCCAGTTCCAACAACCCCATTTCTTTGTGGGCAAGAGAGTTCAACAGAAACTTCTCTGAAGATGACAGGGTGAATGGCCAACAAATACATGAAAAAATTCTTATCATCTTTAATCATCAGAGAAATGCAAATCAAAACCACTTTGAAATATTATCTAACTACAGCAAGATTAGCCCACGTCACAAAATCCCCAAACTGCAGATGTTGGCATGGATATGGAGAAAAGGGAACACTTCTACACTGCTGGTGGGGTTGCAAACTAATACAGCCTTTTTGGAAAGAAATATGGACAATTCTCGAGGAACTAAAAGTTGACCTACCATTTGATCCTGCAATATCATTACCAGGTATCTACCCAGATGAACAAAAATCAAAGACATTTGCACCAGAATGTTCACTGCATCCCAATTCATAACTGCCAAGTAGTGGAAGCAACCCAAATATCCATCAACCCATGAATGGATTAACAATTTGTGGCATATGTATGCTACGGAATACTATGCAGCCATAAAAATGTGGAGACTTTACTTCTTTTATGTTTACCTGGATGGAGCTGGAACATATCCTTTTTAGTTAAGTATCTCAAGAATGGAAAAAGAAGTATCCAATGTACTCAATGCTACTATGAAACCAATATACAATCACTTACACATGCTTACAAATGATAAAACACAAATATAGTCCAGAAAGAAGGAGTGGAGAAGAAGGATAGAGGAGGGGAGGAGGAGGGCAAATGGAGGGAGGGTATTTGGCAGGATTTCACCTAATGTGCACAATGTAAGGGTATGTTTCAAAACAACTAAGAGTGTATTATAAATGTCTTACCACAAAAAATAAGTAAGTGATAGACAGCACCTGGTGGCTCAGTGGGTAGGGCACCAGCCCCATATACTGAGGATGGAGGGTTCAAACCTGGCCCCGGCCAAA
>NW_003852450.1:5986655-5989832 GCF_000181295.1 Otolemur garnettii
AAAAAAAAATAATAATAATAAATAATATTAATATTAAGTAAGTGAGATGATGGTTATGTTAATCAGTTTGATTGAAGCATTCCACATTGTATATCAAATCACCACATTGTACCCCATAAATGTAAAAAGTTATGATTTAATAAAAATTAAGTTTAAAAAAAAAGAAAGAAAATGTGCCTAGAGATTTAAATCATTTAGAAAAAATTTATTATCTTTGGAAAAAAAATTCTGAAAAAAAGTGACCCAGTCCTTGTCTTTCTGAGTTTATAGTCTAGTGAAGGAGGCAGACTTTAATAAAACATCCACACTCACACACAAAATGCAAAATTGTGTGACAGTCAGGTATTAGGAAAAGAGGTACACAGTGCTCTGGCAACTCCAGTAGGGGGGTTTCCGTCACCTGGGAGACTGCCTTTTCTGCAGGTAAGGTGCCTACAGAGCAATAATCTGCAGGATGAATATTAAAGCAGCCAACAACAAGCCTAGCCTTGTTCTAGGCTATCTTTCCAGTGATGTTTGTATAGCAAACAGACTTGGAAGATAGAAATGGTGTCTCCCTCCCTGTTTACCATATAGTAATAAAGATAATGCCCCCTTCACCTTGGGCTAAGGTGAGGCAGGCCAATTGCTTATTATAAAAGATTTGGGTTCCTTAAACTAGGAGTCTTCTGCTGTGATGTGAACTATTGCATTCACAGCATCTACTTGGGTTCCTCCAGCATCATGCCTTTGGGACTTGGGAGCCAAGAGAAACTGACTGGAACATGACTTGCATGGTGCTTGCTGCACCATGAATAACAAAAGTCTTGTGTCTCTGTACCTAGGAGTCTCATGTCCTCTGCCAGCATCCAAGAGATTATGGCTATCTATGTCATTAACTTGCATGTAGCATAAAATCTCAGACCCTTCACTGTTATTGACAGGCAAATAGACAGCACATTCAAGGGGCCTATAGAGGGAGAAAGTAGAGCAAAGATCTGAGAGAAGACAGAAGACATCCATGGGTGGAATTAGGAAGTGAGGAGGACGTGGTGTGAGATAAATTCATGGCACCCTTGGCCAGTCCTGCTGAGGCAAGTCGGGCGGGCGGGGGGGAGGGGTTGTCTTGGCTATTTGATGTGATAATGTCACCTTCATGAAGATCTTCTGAGATTAATAAACTGAGCCTGAAGAGCACAGGACAACAAAACTTAAGACAATCTGAGCCTGTGATATAATTCTTAACAAAAGAAGAGAATGAAAATAGAAGGTATTTTCTTAACACCTTGTACTCTGTATGAAGATTTTTGCAGGTATATAGCAAGCACTTTGTAATACCTCTATTAGGAAAGAGAGGGAGTCCTCCTCTCTGTGCCTGAAATGAACAAGAAAAAGTTATCCTTGCCTGTCACTGCTATCAAACATCTTAGATACAAAAAGAGACAATCGCCATAAAGGGATGAGTAGGGATCCTTTAGTACATGCAGTATGATTCTGGGCAAATCACTTTTCCCCTGCTCCTCTTAGAATGAAGAAGAGAGACTGCTCAAATTTTATAGGAAGAGAAAAGGAGAGAGGGAAAGAAGAAGGAGAAAGGAGAGAGACCTCACCAAAAGAGGGCTGCAAAACCAGCATGGGTAAAATCTGGTTATTAACTTAACATAACTGTAAAAATAAAAAGCCTTTGTTGTAAAGTCGTCTGACCTATTCTGGCTCTTGGAGTTCTGAACCTTTCATTCAATGCCTATTAATTAATTTATAGCTTACAAAGAATGGAATTGTTTAGGAACTTGGGCAGCAAAAGTATCCACAAACAGGGGCCGAACCAGGCAGAGCCTATTAAAGAAGTTTTGTTTTGGTCCTGGGAGTGATGAGGAGTCATTGAAGGATTTAGAGAGGGGCCGCATCATTAGGCTTGGGTTCTGAGGTTATCTGTGCAGCGGCTGCTCTGGGAAAATCTCGAATGGCCTGTGTTTCTTCTGTGGTGTCTCCCTGTAGCCCCAGGCTTGCAACAGATCCTTTCTTTGCTTATCCTTACTGGCACTTCAAAAAGGAAGCAAAAAGCTTCACGGCTCAAAACATACTTGGGAATTTCCCTCTCTTTTCCCAGCTTTCCCTTTAAATAATCAGCTTATAAACTGCTAAAGGGCATGAATCCAACAGGAGCTCTCAGCTCAGGGCTGTTGGCTTTTCTTCCTCCCAAGGCTCTCTGGCCTTGACCTGGAGTTTCCTGCAGGGCTGGAGAAATAGCCGGAGACAGAGAGTTTGAGAGGAGGGGAGGTCAGGTGTGGGAAAGCTGAGCCCAGGGAGATAATAACGGCCTTGTTTAGGGCACTGTGGCTTATGTAACTCAGCTGTGCCCAGTTTCAGCTGGCCAGGGGCCTGGACTGAGGGATGGAGATGCAAAGGTAGAGGCTGCCAGAAAATCCAGGAAACTGCTGGCAAGAAGAGCAAGGGGTGGGGGTGCAGAAGGAACAGGAGAAAGGCCCTAGGAAATGAGGCTGAGTCACAGTCTCCAAAGCCCCCATCATCACGCTGGTGGCTCTTCTGCTGGCAGATGCCTCACAAAGACCTGGCCCCAGATTTTCAAAACTCTGGGGTTTCCCAATCCTCCCCTAGTAGCTGGCAGCACTCCCCCCACCTCCACTTGCCAGCCTGTGGTTCCCTCATTGACACACAGCTCAGTTCCCATAAAAGGGATGGATTGGGGCAGAGGGGAGTGGAGTGGGACAGGTATAAAAAGGAAGTACAGGGCCTGGGGAAGAGGCCCTGTCTAGGGGGCTGGGCACCAGAAGCTGGTAGGCACGGGAAGAGGCCGTGCTAGAAGAGGCCCCACCCCACCAAACCTGCTCTGCTACAGCCAGAATGTGTCGGAGGGTGGCTCAAACAGGTCTCTGGGCTGGCCAAGGCCAGATCAGGGTCGTGGGTTTTCAGACAGCCCTCCGAACTACTGCATAGTGGGACCTTGGCCACCTATCAGCAGTGGGGGGAAAAGGCAGTGGGGGTGGGGGTAGGAGAGTGGGGGTGGGGAGGAGAAGCAGAGCCAGGGGAAGAACTGAGGTTGCAACCTCAGGATCAGGAGGGGAGGAGGAGGCCTCAGCTTCCCAGAGAGGGCGCAGAAGGAAGGGCAGGATGCACTTGCAGGAGTCTGACCCTGGATTTCCCTCCAGGCTTTGTGGTCCTGGCGCTGCTCCAGTA
>NW_003852450.1:5989922-5994293 GCF_000181295.1 Otolemur garnettii
GGCAAGAGTGCCAGATGTGTAGAAGAGGTCTTGGTACCAGGGGCACACTTCTCCAGCTTCTTCTCTGATTCAAATGGCTTGGAAATATTCACATTTGTTAAACTGCAGTAATGGGTATATAGATGTTTATTATACTCTCTACTCTTTTGTGTGTTTGAAAATGCTCAAACTAATAAACTTTAAAAGGTTCAAGTTCAGCGAAGAGCTCGACTAACAGCCCATGGGAACCACTAACACAAACCCAGTAGCTGATGGATGAGTAATGTCCACTGTTTTTCCTTCATAAGCACAAGAGCAGAAAAGACTTAATTTTCAGCAGGAGAAATTAGAATTGGAAGAAAGGAAGAACTTCCTGGTCCATTGTGATATTGTGCCCCAGCTTGCAGCATGTGCTGAAGAAGTCCAGGACTGTCCAGGCTGGGTCAAAAGTTAGGGGCACTCCCACCAGAGTGCCTTCTCAATCAGAGACTCCACTATAAGTCCCAAAAAGCTCCAGCATGAAGGCCAGGGCTATCTTCTGACACTGGCTGGCTTGGGCTGGGTCTTTCTCTCCCTCAAAGCCCCTGCCTCCAAGAAGCCCCTTGTTCCTGCAGAAGTCTCACTTTACCTTTATTCCTCAGCTCCTACCCTCACCCCACACAATGCCCTGTTTAGTCTGCAGTGGGTACTCACGCCCTACATTTAATCTTTTCTAAGCATTTTCAGAATAGGCCTTATTTTCATCACACAGGGAAGTCCACAGAGGCAGTGGTACTGAACCAGCTCCTTTCATTTGAGAATTCCAACATAGCTCACAACTCTGCACCCCCACTCCTCCCACCCCACCCCCCACCCCACTGGTATGCAGCTCTGGGCTTTGCCAGAGGTCTCTTGCTGAATCCTCTTGCCCAGGCCCCATCCCAGACTTCTCCTTCAGGCTCTGCATACAAACTAGTCTGCTACTACACCAGCTGGTCCCAGTACCGGGAAGGTGATGGGAGCTGCTTCCCAGATGCCATCGACCATTTCCTCTGTACCCACATCATCTACAGTTTTGCCAACATAAGCAACAATCAGATCGACACCTGGGAGTGGAATGATGTGACGCTCTATGACACGTTGAACTCACTCAAGAACAGGTTGGGCCATGGGCTGGCCAGGGCAGGAGGCAGATCACGGGTTAGATGGGCTGGTCCCAGGGCACCCTGCCCAGGAGAATGGATGACGGCCCACAGTTCCCACCTCTGGGTGGAGAATTGGAGGCCCCGGACTTAAATAGGAGGAGATGATGAAGGCAGGTCCTGGGCAGTATTTGGAGGTGACATTAGGAGCAGGTTGTAGAAGGAGGCATAGCTGAGCTCCCCTAGGAAGACAGAGCCGTCTCTTCTCCAGGGTGTGCAGCCAATACTCATGACTCTACTTTGCCAAACTCTGGCTTCTCCACTAGAGGGAATAAAAATGGGCCATAGATCTCAGAGTAACTGCCACAAAGTCTATAACCTCCCAGAGCACTAAATCTCAGGGTTGGGAGGACTTCAGAGGTCTAATCCAACCTCTCACCCAAAGCTAGAAATCTATTACGGCCTGTCAGTCCTGAGGCCACCCAGTATCACAACAAATCCATTCAATCCTTGCCCTTCCCACCTCCCTGTGCCCCACAGGAACCCCAACCTGAAGACCCTCCTGTCCGTTGGGGGATGGAACTTCGGCTCTGAAAGGTAGGACCCATTCCCCAGGGGAAGGACCACAGGGGACAAGGGAATAGTATCTAGGAGGCCCTTGAGGAGGTTACAGGGACTGCAGACCAGACTGGTTAGGCACAGTGCTCTACCTGGTTGACAGGAGCCAGCCTCATGTAGAGCTGAGAAATCAGAGAGGGAGAAGGATCTGACGGAGGTCTCACAGCATGTTGACCACAGACATCCCGGTTCCCTGCCGAGGCTCTGTTTATTACTCCTCAGGCCTGAAAGCAAAGGACTTTCTGGGGCCACTGACATAAGGGCTAGAAGGGAAGAAATGAAAATCAGTAGAGAATCTGGGTGGGGGTAGAAACTGTGGGAGAAATCCTGGGAATAGACAGAGGTGAAGCAGGGCTTTAGAAGGGGATGAGTATGGGCCACAATGGCTCCCCCTTATTAAGTCTGGCATCTTTCCCCACCATTGTCCCCTGTCATCCTCACAACAGCACTGAGAGCTATTATAATTATCCCCATTTAACAGATGAGGAAATTAAGACTCAGGTTACAACCTGATCAAAGTGGCTGGCTTAGTGAGTGTCAGAGCTGAGCTTGGACACCAGGATGTCTGGCTCCAAAGTACCTGCTCTGCCCAGAAGCCCAGAGGTTGGTCCTGTCCCAACCACGCCCTCTGAGAGCTATGTGGATGCAGGCTCCCAGCTCCCCTGCCCTGGAAATCCCACCATCAAATGGCCAAGGAACCTAGCGTATCAGTGGGAGTGATTTCAATCCTAGATTTTCCAAAATCTATGGGGGTGATTTCTGTCCTAGATTTTCCAAAATAGCCTCCAACACCCAGAGACGCAGGACTTTCATCAAGTCGGTGGCACCATTTCTGCGGACGCATGGCTTTGATGGGCTGGACCTAGCCTGGCTTTACCCTAGTCGGAGAGACAAGCGGCATTTCACCACCCTGATCAAGGTGCTGCTCAGGGAGATGGGCAGGCGTCAGGGAGGGGGTAGGTTAGAGGCTGTCTTCCCCTGACGTCCTCCTGAGGACAGGCACAGAGTGACATGGCCTTCTTCCTGGAGGTCCTCAGACTCTGAGTCCTGGAGATCTCACACAGCAAGACCACAGCGGGCGATGGGGGTGGGTTTTAAGAAGCAGAAGGTTGTCACTGAGTAGAGCACCCAGTCATCACTGTCCACTCTTCAGTCCCACACTGACACAACCTGTTACCTAGCAGGCACTGTGTCCAGGGACACTCAGTTCCAGCTAGGGGCAGCCTAGCCTCTGCAGTTACCCAGGGGCAGAGCAATAGTCTAAACCAATGTTTTTCAACCTTTTTATCTCACAGCACATGTCAACCTGTAGTTAAATCCATGGTGTACTTAAATTATCTTGATCAAAAAAAAAAAAAAAAGAATATACTTACTGTGTTTTGAATATCTTTCAAAAATAATTTAATGAATGATCTTTAATTTTTTTGCGGCACCCCTAAGATCCTCCCACAGCACACCATGGGCTGAGACACATAGGTTGAAAATCACTGGTCTAAACAAATATCCACAAAGCCAAGATAAATCACTTTCACTTTGTGATTTTTACCTACCAGCTGGAGCAAAGCACAAGTCGAAGGCAAATGTCTTCCAACATTGTCCATGGGCTAGTTGGGATAACCAGCTGTTCCTATGGTCCTCCCAGGACAGGGGGTACTTGAGTGCTGGAAGGGTGTGCGTGGGGTTTGGGGACGAGATTGGTCTGAACAATTTTTTAGGCAAAGGATGGGTGGCCCTGAGGATGGGACCACTGATGAGCTCTTTTAACCTTTCCACTGAGCCCCCAGATTGGGGACCACAGCAGATGCGGACAGCCAATGAGGTGCTCAGGGACCTCGGCCTCTCTCCACAAGTCTCTCTCTCTCACTGCCTGGGTCCCTTTCACTCACCTGCCTGTCTCCTATCTAGGAAATGAAGGCTGAATTTGCAAAAGAAGCTCAGCCAGGAAAAGAGCAGCTCCTACTCAGCGCAGCAGTGTCTTCGGGGAAAGTCACCATTGACAGCGGCTATGACATTGCCCAGATATCGCAGTGAGTCTCCTGTCCCCAGAGGCCAATGCAGATATTCCAAACCTTTCCCAGTGGCCCTACCACTCCACGTAGACTCAGGAGACTGGGCTTCTTGTGCCAATTCTTCCAAAACTTCAATGTGTGACCTTGAGCAAGTCACTTCCCCCTGCCTCAGTTTCCCCATCTGTCAAACAGAGTATAATAATCTCTGCCCTTCCTTCTTCACATGGGGTGTTTTTAACTGGTTGAGAAAATTGCTATTGAATGCATTTTGGAAAAGGAAGTAGAAAAAAACTGTAGAAATCCCTTCTCTTTGCCAGGCTAGCAGAATGCTAGTCCCCAGCGAGGCGACAGAGCAGCAGCAATGTCTATCACTTCTAGAATGCTGGGGAGTGCTCAAGGTGCTCTCACACACACACACGACGCCCCTTCCTGTACGCCTGGCCTCCTCTTCATCCTGCCCCCTGTGCATGTGAATAGAATAGTCAAACAGGGGCACTTCATCTCTCTGGAGAGCAGAGGCATGGATCTTGGGAACCCCAGGAGTAAGGAACAAAGACTCTTCCCAAGGACTTTAGAATCTTCTTTAGGCTCTTAGGGAGATTCAGTGCTTAGTTAATCAATACTTTTTTTTTTTTTTTTTTTTT
>NW_003852450.1:5994549-6008613 GCF_000181295.1 Otolemur garnettii
GAGCCAGTTAATCAATACTTTAAAGGGCGGGAAAGATGTGGCTCTCAACCATTTGCCTGAATATCTGGAGCTGACATTCATGCAATCCACCCAGAGTCCCCTCACCAGAGCAGGCATAGAAGACCTCCTCACTTCAGTGTATCTTAGCTGCAGGTCGGCCTTTGGTCCTGCTCTTTCCTCCACTAGGCCGTCTGTTGATGCTACTTTTAATCTGCCTTCACCATGATGAGCATGGCAGGAATGGAGGGCGTGAGGTGAGATGGAGGCCAGCTCCCCGACTGGGCATAACAGAAGGACCCGTTCTTGCCTGCAGTGCCCTTGTGGGACCCAGAGCCCACACCCTGGCATGGCACCGGGGAGGTGGGCCAGCAGCCAGGACAGCAGTCCCTAGGAACTACTGGGGTTTGCTTTAGTGCCCTGTCTAGCAGCTGCGGGCTGCCCTTGCTCATATCCTGCAGGAGCCTTAAATGTGAGGCCAAGAGATTTTCTAACGTCCTGCCTTGCCCTCCATCCCCTTCCTTCCCAGACACCTGGATTTCCTTAGCCTCCTGACCTACGATTTTCATGGAGCCTGGCGCCAGACCACAGGACACCACAGCCCTCTGTTCCGAGGCCAGCAGGATGCGAGTCCTGATAGATTCAGCAATGTTGTGAGCACCCGGAAGGAGGGAGGGCCGGGCTGGGGTCTGCAGAGACCTGCCACCTGCCAGTGTTTGCATACCGCCCCCTCTACTCCTCAGCACAGTCCTGCAAAAGTGGGGTTATGGGCCTCATTTCACAGATGAGGAAACTGAAGCCCCAAATCTGTGCAACCTCCATGGAAAGGTGGCCTGCAGGGTGGATGGAGTGAAGGCAGGGGCAGCATGGGGAGAGGCTGGGGCTGAGGAGCTGGGAGTCTAGCCTCAACCTACCATTCACTGGCTGTACGACTACCACCATTTATCTGATTTTTGCATCTGTCGAATAATAATAATCCTTTCCTATGCCTAAGAGGGTTCCCCCCACTCCCCAGTTTTTGGCCAGGGCTGAGTTTGAACTTCTGGCATATGGGGCTGGCGCGCTACTCCTTTGAGCCACAGGCACTGCCCCCTAAGAGGGTTTTTTTGAGAATGAAACTATAAATTCATTTTAAACTGACAGCATCAGTTCCCAGAGGGACGAAGAGTCCCAGAGGCACTGTAGACCTGGGACTTGTCAGGGCAGCGTGTCAGTTGCACAGTCTCTCCCACCTGCACACTGCCAGCCCAGCTAACCGCTTGTCTGTCCCTGCTCCACCCCCACCCAGGACTATGCTGTGGGGTACATGTTGAGGCTGGGGGCTCCTGCCAATAAACTAGTGATGGGCATCCCCACCTTCGGGAAGAGCTTCACTCTGGCCTCTTCTGAGACGGGTGTCAGAGCCCCAATCTCGGGGCCGGGAATACCAGGCCGGTTCACCAAGGAAGCAGGGACCCTCGCCTACTATGAGGTAATGGAGTTGGGGTAAGATTCCCCCAATACCACCAGCAACTCTGGGGAAGGTGACCCCGCCATATCCTTGATTTCTCTCCTTTGGGAACTAGAAGAAAGTGTAGCTGGCCTGTGTTCCCCGAGGAAGAGGAAGGGAGAGGTTAGGCCTTTTGCTGCTAAAAGTCTCCCACAGGTGCAGGCACACAGGTCTGTACCACCAAGCTCCCAGGATAGCCCTCTGAGCCGAGGTCTTCCTTCCAGCTGGGAAAGAGCAATGGCAAGAGGCAGATGTTTTGTCTCAGGCTTGCCTCTTCTGCTCTGTGGCCTAGGGCCCCCATTTTTTAGATCCCTATTTAAATGGAAGAAGCGAACCAGAACCTCTTCTAGAGAGCTCACCTAAGACAGCCACAAATTCTGGGACTTTTGTCTGTTTTACATAAATTTGCATGAAGTCTGCAGCCTGCAAACCCCTGAGAGTGAGGCTATTGAGGCTACCGGGTGAAGCAGGGGCTGAAAGAAGTTTGGGGAGTGGCTCAGCGCCTGTGGCTCAAGCGGCTAAGGTGCCAGCCACATACAACTAAGGTGGCAGGTTCAAATCCCCAGCCCGGGCCCGCCAAACAACAATGACGGCTGCAACCAAAAAATGGCCAGGCGTTGTGGCAGGCGCCTGTAGTCCCAGCTACTTGGGAGGCAGAGGCAGGAGACTCACTTGAGCCCAGGAGTTGGAGGTTGCTGTGACCGTGATGCCACGGCACTCTACCCAGGGGGACAGCTTGAGGCTCTGTCTCAAAATAAATAAATAAATAAATAAAGTTAGTTAAAAAAAAAAAAAAGAAGTTTGGGGAGTGATATCTCCCAGTGACCTGCCAAATCTCAGCATGACTTCTTACACTACCCCTGCCCTACTCTCTGCTCAGATCTGTGACTTCCTCCACGGAGCCACGGTTCACAGACTCCTCGGCCAACAGGTCCCCTATGCCACCAAGGGCAACCAATGGGTGGGATACGATGACCAGGAGAGCGTCAAAACCAAGGTAGGTTTCCCTAAGGCCACACCTCAGGGTAAAGAAAGAGGAGGCCCTGCTCCATGCAGCCAGCTTCCAGCCGGTCCCCTGCACTGAAGGCAGGACTGGCCAGCTGAGTACGGGTCTCAAGCCTGGCCACAGAGCACATTCTGTGTGCCAGGCCTGAGACCCCCATACACACCCTGCCTCTCTGGGTCCTCCTTGCCAGGTGCAGTACCTGAAGAACAGGCAGCTGGCAGGCGCCATGGTGTGGGCCCTGGACCTAGATGACTTCCGGGGCTCTTTCTGTGGCCAGAATCTGCGCTTCCCTCTCACCAATGCCATCAAGGATGCACTTGCTGCGACTTAGCCCTCTGCCCTGCACACAGTGGGGGCCAGCTGGCCAGGAGCCTGCCCTGCTGAGTCCCCAGCTGAGCTTCAGTCCCCCTCCCCTGGGACCTGCGCAGAGGGCCACAGCACTGAGATTTGAGCTCAGCCCTGGTGGACAGGGAGGTGGGTAGGGCTGTGAGACATTGAGCTCCTGGGGACCAGCACAGTGTGAGACACAGGATCAGCAGAGACCTATTGAAATGCTCACAGACCCCAAGCCTAACACTAGGGAACGTCTTCAATTCCCTTCACCCCAGCTCTCCTTATCAGAGGACACCATTTTGGCAAGCTCTACCACCAAGTAGCCAAACATCCTACAAGACACAGTGACCATACTAATTATACTCTCTGCAAAGCCCAACTTGAAACCTTCACTTAGGAACCTAATCATGTCTCCTGCTCTACTTCCCTTTCCTAATTCCACAGCTGCTCAATAAAGTATAAGAGCTTAACACTGCGATGGCAGTTGCTTTGGTCTGTGTGGACCCACAGGATCCATTGGAGGACTCACCTTCCCCATCTCTGCTGGATTCCTTTCCCTGAGGCTTGGAAGCCCTTAGCTTAAGAAAGAGAGGCCACTGTGTCCTCTGCTGGGGCCCACGGAGCCACAGTGGGAGGCCAACACCCATAGATTCAGTTGCCCTGGGTTTGACCCATACACGGCCAATGGCCTTCCAGACATTAAAGTCATGGCCATCCAGACTTCTTAGTTAAATTCCTTGTTGAAAGAAAGATTTTCTGTTTAATCCCAACATTTCATTTCTTGTGACCCATGGAAAGGTGGTGGGAGCTGACCACAGAGCCAGCTTAGAAAGTCCTGAACCTGGGCCTCTTAGGGCCAGAAGGAAAGGCAGATGTCATCTCACTGCCCTCCCTACCTCCCAGCGCTGGAGTCTTTGCAGAGCGCTTGAGAAATGGTTCTATAACCTTCCCTATAATCCAAGTAGGGGGCAGCTCATTCCCTCAGAGGTAGGGCTGAAATCTGTTGGTGGTTCTAGTGCTGAGCTTAGCCTTCTGTCCTGTTCTCCCCTCTCCTCATACTCATCCCTCAACCCCACAAAAGTTCAAAATACCTCTGCTCAAGCCTGCCTGAGACACAAGGTGGTGGGGAGGATGGGGTGGGTGGGCTCAAAAGACCAGCCAGGTTTCCAGCCTTTACAAAGTGGAGGTGGAGATACTCTCACCAGGCTACTGTGGATTTCCAGGGCCCTGGGCATGCCTTTATTCAGAGAGAGTCCAGGTACACACTCCAAAACCGAAGAAAATTGATTTGCAGAGTTCTTGATGTTTGGATTATCAGTGACTTGGGATAATCACAAGTGGCCTGGTTTGTGACGTTGGTTTGCGATAGAGGGAAAGAAATGTCTGAAATCTAAACCAGCTGGAGCTGGGCAGATGCAACTGATCTCAAGGTCATGGCCCTGCTAAAGGCAAAGGAAAATAAGAACTTGGCCAGAGCATGCTAGGGGGGTATACATGGCATTTCACTGCTGGCCAGTGGGACAAAGTAGTTCCCAATCCCTGCCACTGCTTACCCCATCCCTCACAAGGAGTGAAACCCCAGAGCTGTGGACCCTCCTGGGCAATCAACCACTCTCCCCTGAGGCTACCCTTCCCCCAGCCTGGAACAGGCTTTCCAAGGCTGACTCAGGGTCCTTCAGGGTTAGTCACATTCACTTATAGCTGCAGAGTCACAGGCCAAGGATAGAGATCGGGTCTCCAGGACCCGCTCCCTACCCAGCAGGATACTGAGTCACCTGGCTGAGGACATGGGCTCCCAGGCCCTCCACTGCTACTCTCCAGCAAGGACAGCTGAGGTTGAGAGGTGGCCACACTGCTGTGCCCCCTGTCCCCAAGAAGAGAGAGAGCAAGAAGGCTGCTGAGGGCCTTGAATAAATTACATGTTTATTTATTTTTAAATGTTAAGATATATCATACTTGTTATAGAGTGCATAAAATATATTTGTTTAACTTACAAAATTATTATGTAGCAAAAACCTGTGGTGAACGCCTTCTGGAGCCCCTACAACCACACATACCTCTGTCCCTCCAGCCAGAGGCAACCACTATCCTGACTTCCATGGCAGCCTTGGCCTTGCCTTCTTTTATGGCCTTACCTCCTATAGACACACCTTGAAGACAAGAATTTGGTGTTGCCTGTGTTTGAATTTAATGTTTGAATTTCTGTGTGCCTTGCTCCTTTTGCTCACCAATAGGCCTGTGAGATCACGCCTGTTATTGTTCGTAGATGAAGTTGGCTCATTTACGCCATATTTAGCTTTATAGTTGCATAAACACTCCACATGTATTTATTCATCTCACTGTGGAGGGACAGCTGTTTTCCCCCCAGATTTTGGCAATCACAAATAATACTGGTATGAACATTCCCCTCCCATCTCCTGGGCACACACAGGGGTGCTCCCAGGAGTGGACCTGCTGGGTTGTGGGGTGGACACAACCTCCCTTTTACTGGTTCTGTCTGACCTTTTCCAAAATGGCAGCTGCAATCCATAGTCCCACCAGCAGCAAAAGTCCTAACTGCTCCCCCTCCTCTCTGACACATGGTATTTTCTATCTTTTAAATTATTGACAGTCTTGGTATTACTGAATGAATGAATTAATGACTAGAGATCTGATCACACCCAACTCATTTCACACCCTGGGAATGCTCATGCCCACACTCTGCTTTGAAGGGTGTGGAAGTTTCTAAGTGTTGTCTTCCAACAGGATCTCTTCTACATCTTTCTAACTGTATTCCACCCCCGAGGGTTCCCTGTGATAGACGAAAACCCGAGGCCCAGAGCAGGCAGTGGGAGACCAGGTCCTCAGCAGCCTCCCCGACAGAGTCAGGAACTAGGGGGCCCATTGCTGGAGGACTTTCCTCTGGCTGGCCCCATCTTGGACACCTCAGTTCTCTCCTTCTTTGGGTCCTGAACCTCATACCACATAGGTAAGACTCCCTAGGGACTGTGAAGGCCAGGGGAGAGCTGGGTGTGCTTATGGTAAAGGTTGTTCCAGGCTGTCTGGGTCCCAGCACCCTCTAAGAAGCTCTGGGCACAAGTGGCTCTGTAGAGGACTGAGCTCAGTCTCCAGAAAGAAGCTTTTTTTGCCATCGCTCTGATGCCTGGCATGTCCATCTCACCCATCTGTGCACTCCCGCTGTCTGGGCACTGGCACCTTAGCTGTTGAGGCCCATCAGAGTGATGGACAAGGTACTGAGCTCCTCAAGGGGCCTGTAGTCCCTCCCCCAGAGCTATTCCTGGCCTGGATGCCTCCCCACCCCCAGTCCCCAGCTTGACCTGACCCCACAGCTGGGAATCATTTGCTGGGGGTGGGGCAGCCCTGACTATATAAGCCTGGACCTAGGTGTCCCAGGCACCCTGAAGGTCCAGCCCCTTAACTGCTGACCCCTGCCACTCCAGCTTGATCCCCAGCCAGTCCAACAGTGATGGAAAAAACCACTTCCGAGGCCTCTGCCTGTGGTCCAGAGGAGACCGCGTCTGAATCTGCCAATGTGCCCGCCACAGAGCCTCCTGGAGAAGTGGCAGCATCAGAGTCCCCAGGGGAAGAGCAGACTCCCAAGCCACAGGAGCCTGCCTCTCAGGCCCCTGCAGCCCCTGTAGCTGCTAAGCCTGTACCCACAAGTGAAGGTGACCAGAGGTGGGGCAGGTGGAGGGGGAGGCAGGCATGTGGGGGGTAGGGGGAAGCTCTTGGCCATGAACCTCTTCGTCTTGCCCTGGCTTCTCCTCAGACATCCCCAGTGCCCCACTGATGCTGACCCTGGAGGACGTGACCCACAGCTCTGTGACTGTGAGCTGGGAGCCCCCTGAGAGGCTAGGGAGGCTGAGCCTCCAGGGCTATGTGTTGGAGCTCTGCCGAGAGGGAGGTGAGTGCTGAGCTAAGTCCTGTGTGCCCAGGAATGGGGGCATGGAGGTCAGCAGGGACAAGTGCCCAGATCCTGCAGTCGATCAGTCTGGGTCAGATAGAGAGGTAGGGACTGCAAGTAGTGCTCTCCTCAACCCTGCACTTCTTGCAGCAGGATACCTCTGAAGGCAGGGGAATCCTTCCTCCTCCTTATTCTCAGCTCCAAGGAGCCTCTGGGTAACAGAAGAGGTGGAGGACAAAGGGCACTGCTCTGATGAGAGGGAGGGAGGTGCTAAGTCTCAGAGAACCTTGCTCAGAGAGGGTGACACAGGATGGAGAGGGGGTGTTCGAGTAAAAGACAATGAGGAGAGAAAGGGAATGGGGTGCTTTGGCCACATCCACTGTCCCCTCCATAGCCCAAGTTCAGCCTGGCCTCTACCTCTGCCCTACCTTGCTATGTGACTTTGCAATACGTACAACCCTCTCTGAGCTTTGGCAGCCCCAAATCTGAGCACAATTTCAGGGCTCTAACATCAGGTGCCTTTAATACCATTTGACAAGAAGTCAGGGAAGGGGAACACGGAGGAAATAAAGCCCGGAGAGGGAGGTCAGCTTCCCCAGATCACCAGCAGGAAGGTAGGCACCATAGAGAGGGGTACCCATGGCCACATTGCCACAACCTCACACTCTCTCCATTCCCGCTTAGCCTCAGAATGGGTGCCTGTGAACGCCCGGCCCATGATGGTGACCCAGCAGACTGTGCGGAACCTGGCTCTGGGAGACAAGTTCCTCCTGCGTGTGTCGGCAGTGAGCTCCGCAGGGGCCAGCCCACCAGCCGTGCTGGAACAGCCTGTCCACATCCAAGAGACTGTTGGTAAAGCCCCTGCTGGCCTTCGGTTCTTCCCAGGCACTGTGTCTAATGGAGAAATTGAGACCAGTGGGCAAAGGAAACTGGGGGGTCATTTCCCCTATCCCACACTCACATGCACAAGCCACATGCTGTCACCACCTTGCCTTAAGAAAGTTCCAGGTTCCTCAGCAGCAACGGGCCTCTGGAGATCAAAGAAGCCATTTCCCTGAGTGATCCATCCCCTAAACATTGGGGAACAGGCTTCTTGACACCCAGAAATGAAAGCTCAAGAAGCCTGGGTCACCTTCCTCAGGTTTTTCTTCTTATCTCATCTTAATCCCTCTAGTGGGTACGGAAGTTCATTTTCTGCTCATTTCTTAGGGCTGGAGTTCCAGATCCCCCCAAAAGTTCTGGAACAGAGAGAAGGCCCTGCTTGCCCTTTTTTCTACCATGGCCCTAGTGGGAACAAAAGGAGGGCCTGCAAAAGGCCCATGAAGACTTCTCCATCCCAAGGGCAGTGCCTCACTGGGGACCTGGAGGCCAGCTGCTGTCCCCATTGCTAATATTTCTATTTGCAGGTTGCATTAACCTCAATCCTCTCCTCACTCCTCTCCCAGACCTGATCAAGTTTCAGTCTGTTAATGGCAATGAGTCATTTGGTCTGATCTGAGGTCTCTCGGGACAGCACAGTGCCCCAGGGCGAGGAGAGACATAGGCAAGCAGGTGGCCTGATGCCTTCTCTACCTTCCTTCTTGTTCCTCCACCAGGGGATGGACAGTTCCTGGCAGAGGCTTGGACAGAACTCCACAGTTCTAAACAAGACCTCCAGAAGGAGAGGGTATCCAGTGGAGATTAAGTTGAGATTCAGGAGATACTCAACTCTGAGGCCTGAAAGACACGAGAACCATGGGGCTGGGGTTAGGGAACTGAAAATCGTAGACTATTATGGCTGGTCCAAGCCAGCCAAGCATATCCCAGGAATTTCCTCGAGGTCACCCAGCTTTTTAGTAGCAGTTCCAGTCTGATGCCCACACAGGACTGTTCACACCCCACACCCCACCCATGCATTACAAGCATCTTCTCTGGTGGTACCCCAAACCCAAGGACAGCCCCAGCTTTGGGGTATGGGTAAAACTGGCCCCACCTGGTAGCTGCAGTATGGACCTATTAACTCTAGCCTGGAGGTGCTAGGAAGACCTCCTGGTTGGTAAGGTCCTGAACCTTTCCCCAGAGACCCAGGGAGTTGGACTCTGAGAGGCCCCTCAAGGCCCAGTCTTGAAGGAGCCAGCCAGACTCAGCACCCACTTCTCCATGAAATTCCTCTGGTAGGGGAGAAGGGGATTTCCTGGAGAGAAGAGGGGGAGGAGGCCATGAACAAGTGGGGAACAGCCAGGCTTGCTGTGAGCAGGGCAGGGTAGGGCCTGTCCAGGATCCTTGGCTGCTCAGCTGTCCCTCCTCAGCCACCTGGAGCTGCCAAGCATTCCTGGCCCCCTGCAGCTGTCCCTAGAGCATTCCATACCCGAATGCCAGAGCCAAGTGCCTGCTCAGCTAATCCTTGGAGACACAGTGTTCCTTCTCCCTGTCTCGTCCTCCTCTGCCCTGAATGCCACCAACCAGCTGCTGCCACCTGTTTGCTACTGAGGAGTCTCAGTCCTGTCCCCAGCATCCACCCAAGGGATGGGACAGCAGCCACAGCAGCTTCCCTTGGAATGGCCATGGCTTCAGTGGTTGCACCTAATTAGCTGATGGTCAGAAGGTGGCTCCCTGGCACCTTCAGGGGCTGAATAGGATTTCAGGAAAGATTGCCCAACTGTGAGATGAACTGATTGTAGGAGGGTGACAGAGGAAGAAGGGGGTATGCCTGCCCTGGCCTCATTTAGGAAGGGAAAGATCCTAATTCTCTCAATAGGTCCTTGAGACAGAGGAAGGAACATTCATAAGGGCTTCTCTGAAAGACCTGGGTTGATGGTGGGGCACTGGGTTAGCAGCAAGACAGCTCTGTGGCCCTTCCTAGTACAGGCGACAGGTGCAGCACCTGCTGCCCACCAGGGGGAGACGGAGAGTCAGCCGGGGCCCATCTGGGGCTTGGGAATGAATGCCTGGGCTGCGGGGCAAATCCCAGGCTGGCAGTGCTGAGGTGCCAAGGGAGTGCCTGAGATGCTTACCAGTTCACACCATAGTGGCCCTGACCCCAAGGGCCTTAAGGGATTTAGGCTCCTAGACCTGGCATGTGAGAGCTTCACCCCTCCCTCCTACAGGCAGCCAGAGCACACTCAGGAGTGCTCCTGCCCAGCCAGCAGCCCACACTAGCCATTCCTACCCCTGCCTAGGAAGCCTGCAACCAACTACCTGCTGCTGTGCTAAGGCTAGATTCTTCCTCTGTTACAGAGGCCCCCAAGATCCGTGTCCCCCGCCACCTTCGTCAGACCTACGTCCGCCAGGTGGGAGAGGCAGTCAACCTACAAATCCCCTTCCAGGTGGGTATGCCTCCTCCGAGGTAAGTGCCTGGGTGGAAACCAGGCCCCCATCTGAGGTACATCAGGGTCCCCCAGGGTTCTGGCTGGGACTCACTAAGATGGCCTCATCCTCCCCCAATTGTGCACATGATGGTTTCAAGTCTCCAGTCTGCAGACAGCCAGGTGGACACCCCATACAGGCTGGATAGTGAGGGGATGTAGCCCTGGGCGGCATCTGTGGCCCCAGCTGCTGTGCCTCCTGAGAGGGGTCGGAGGGGCAGGCTTGAGAGAGCCCTGGAATCAGGCGGGTGTAGGGTGCCAGCACCTCCCTGCACTCATCCTGAGGGTTCCTCCCTGTCAGGGGAAACCCAAGCCTCAGGCCTCATGGACCCACAATGGCCACGCCCTGGACAGCCAGCGGGTGAGCGTGCGCACCGGGGACCACGACTCCATCCTCTTCATCCGCTCTGCCCAGCGCTCTGACTCGGGTCGCTACGAGCTCACTGTGCAGCTGGAAGGCTTGGAGGCCAAGGCAGCCATTGACATTCTGGTGATTGGTATGGGCCAGGGCTAACTCACCAGGGACCCAGAGACCCCTGCCTCCTACCCCAGAGCTGATGGCTGCCAGGAGCAGCCCAAGGGAGTGTGGAAGGAACCAAATCTTGGGTGTGGGGACTTTGCAACAAGCCTGGCCCTCACACTTTGGTCCTGCAGAGAAACCTGGAGCCCCCAGCAGCATCAGGCTCCTGGACGTGTGGGGCTGCAATGCTGCCCTAGAGTGGACACCTCCCAAGGACACAGGCAACACGGAGCTCCTGGGCTACACGGTGCAGAAGGCGGACAAAAAGACAGGGGTGAGGCCAACTGGGGAAGAGTGGGGCTGGAATGGGAAGCTGCTGAGGTGTCTGGGAAGGCCTGGCCCACTTAGAGTCTGGGGACCAGGCTCCAGTCTGTCACTAGCCTGACATCCTAATGGCCCTCAGCAAGACTCTTTCCCTCTCTGGACCTCAGTTTCCTCCTGGAGACTGCAAGGAGAGCTAGACTGGGCCCTCTGAGGACTTTCAAGCTCTGGAGACAGGTTGCTCAAATCTTAATGTCCACCATGTGGGGACCTTGCTGAGATTCAGATTCTGATTCAATAGGTCCAATGTGGGGGCTGAGATCTCCCATTTCTATGAAGTTTCCAGGTGATGCTAAGGTTGCCCATCTATGGACCATTCATTGAGTAGGAAGGCTTTAGAATTCTCTGAGGACCCCACAGGGGTCACCTGAGTGACCCATGGGCCCCTTCTCCAATTCAAAGTCCCTTGGGTGCAAAGCTGGGGGGTTTGGCCTCCCAGGGTTTGGAGCACAAAATGAGCCCCCCTGAGGAAGGGGTGATAGGGTAAGCAGGGAGGGTGAGCACAGGGGCAAGAGTGACCAGCCAGGGCCCCCGCAGCAATGGTTCACAGTACTGGAACGCTACCACTCGACCACCTGCACCATCTCCGACCTCATTATCGGCAACTCGTACTCCTTCCGGGTCTTCTCAGAAAACCTGTGTGGACTCAGTGCCTCAGCTGCCGTCACCAAGGAGCTCGCCCGTATCCAGAAGGCAGGTGGGTTTGGGCCCAGGATGGGAACCGAGCCAGGGCTAGCCAAGCTGACTCTTACCCCATCCCCATCTCTTCCTGGATGCCTCTGCCTCCCTCTCTCTGTGCTTGTGCTCCTACATCTGCCCTGGGAACCTTTTCTGCCCTCTCACCCCACAGCTGTCCCACACATGCACACACACCCTGACACAGAGTGGCTGTAAAGCAGTGGACATGGTTGATTGATTTTAACAACCACATCACAGCAAACTGGTGCAGATGAAAGGGCCCACTAGGGAGGCTGTGCACTTATTCTAAAGATGTGTGTGGCTGCCAACATCACAGCAGTCACCGGGTCTCAGGGCCCCAAGGGAACTACTCTGAAAGGCGACATGCACGTGAATAAGTTGCTCCCAGTGAAAGAACAAGCCTCTCCACCATAAGACACACACAAGAGAGATATAGGTGTTTAACATCTCCACAAGGCACCTGACCCTCTTGCATCGAATGTTAAATTCCAGGTCCTTGTCCCTGTCATCCTACATGCGCCAAGGTATGTAGGATCCATCCAACCCAAAGTCTGTGTGGGCTCCGGAAGGAACATTCTTTTTAACACCAGCCTAAGCTGCATAGAATTAGAAAGAAATTTTTGTTTAAAAAAGGAAAGCCGGTCAGATCTCCAAAGACAAACACAAATGAAATGTGATGTCTCTGAGTTGCTAGGCTCCACCTTCTGCCAAGATCATCTCATCTGTCTGGTTTTCCTGCCTGCTCCTCTCTCTGATCACTGCCCCAACCCACCAGCCACGGCCTCGGCTTCCTCTGCCTTTGAGACGTTCTATCTCTAAGTTCCTGCAAATAGGCCACAACTTGTTCCCACGAATCCTCGATAAGTCAGTCCTAAGAAGTCTCCTTCATTCCTCAGATTCACCACACTTTCTCCCCTGAACCCAGATATTGCTGCCAAACCTAAAGGGTTTATTGAGAGAGACTTCTTGGAAGCCCCCTCGTTCACCCAGCCCCTGGCTGACCACACATCCACCCCTGGCTACAGCACTCAGCTGTTCTGCAGTGTCCGAGCATCACCCAAGGTGAGGGCCAGCTGTGCAGGGGCTGATGGGGCCTTTGGGGGGCAGCAGAGCTGAGGGATCCTCCAGGCATTCTCACCTAAGCCTGAGGATGGCCTCAGCCTGCCTCATCCCAGCCCACACCCATCCCAGCCCACACCCATCCCAGCTTTCCTCTGACTGTGCCTCCAGCCCAAGATCATCTGGATGAAAAACAACATGGAGATCCAGGGCAATCCCCGATACCGCACCCTCTCTGATCAAGGCATCTGCACCCTGGAGATCCGGAAACCCAGCTCCTTTGATTCCGGTGTCTACACCTGCAAAGCTGTCAATGTGCTGGGGGAGGCATCTGTGGACTGCCGGCTGGAAGTCAAAGGTGAGAGCTTGAGAAGGGTCATTCCTTAGGGACCCACTCATGGGTGGGAGAGCAGGAGAATCCACCTTGTTGGAGCTGGACTAGAGGTAGCTGAGAGCTGAAAATCAAGGCAGGAGTGGAGAGGCAGTGAAAACTGAGGTCGGGCTGTGGGAGTGGCTTTCAAGTAGGAGGGTGGCCCAGCGTGTGGACTGCATGTAACCATGAGCCTCTCTCTGTACCATCCCTCCCCAAGTTCTAACCTGCAAGATCTCTTCCAGCCTCAGCCACTCACTGACAAGCCACGGAGGATGCTGGGATGAGGAGACTACAGGTAAACAGGCAGACCTACTCCCTATGCTACCTCTAAGGGCACACAGAAGCAGAGAGGAGGCTGGGAGCAGGGGGGTGGTGAGAGGGGACGGCAGCAGTCAGCTCTGGGTACCAATGTGCAGTCCCAGGCAACCAGCATGCATATGCTGAGACGGGCAGTGATGCCACAGGGCCGGGCTGTGCTGTTGGGGCCTGGAGGGAGATGAATCAGTGGATGGTCACAGAATAGAAGTCTAGTCCTGGCTCTGAGTGACCTTAGGCGAGGGCATTCTCGTTAGACATGTTCTCTCATCAAAAAAGTGGGGACAGCAACCCCTGCCCTGCCTTCCCTCCCTCGTGGTTTTGAGACTCTGCCTAAGTAGAGGGGTATTGACCAGAACTATAGTGAGCAGGGCTCAGACCTGGGCATTGGGCCCAAGGGAGGGGGCCTACTAAGGGAAGAGGGTGCCACTTCCCCTGCCCCTCCACACCTTTCTGGCACACTGAGCTCTACCTCACACCAGAGGCTCACAAAGCATGTTCTCTGGCAGGTGCTGCAGGCCTGAGGGCTCAGGTGACCCAGGCCCAGAATCAAACTCTACAGATGCCCAAGACTCCCATTTCCATAGCAACGGCTGATGGAACTGGCCCTGGTGCCTGCTGACTTCCCGCCCCCAAAGGCTGGAGTCCAGAACTCAAGAGTGGGCCTGGCAGGTCCCAGCCACACTTCTTGGGCTCCAGGGGGC
>NW_003852450.1:6008904-6009560 GCF_000181295.1 Otolemur garnettii
TTGCAAAACTCAGGGTTTGTGGCCCCAAGTGAGTAACTATAGAAACAGACACACCCTCTCTGGAACCCTTCTTGCTGGAAAGCCTCCACGCACCCTCCCCCAGCTTCTCCCCTCTGCCCCAATTGCTTTTCCCTGGCGGAGGCTGTCTTGCTGCCCTCTGGCAGGGGCGGGAGGCCTGCAATGTGCTTTCCACTGGGTTCATAATCTTTTATTAGTCATGTGGGCCTCCCCTGGGAGCCAGGGGACACCCATCTCCAACAGAGGGAAGGGCCTGGAGTCAATATTCACACTCAAAACCGGCCAACTTGATGACCACCTCCCCTCCTCTTCTCCACCACTCTGTGAAGGGGCTCTGGGCTTCACAGAGAGTGGGTTGGCCTTTACCCAGATCCCTAAAGGCCTAAACTCCATCTATAACAGAGCTTCCAAAACCCCTAAAAATGGAATTATATACCAAGGTATTTAGAGTATTTAAATGCCAACAAGATCTTCCCCCATACTTTCAGGAGGGTGGTCTCCCCTAGCCTGCCACAGCCTGCCACACCTCAGCCCAGGTATGCCCACAGTCAGCACTGGGTCCTTACAGACCCCTTCCCTAGCCCTCACTCTCCCCAGGCAGGCAGAACTCTCCCAAGAGTTGGGTATCTGGGTTTCTC
>NW_003852450.1:6009928-6012293 GCF_000181295.1 Otolemur garnettii
TTGATTCCTGCCCCTTCACTGCTTCTGAAGAGAAGCAAGGCCAGAACATCACCAGATTTCCTCCTTCCCTCTATCTCAGTAGGGATCCTTTCCTCTCCCTTAGCTTTGTCCCAGGGCAGCACCACCAACACCTAAGACAAGCAGACTCCCCTGCCTTGCTGCAGAAGCCCAAGCACCTTCTCCCAGCCTGGGGGGTTCCTCTGCCATCTCAGCCTCCCAAGGACCTGCCCAGCCCTGAAGCTCTGGACTGCCCATGGGATGGCCAGGCCCGTGGGGGCCCAAGACACTTTATCTCACAGCAAGATACCCACTTCTTTACCCATGGGCTGCCTCCCCTAATCCCCTGCAGGCCTCACAGGTACAGGGAACTTAGCTCTTTGTGGAGGGAACCCCAACCCTGTGGGCATCTATCTCTTCAGAGCCTCCCCTATGCCCACAGCCCAGCCAGGGCAGACTCAGGGAGACCAGCGGGACAGCAGGCAGGTGAGGCCTGGGCTGAGACCCCGCTGGGTGTGGGCTAGTGGGAGCAGAGGGTGGAGTCTAGTCATCAGGCCTCTCTTCTGGGAGATCCTCGTCAACAGGGGGTGTAGGCTGGCAGCGGAAGTGGTCATTCCAAATCTTGAGGAAGGTGACCCGGAACTTCTGGATGCGGAAGGCGTAAACGATGGGGTTCATGGCCGAGTTGCCATGTGTGAGGAAGATGGCGATGTAGATGAGGATGCTGGGCTTGTGGCAGGAAGGGCAGAAGAGGGTAATGCAGTTCAGGATGTGCAGGGGCAGCCAGCTGAGGGCGAAGAGGAAGAGGATGAGAGCCAGCGACTTGGCGATCTTTAGCTCCTTCCCGTAGTACTTCTGTGGGTCACCAGAGGAGGCTGACACCTTCTTGTTGAGCTGCTTTCGGATCAGGTAGAAGACCTCCAGGTAGATGAGGACCATGAGGAGCAGCGGTGGCAGCACCCAGACGAAGAAATTGAAGTAGACCATGTACTCCATGCTGATGACCTTCTCAAACTCACACTTGATCTCGGGCTCCCCTACACTGCCATTGGCCGCCCAGGCCCGCTCCACCTCACTCAGATTGTTCCAGCCAAACATAGGTGTCAGGCCTACCACAAAAGAGAGGATCCAGCAGCCAGCGATGGCCACCGCCGCCCGCCGTGGGGTCACCACCGTCTTGTACCTAAGGGAGAGGAAGGCAGGGTGTGAAGAGCTGCCTCCCGGCTGCCATGAAGGGCCCCTCCGAGGCTCTCCCAGCCCCTGGGGGGCTCTAAGAGGAGGCACCCTCCCCATCCAGGGCCCAGTGAGTGAGGAGGTGCGTGTCTTTTATTCAAGGACCAAGTCTTCGTGATCTAAGATTTAGGGCAGAGCTTGCAATGCACCAGCTCGTTCTCCTGCAGAAGGAGGAAATCCTGATTAATGATAAAAGATAATAACAGAAAATAACAAAGGACTTCCTTTAGGGGTTTTGAGAAAATAACCAAAGTAAAAATTGCTTATGAGTGCTCAGCACATCCCCACCGGTTATCTCATCCTCACTTCACGACAGCCCCCATGGAGCAAGAAACACACTGGCAGAACAAGGATTGCCCCTTCAACAGATACGGGAACTGAGGTTCACAGTAGTCTCACGGTCTGCCCAAGGCCACACAGAAGGTAGTACTGCTGTCTGTACTTTCTAAACCATGTCACACTGATGAACACAGTCAGATGATTAACCAACCACCTCTTCCCTAGGGAGGGCTGACACACTGTCACAAAAAAACCTTCCCATGAGCCCCCCTTCTTTTGGCCCTGTCTATACTCCGCTGCCACAGCCCATCTCCCACCTCCACCTTACCTCCCATTCCCTCTTTCATTTCTGTGCAGTGTTTAACTCCTAAGGGGTTGATCTCAGTATTCCCTAGCTAACCAAGATCCTCAGGAAGAAAACTAATGTTCCCTGAGCACCTAGTCCAGGCTAGATGTTTTCATTCATTATGCATTCATTCAGCAAACACTTGTCAAGTGCTTCCTGTGCTAGCATTGCTCTCTGTGCTGAGATAAGATAAGAGGGCCTCGCCTTTATGAATCTCACATTTTGACTGAAGAGATATAACACACACACAAAATAAACAAGACAACTGCAGATCATGATATGTCCCTCAAAGGAAATAAATAGGATGATGTCAAGGGACAGAGCTTTCTGACCTTTTTCATGTCATGACACACACAGAAGATGAAAACATTTGGAGGCCCATAGGCCATGAGTGATGGCCCCTCTTGCTCACCGAGGGGGTAGGTTTTTAACCTCTCCAGGGCTTCCCACCTCCCTTGAAACCATCTAGCCAGCAGCCATTGGGTCTTCTGCCCACACACTAGCCTTGGA
>NW_003852450.1:6012797-6030576 GCF_000181295.1 Otolemur garnettii
CCCCAAATGACCAAGGAGCCTTGAGAGCCAGCTGGTTTACTTGTGCCTCACTGAAGTTTCCTTAGGTACAATCCTTATTCTCATGCTATAATTGAACTTCATTCCCTCATCTTATATCCTCAACAGAATAGCCAGGCCTGGGATACACATTGGAAGTCAGAAGACCCAAATCTGGGCCCACAGTCTGTGACTTGCTAGATTAATTTCTCCTTTGTAAACTGGACCTAATTCAGAGGGTGGGGATGAAATATGATAATGCATGTAGCAATGCTCTGTAAACATCTTACCAGCATCGCTTTGGCTGAGCTCACATCCCTCCAAGCTCCTAGACACACACACACCTGGGAAAACTCTGGTATCTCTAGAAGCTGAGCAAACTAAGGACAGCCAAAGCATCTGGCTCAAGTCTTGTTCCTGTTGATCTCAAAGTGTTCCCCACACATCCTCTTAGATATGGTGGAAGAAGTTCTGGACCTGTGTCTGTGAGGAAAGACCAAAGGAATGCAGATCATTCTTTTGAGAGAGAGAAGATGGCAGAGAGGCGCTGTCTGGGTAGAGGGTGGAATGTGGGGCCAGGTCCCAACAGGGCTGAAGATGCTGCTGCTGTAGAAGGGAGGATGGCCTGGCATCCGGCTCCTCAGTGTCCACCACATTTATCATTTATGAAGCCCTTTCTCAGTCATGACTCAGGTCATCCCTGTCACCATCTGTGAGGTGCGTACAACAGATAACAGGATACCTCCTTTGCAGATTAGAAATGTGACTTGCCCAGGTCTCCTGACTCCAAGCTCAGTTCTTCTGCAGGGCACCAGGCTGACTGTGGGTCATTTAGGTGTAGATGATGGCAGATTGAGAACATTCCTCGCTTAAGAACCTTAAAATAGGAACCTATGGGTGCTGTTCAGAGAGGGTATCACCTAGAGTCGGGGGGTGGGCCAGGTGACTTCTGTTGCTCTCATCCAGCCTGAGGATTGGAGATCTAGCCCAGGACTCACATCTGGTCAATAACGACCTATCGAGGGCCCCAGGTGGGAGAGAGAAGAGGCAAGTTATAGCTGGAGAGATGCCTCCCTCCCCCTCCTGTTACCCTTCCCAAACTGCCTGGAGCCCCAGGGTTAAAGCTTTCCTGGGGCTCCTCCAGGACCCAGTCCCAGCAGACCCTGTAGCTTAGGGTATCGGTTCTCATCTGTTTTTCTTGCTATTTTCTCCTTGGTGGGAAAGGGCTGGACCCAGGACCTCGGCTGAGGTGGGGCAGGCTCTCACAGGAAGGGCTGCCTCCCAGAGCCTGGGGAGAAACTCACCTCTCCTGACACGTGGGAAAGGGATGCAGAGGCTGCACATCCTGGCACACATGTGGGGTGGGGGCATGTGGAAGGTGCCTCTAGTGCTTAGGAATGTCGCTCGCAAGGCGGGCTCAAGGCGTCACCATCCCCAAGGGCTGTGCTGGGAACTAGCCAGAGATGGCTGCTTTCAAGAGTGTGCAGTCTCAGACAGACATGGAAGTAGGAGTAACAGAACAGAGATATTAAAACACCAATGTGGGCTCGGCGCCTGTGGCTCAAGTGGCTAAGGCACCAGCCACATACACCCTAAGGTGGCGGGTTCGAATGCAGCCTGGCCCGCGAAAACAACAATGACAGCTGCAACCAAAAAATAGCCAGGCATTGTGGCGGGCGCCTGTGGTCCCAGCTACTTGGGAGGCTGAGGCAGGAGAATAGCTTGAGCTCAGGAGTTGGAGGTTGCTGTGAGCTGTGATGCCATAGCTTTCTACCTAGGGGACAGCTTGAGGCTCTGTTTCAAAAAAAAAAAAACCCACCAATGCGGCCCTGTCCACAGGTAGACAGGGCTGATGGTTCCTTAAAGGTATAATTCATGGAGCCAGAGGGAGCCCCACGACACCCAGTTCTTTCCTCAGGGCATAAATGAGACGTTCCTTTCAGTGAGGTGTGGCCCTCTCTGTGTGGTTTTTTAAAAGCCAAGATAACACAAACACAAATAACACAAACTTTATTAGTCAGCCTCTTCTTATTGATGAGGATAATATGAAAAGACTGGGAACCTGGAGAAACAGGGTGGCAGAGGCCCCGAGAGGGAAAGAGATCGCTTGAGGAGAGAGTGGGACGGGGGTATGCTGAGCCTCTCAGCATTGCCGAGAGCTGGCCTGGCTGAACAGAAAGGATTTCATACCATGGCTGCTGCCAGAGTAAGTCAGCAGGGTTGAGAGGTGGAAATGAGGGAAGAAGGTCTATAAATCCTACATCCAAATAGGGGAGGCAGAGGAAGCGTTTGGTTCCTCCCAGGACACCCTGGCAGGGCTGCCAGATGAGAAGAGGGAGATTCTGGATGCTAAGTGAGGTGGGAGCTTAAAAATAATAGTTAACTGATTAACAACAATAGTAGTAATAATAATAGCATTTCTGGTGGAAAAGAGCTAACATTTCCTGTGCTGGGCTCTGACCTTAGAGACATGATTCCACTGACACAGCCCCATGAGTTAAGTTCTATGGGTTGAGCATCCCTAATCCAAAAATCCAAAACCTGAAATGCTCCAAAATCGGAAACTTTTTGAGCACCAACACGGTGCTCACTGGAACAGCTCACTCGAGCATTTCAGATTTCAGATGTTTGGAGTAGGGATACCCAACTGATGAGTATAAAGCAAATATGCCAAAATGCAAAAAAATCCAAAATCTGAAACACTATGGTCCCAAGCATTTTGGATAAGGGATACTCAACCTGTATCGCTGTTCACATCTCCTATTTGCAGTAACTGAAACTCAGATAAGTTAACCAACATACACAAGGCCACTCAGCTAAGAAAAAGTAGCTACAGAATTTCTCAGACTGAAATATGTCCAAGTCCAAAGCCCATAGTGGTCCAGCTCTGCCATTCGGGGAGATGGAGAATGAGGGGGGTTGGGAGGGTAGAAGCCTATAGCAGAAGAAGGGAGCTGTGGCTTGGACTGGAAAGCAAGCTTCACCTGCTCCAGGAGATCTCCCTGAACTAAGTAGTACTAAGGATGCCAGCACACTCTGCCCGGGAACCTCCACCCCCAGAGTCTGACCTCTCTGTGAATGATCTGTTCCTGTTCCTGCTGGGGACAACCAAGCAGTTGAGACTCTCTCTTTCACTTATTAAACAGATATTCATTGAGCACCTTTCTGGTGCCAGGTTTGGGAATATAGAAGAGAAAAGGCTCTCATGATAATACCACTCTATAGGAAATAGAAAGGCAGGACATAGATATGCAAACAAACCAGATGATTTCAGAGAATGAAGGGACCCATCAAGTGAAATCACCAAATACCATAAGGGTTAGCGATTAGGCAGGGCATGCTGCAGACTTCGGTTAGGTGGGCATGGTAGCCTCTCTGAGCCCAGGATGATGAGCTGAGAGCCAAATAATCACCAAAGAACCAGCCAGGCTAAGATCTGGGGAAAAGCCTTCCAGGCAGAAGGTAGCACCAGGGAAAGGTGCTGAGGCCAGAGCGGGCCTAAGAAACAGAGAGTCAGCTGGTGAGGGGGACCCTCAGGAGTGCAGGCAAGAGAGAGTCCAGCTCAGTCAGAGACCTAGTCAGGGATGGTCACCTAGGGCTGAGGGACACGGTAAATGTGCTGGGGTTTATTCTAACTGCAGGGGGAAGCCATTTTAAGCAAAGGAATAATATAGTCCAATTTCTGTTTCTAAAAGCTAGCTCAGGCTGCTACATAGAGAAGGTGGTGTTATAGCAGGGAAGGAGGGCAAGCAAGAACTCCAGCAGGAGGCTGCCTTAGCCACGCAGGCAGGAGCTGGGTAGGGGCGGGGGATGTCGAGCTGGTGGCAGTAGAAATGAGAAGAAGCATATGGTTTTGAGATGTATTCGGGAACAGGGCCAATAGGATCTGCTGCTGAATTTGGATGTTGCTATGGTTTGAAAACGTCCCCCCAGAGTTCATGCGTTGGAAACTTAATCCCCAATGCAACAGTGTTGAGAAGTGGGACCTTTAAGAGGTGATTAGGTCATAAGGCTCTGTCCTCAAGAATGGACTAATGCTACTATCATGGGTGCAGGGTCCTTAGAAAGAATGAGGTCAGTCCCCTTTCTTTCTCTCTCCCTAGTGCCCATGTGATGCCTTCCCTCACGCTATGACACAGCAAGAAAGCCCTCACCAGATGCGGCCCCTCAATCTTAGACCTCTCTGCCTTCAGAACTGTGAGCCAAATAATCTCTGTTTATTATCCATCACCCAGTCTGTGGTATTCTGTTACAGCAGCCTAAGATGGACCAGGAGACATCCAAGAAAGAGAAAGAATCATTAAGATGATTCCCAGGCTTTTAGCCTGATCACTGGGCAGAGGACTGTGCCATTCCCCAATCTCCTTTGACCCTTCCTGAAGGAGCTGTCCCCTTACCCTGAACCTCCTTCTACTTCCCTGTGAACTCCACTCCGTGCTATTCAACATGCCTTTGTGTGCACATCTGGGGTGCTAGGCCACTCAGGGCCTCTGTACTTCCTGTTCATCCCCCCAAATGCCTGGGAATACTCATTCCCCCTCATTTAGGTCCCAACTCAGATGGCGCCTACCTGAGAAGATTTATGACCATCCTGCAAAAGTTTTCCATCACTCTGCATACTCTTGCCATGTTGAATTTCCCTGATAGAGTTTTATCACTTCCTGAGCTTCTCTCTTTCCTTCTCTCTCTCACTCTCTTTCTCTCTCTCTCTCTCTCTGTGTGTGTATATATATAGATATGACATATATATATCTTCCAGAAGGGAATTCCTTGAAGGTGACTGTCGTGATATTCAGCAATGAGGTATGTAGCACTTTTTCTAGGATGAGTTCATAAACTCAGTTGTCAGACCTCATTGTGCGTGTTGTGTACGTGTATGTATGTTAATTTAGTGTCTGTTTCTCTCCAGAAGAACGTCAGCTCCATTAGGTCGGAGTCTTTGCATGTCTACCCCTGCATCTCCAGTACTTAAAACTGTGCTCAGTAACTATTTATTGAGTAAATGAATAAATACACATTAAAAGTTTTAACAAATAGATGTTAACATATGTACATTTGTTCAGACATGATTGATTGAGGGCCTAACATATGAGGACATCTCAGGGAACTAAAGATGGGGATTAAATGGTAGCTGTTCAATTAGAGAAATCAGATTAGAAAGGCATGGCGCTAGACCTGGAGGCAGTTTCAGTGCCCTGGATGAGGAAAATCATTCCTTGGTTCATTGCCCACTGTGCTAGGAGCTGTAGGGGATCTGCTGCTGAATCAGACAATTACTGGTCCCCTGCATGGGTCCTGTGTCATAGGCTGCTGTGACAATGGGCTCTTACGAAAGGTATGAGCAAATGCCACCAGGTTCCCAGCCAGCCATCAACATGTCCCCAGCACTACTGTGCCCCAGCATTGCCCACGCATGCTGTGAGCATGCAGCAGAGGCTCCCCTGGCTAGAACTGGCCTGCCCAGAGTCTTCCAGCCTGCAGCCCAGAGAAGGGATGTCTCTTCATGCTAAATCCCAGCAGAAGTTATGAGAATGCCCAAGCTCCTCATTGGTCCTTTGCCGCATGAATAGTCCCCTTTCATGGATGAGATCACTTTCAGTTGGAGGCCCAGATGTGAACAGAAGGGTAGGCTCTCCCTGCCTGATGCCCCAGAAGAGGGCTCTTCCTGGATACCCCTGGGGACTGATTTTTAGGATGACACTAAGAACATGAACAAGAAGCCTCCTGAGAACAGGAGAGTTCAGAATGCCATCAGATGAACACACCATGGGGTCTAGGCAGGCAAAGACTCATTTGACAAAGAAAAAAGAAGGGGTAGGGGTGGGCATAGGGTGCTGAAGGAGTCTTTCTGAACCAAGAATGGTCAGAGGGCAGTGCAGAGGAGCCGCTTCATGGACAAGACTAGAGTGTGTGGTCCTGAAGCTGCCCATTCTCTCCTTCCCCTTCCCACACTGCCCTGCTCCGCATCACCATGGGACTGGTCCCTGCAGACTGCTTTTCCCCAGACCCTGGGTCAAATGGGTCCATGCAAAATACTGGAGTTGCTAGAGAGATAGGAGAGCTATCTACAGCTCAGTTCCAGATGGGTCTCAGGCAGTGGTTACATCTCTTCTTTGGCTCTACCTCCCACCAGACAGGTCCACCACGGGCCCAGCTTCTAACAGCAACTGCAGCCCCTGGGCTCTGGGACCACTGTCTTCTCCTCCTCTGTCCTTCAGTTTAGGGTGGCTTCCTGTTGTTGCTAATCTCACTCTCCCCTGTTTTGTATCTCTCAGCTGCTTCATCACCAATTCCTGGCACTAAAGGATCTCAGTTGTAAATCTCTACAATGGTTTCTGTGTTCCCGGGTAGACCAGACAGTTCAGGAGTGAAGCGGCAAGAGGAAGAATTGAGCACAGTCATCCCAAAGCCCTCCCTGCCAGAGGTATGAGAAAACTGACCAGACTCTTAAACACACGTTGACTCAGAAAAAGAGAGAGAGAACTGCGTGGTGGGTTTGGAAAATGTTGAGCATGGCTCTGTTTAAGGGTAGGGTGACCAAGTGACCTGTCAACTGCTAAGACTGGGACAGGGTCTTCTAGCCTGGTGTCCCTGACTCTTCATCACCCACTCCTCATTGAAGCACTGGGCAGAGGTGCAGGGCATAGGGCCGCATCTTTCTGCAGTCCTGCGGTTTGCCTAGTCAAGGACAGAATCCCTCACCTTCCCTTCCCTCCTCTTGGCTGAGGAGTGATATTTCATAGCTCTGGTCCTCTTCCTCCAGCTTCCCTTCTTATTAAGGCTCTCATACACTACTAACTGGAAACTTGGATCTCAAGACCAGGGAAGTAAGGCTTTCAGACTATTAAACTACTTCCTGCAGAGAAATTCTTCCTCCCAAAGGAGAACAGGAAACCAGATACAATCGCAGGCGCTGGGCACACTCCAGGGGCCAAATATTTAACAGTAACATTGCCCAGGGGAGTCTGGTTCAGGGGCCCGGGTGGGGGGGGAGAGGGCAGGATGTCTGGGGCCTAAGAATCCTGCCTTCACTCCTGCTCATGCGGGCTCTGGGGAGTCACCTGCCATCTGGAGTATCAGTGCACACCAGTCATCAAAAGGGGGGAGTCAGGCTGACAATCCAGGGCCAACTTTCAGGGCTGCAGAGAGAAGGGGCAGACACTCTGAGGCTCTGAGCGCCTTGAAATAAAAGAGTTGGATAAATTGATTAGGTCATTAGAGTAATGGGCCTTGGAAACAGCCCCTGGTCACTTGCTGAGGACAAATAGCTCCACAGCCTGGTGGGAAGACAATTAAGCTCGTTTGTGATTTGGTTGGTAACCTTCCCTATTCTGAGCAACCTCCCCACTGTCTCCTTCGGATTCAGAGCCCCTTACTGGGCACTGGGCACTGGGCATGAACAGAAGAAACAGCTCTTGCCCTAAAGGAACTCTCAGTCTGACAGACAAGACCCAGCCCTTGAGCAGAGGGAGCCCCAAGCTGTTGAGAGAGCAGCATATGCTGCGACATAAAGGCAAAATTTCCCAGGTAAACCCCGAGACAAAGGTCAAGTGGATGACAGATGCCACAAGCTCTGCCTGTGTGTGTTAAGATGAAGCATCCCCTCCCAGAGTATTTGCATTCAGCCATATAAAGAGAGGCTGGGGTTTGCTCAGTGGTTCTGATCCAAAGACGGCTTCAGGAGTGGAATGTAGGAGGGAAGCATATTTTCAAAGTATATTTACCCCATCCCTTTCCCCCAGTCCAGGGCATATCAGAATGTTCTTGCACAGATAACAGTTGGTTATCTCAGCAATTTTGAGATGTAGCCACATCCCGGAATCCCAAGGCCAGATACAGCCCCCACATTCCAGCGAGGGGTGGTCCTTGGGAGGACAATGTCTGACCTGGACAGTAAACTCAGAAAACCAGACCCAGGCCACAGCATGCCCAGCTATTCTCTGCTCTGAGATTTGATTCTCTCCAGCTCTCACAGTAAGCCCAATTCACCCCACCTGCCATGGGTGACTGTTTCTGACTCATCCCATCTGCATCCAGACTTAATGACCTGTGAGTAGCTGGTGCAGTGAGGCCTCGCTGGGATGAATGCGGTGGTAAAGGGGGCAAAATTCCTCTTCCAGTGGAGTGGAAAGGATTGATGTGGTGGAGGAAGGGAGCTGATGTGCTCATTTGGGTTCCCATAGGCCTCTCTGGCCTTTGCAGACTTAGGAGAGGCAGCAGAGAATCCTCCAGCCCCAGTGGCACATGGAGAGGGCAGGAGGGAGCCAGAAATCCACAGGAGAGCACAGGAAGCCCATGTTGGACCCCCAAAGGAGGCCAGTCCTCCCTAGAATACCTCATTGTGGTGGCAATCAGGAGACCTCAGTTCTGGTCCAGGCTCTGTCAGGAGCGATCTGGCCTTGGATGAGACCCTTCCCCTCTTGGGGCATCTGTGTCCTTGTCTGAATGGTGAGGGATTCAAGGAGTATTTTCCAAGCTCTGGCAGTTCATGGTTCCCTTCACCTGGAACGTGACAGACAGATCATCCTCCATGGACAGCAAAGCTCGGCACTAGCAGAAGGGAGGGAGGAACACCCAGTACCAGACTACTCTTGTCTCTTTGGGGGAAAAGCCCAGGGGAAATGGTGGGAAGGAATACACAGCCCCCCAGAAGGCAGCCCCTCCTGTAAGAATTCCACGCTTTAGCTCTAGGCCCCATGGAGAGGAAGATGGGGAGCAAGATGGGATGTAAAGAGAAAGAAAGATTTGTTACGTGAACAAACTAAGGAACGAATGAAGTGTGGGGTGGAGTAAGACCCAAGTTCAAACTATGGCTCCATCCACAGCTGGTGGCCTTGAGCGAGTAACAATTCTTGAGCCTTGGGTTTGTGCTGGGCACAATGTAGCAGGCTCACCGTGAGGATAAGGCCAGTGGTTATCTGGGTCCTCGATAAATAGTAGCAATAGGTGCCCACTTCTGTCACCACCAGGAGGACATGCAGTTCTATTGGAAAATACAGCCAGCCCTTGAGAAAATACAAAACAGGTTGCAGGGACGTAGATAAACAATGTTACTTCTGTTTTACTTTGGAAGGCCAGTCACTTGGCTTTCTAGCCTGTCTTGTAGCAAGCTCTCCCACCTAACTCAGCCTTGGCACAAAATGGGTCTGTGTCCCCTGATCTGACTAACATGTCTGAGTCTGGGGTGGGGTGGGGAGTGGCTGCAGTTTGGGAACTTGCTCAGCCCAGCACTGAGCCCTGCACAAGGTCCTAGAGAAGCTGTCACCTGGGTAACCCAGTCAAGTTTCCTTAAGGTAGTGGCTAAGTGGACACTGTAAATGGGAGAGGCGAACTCGGGGAGAGCCCACACCCTTTCTCCCACCTCCCTTCCCAGCATCTTCTTGGCCTGCCTAGAACCATGGCATCTCTGCCCAAAGGCCTGTGCAACGAGGGACTGTAATCTGACCCCACTGGAGAGACCCCATGCAGACTCCAGAGTAGGCCAGGAGGTCAAATGGCTGCTGAGAGCCTGGAGTCATAAGACGAGGTGCCCCGCCCAGACCTTCCTGGCCAGGGAGACAGGGATGCTATGCTCTGAGGAGGCAGCTGCTCTCCCGGGCTTGGGTTTTCTCTGTTCTTATTCCCTGGACTGTCTAGGCTCCCGAAAGCTCACAGCATCTAGCCCCCTGCTCTGGAAAAGATGCAACAGATGGCAGGATGTGGGAGGAGGACTGAGAGGACAGGGAGAGCTCTCCACCTTGGAAAGCTTTCCAAAGAAAGAGTCCACACCCGCCCCCAGCTCTATATTCCATAGCTGGTATTTCTACGTCAGAACATTCTTCCCAGAGTCTAACTTCATTCTCTCCTGATGTGCCAGAAAGCAGGAGACACTGCTCTTGGGACCTAGAAGTAGTGTCACCATATTCTCCCAGGCTCTGGCCTTCCTCCCCATATCACATCCAGGTCAGTGGGGTTTGGAACCCAGATAACAGTAGTAAGAACCCCACCCCCACTAGTTAGGGCCTCAGTCCCCAACGGTTGTCCATTGTCTCTGCTTGGTGTCTCCTGGTTCTTCCTCAGCCTGTGTGACATCACATATGTATTCACCAAGCCCTGTAGTGTGCAGGGGCATTTACATGAAGTCACAGGCCAGGCCCAACCCAGGAACCAGCCCTTCTCAGCGGCCAGCCACTCAGGCCAACGCAACAGCACAGGGAAGAGTTTAGCCACAGCTGTGGCCCTGAAACCCCCTCCCCATATTTGCTCAAGATCTCACACACACACACACACACACTTCTGCCTCATCTCCAGGGTTGGGCTGGGTGAAGAAGGGGCCCAGACACACAGATGCAGTGGATGGAGAGGAGACACCCAGGCTCACCCAGGTGGATGCAGGTAAGATGTAGACCAGCCCTCCCGGAACAACATACAGCAGGAGATAGGTTGTTAGGTCTCTCAGACTCCCTCCTCCATATGTTGGACAATCAGAAAAATTATTTGTTTTCCTCCATAAGCACATAAATGCAAGTACCCTAAAGGCAGGGACCAAGTCTAGTTCAAAGTGATCTTCCAAGCACCCACCACAGTACTTGGCACACAGTAAGCATGCAGTAATATTTGGGGAAGGAAATGGACTCATATAAGATCTTCAATTAAAACCAGAGTGGTTGGCTTGGTTCTGATGGCTCAGGATCTAGGGCACCAGCCACATACACTAGAGATGCTGGGTTCGAATCCAGCCTGGGCCTGCCAAATAACAATGACAACTACAACCAAAAAAAAAAAAAAAAATATATATATATACTTGTGGGGGGTGCCTGTAGTCCCAGCTACTTGGGAGCCTGAGGCAAGAGAATCGCTTAAGCCCAAGAGTTTAAGGTTGCTGTGAGCTGTGATGCTACAGCACTCTACTGAGGGTGACATAATGAGACTCTGTCTCAAAAAAAACAAAACAAAACAGAGAGGCAGAAAAAGAGGGGGTAAAAAGAAAGAACAAATAAAATACAATGAATAGAAAATAGTTACAAACATGGCAGATATGAAGGCAACTGCATCAATAATCACCCTACATGTGGATGAAGTAGGAAGAGTGGTCAAGGAGAGGCCAGTCTAAGTCTTCTTCCTCATTTCAACAACATCCCTTCTGGCAGGCAGAAGAGCCCAACACCTACCTGCCCATCACAGCTGGGGGAGTCTGTAGAATTTTCAAGGTTTCCATTTGAAGGTCCTGCCTCAATCACCCAGCTTCAGTATCTCAGGCCATTTAATTAAGTGCTTTCAGCAAGAGTCTAACCACACTTCCTCCTGCTGCAAGACCAGCCCCTCTCCTCACTGCCAGGCCTGGGTGGAGGTGGGGAACAGTGTGTTCTCCTCCACCGGGAGCTGGCCTGTGCCCTGTCATTTGCAGGAGGAGAATGGAGCAGCACGGGGCTGCTGGCAATGTCCCAGAGCAAAGGCCTGGCAGGCAACTTCTTAGATCAATAAGCTCATATTCAGTCACTTCTTCCACTTCTGCAAAGCCCTATAAATCACTCACATCTGCCACGACCCTGGATGGGGGAAACTCACATTATGATGTGTGTGGGGGAGGAAGCAGCTTATTAAATCAAAGCCTTTTTTTTTCCATCTACCATTCACGAAAACTTCAAAGTGCTATGCTCAGAGCTGGAAAAAGAAAATGCAGACAGCCAGCCATAATGGACCTTGGGGAACGCGATCGGGCAAGAGTCAGGTAGGACGATTACTGCAGCCAAGGAGCGGGGAAGGGGGCAAACACAAGAGCAGTAGCAGCAAAGACAAGTGAGGTGGCGGGTACCAGAGCAGCATCCTCCCCTAGCTGACAAGCTGGGCCATTTGGAAGGTCCAACCCAAGGGCCTCCAACTTCTAAGTCCTACAAAGGCCTGACCACCCACTCCTCTCCCTCACTTCCCCACTTTCATAGCAGGTGCCCACTGTCTCCAGCAGAACACAATGGTTGTCTGGGAGGCAAGGCTCAGGGCAAAAAGACAGGCTTTTGACAGGCATTAGAGGGCTGGATTTGAATCAAACTCAGACCTGCTGTGTTAGTGAATCGCATTACGTCTGGTAACCTTAGTCTCCTCATCTGTGACGCAGGGCTGATACCTGCCCAGCCCACCTGCTAGTGATTCCAGAGTTACCCTTTGACACTGAGCTGTATGTACAGTCTCTCCCGTGCTGCTTTCACATCATCCTAGGAGGAAGACTTCAGCCTCCACAGGTGGGACCAGCTGATTTGCCCAAGGTCATAGAGCTAGTGATTGGAATTGGAATTGCAACCCAAGCCCCTGGCTCCTCCAAAGGTGGTATTTTGTTTGTTTTTATTTGTTTCATGGGGATTAAAAAATAAACATTTCTTTTATTTTCATTGGTAAATAATAATTGTATAAATTTGGGGAATACAATGTAATGCTTCAATACATGTATACATTGTGGAATAAGAAAATCCAGCTTTCAAAATTGCTGAGAGAGTGGATTTTAAAGCTGGTGTTTTCTGTCTCATGCACTGACATGCCCAGGAGGCTGTGAGGGATCTGAGGACTTACTTTCCCCAACATCCCTTATTGTCTGAGCTTCTTAGACTGCAATGTGCTTATGAATCACCTGGGCTCCTTTTAAAACCCAGATGATAAGCCAGCAAGTCTGGAGTGGGGCCTAAGATTCTGCATTTCTAGCAAGCTGCTGGAGAGGCCAAGGCTGCAGGTCCCTGAGTGAGCTCTGAGTAGCAAGACCCACTGGCGCTCAGCCTAATATCTGGCACAACAGTAGCTTCCCCCACTCTTGTTTGGGAGAACCTTTTCTGGAAGCCCAGAAAAAGAAAGGCATTGTTTTGGATCATGCAGGAAATAGGAGTGCAAAGACTAGCAGACTCCATCACAGACCCACCAGTGTGACCAGTTTCTGTTAATAGATAGCCACCTCCCCTACATGGGCAAAGAAAAGGCCAGGAACCAGTATGGGGGAAGGGAGAGGGCAAGATGCTCCCTACCTCAGCAAATTGATAGCAGAACTGCAGCACCCCTGGCAAAGCACTCCCGAACCAATGGTCCTGTTTGATGCACACAGCAGTTGGTGAGCTAAGAACAGCAGGTTCTGTTACTGCCCCTTTACAGGTGGGAAAACTGAGGCCCAGGAAAGTTCAGTGAGTGCCCAAAGCTACAGTTTGGCGAGGTAGTGTTTGAGCTGACACTAAACCCAGTCTCTCCTGCCTCTGGACCCAGTGCTCCCTGCAGGAAGCATTCTACCTATGGGAACGGGGCCAGAGAGGGGCTTTCTGGGCCCCTCACCTGTGCCCTAGCCCAGCACCCTGCGCAGGCCCTGCTGGACTGCATCTCCAGCCCATCTCCACCACTGTCACCTCCGTGGACCTCGTGGGATTATTTCTGCTACCATGATGCTAGCGACACCTCCTGATTTAGCTTCCCTGCACTTGTGACTGAGGTAACCACGTAAGTGAGCACGTGCAGGCACTGGGCTGGAGAGAAGCAGGCAGGACCCAAAAGAACCCAGGCAGGAGGCCAGGCCAGGCCTGTGCCTACCACCAGCTCTCTCCACTCAGAAGTCCCAGCCCTCTTAGCTCTGCAGGTGCTGATCTCTCTTGTTATCTGCAAGATCTTGTATTATGTCTCCCCCTCAGCCTAGAAGCTCCCTGAGGACAGGAGCTTTGATTCATTCCAGTCTGAAAATCCCTGAGGACAGTGGCAAGGGGAATGGAGTATGCCACAAATAGCCTTCTCTTTGTTATCTGGCAGGCACACATTTTGAGTTACCTTACTTCTGTTTTTCCCCATATATTTGTAAAGTAGTGCGGATATCAGTCTTGCAGGACTAAATAAAATTAAATATGATACCAAAACAGTTACCCAGTGCTGCATCTGACATTAAGGAGATACTTAACCCATAGGCACCCCCTCCCTCAACAGAGTGAATCTTTCTTCCTCAGGACCTTCCGGTGCCAGGGAGCCCCTGTCGCCAAGAGGAATTTGAACAGGAAGGGAGGTACACATCTGACATTTCAGAGGCACCTGCCCCAGGCATTGTACCCAGAACAGTAGTGACACACACACTCACCTGTGCATAGGCCTTTATGTGCCTCCTAGACCTGCCACTGTCACAGCCACTTCCCCAAGACCAAGCGTGACAGCTTCAGGCCTTGGCACACTTATAGAGGAACTCCTCAAGCCACACTGTCTACCCCAACTGCAGCAGAAACAGACCAACACACACGCCACTGCCCCCATTCTCCACCCCTCCACCAAATAGCAGGAAAGAGGAATGAGCCTCATGATATTGGAGAGAGATGTTGCATTAGACATTTGTTTTCATGTATAATTCTCTCGACAATCCCATGAGGTAGATATTATTATTTCCATTTCACAGATATAGAAATTGGGACTCAGAGCAGATGACCAAGGGCACAGAGCAAGTAAAGGGCAGAGCTGGGACTGGAAGACCAGCCCTGCCAACCTGACTTCAAAGCCTGTGTCTGCCCCTCAGGAAGTGCTCAGGTTTTGTGTCTCTAGGCATCTCCTCCTTTCTACCAGACCCAGCACAGCACTCACGGGACCCTTGTCTACAGCAACCCTGAGGAGTCAGGCCCAGACTACTGAAGAGGATACAGGTCACAGCGGGGAGGGGCCACAATGGCAGCCCAGGCCCAGAGCTCAGGCCTCCTGTTCCCCAGGTCCAAGTCTCCCTCTGTGCTGGGCAGATTGGGGGGATTATTTCTCTACCTGTTGCCCTTATTTGGGAGGGGATTCCCCTGTCCTTGAATCTCCTCACCAATGTGTCCCTTGAACATCCTTTCCTTCAAGTCTTGCCTATGGACTGACCACATGACCAGGGGAGCCATACCTTCAGCTGGCAGGGAGGGAACCATCAGTGGTTGAACATGAAGACTGGCACTTGGCCCCCACCCCTCAAGGACAGAGACAATGGCAGGGCCTCTGCACAGGAGCTGAGTGTGAGTTGGTGTCTCCTCCCACAGCTGAAGTCCACACAGGCCCCACTCTTCCTATCAGGGCACCCCCACACACAGCAGGCACACCCACTGCCAAGTCACTCTTGAACAATGAAGCCATTCTCCCTTCTCATCCCAAGAGAACTGCCTCATGGACAACTCTGTGCAGCAGAGATCGGATATATGCCCATTCTACAAATGTGAAAACTGAGACCCAAAGAGGCAAGTGATTTATTCAAGGTGCCCCAGCACTCAGTGTTGGAGTCAAGACTCAAATACAAGTCTTTTCACTCATCCCTTCAATTATTCATTCAATAATCTGATTACATTTAGGAGCTATGTGATTGTTAACACACTGTTTAATCTCTCTGAGCATCAGCTTCCTCGTCTGGAAAATGGGGATACATCATTCGTATAAAATGCTATCAGTGCCTATCATAAAATTGTGCAAGACTTGAAGTATGATAATCTACATAAAGTGCTTAACACAGGGCCTCAAAATCCTACAATCCTGTTGTAGTGCTCAACAGCCACTACTATTACTATTCATTCAGTGATTTGACATAAACTACCCACTCTGTGGAGATAGAGATGAACAGGCTTGCACCCCACCCTCAAATTGCTTACAGGCCAGATCAAAATGACAAGGGCTACATTAAACGGGAGCACGGGGAGCTGTGGGAACACACAGCAAACCAAAGGAGGCTTCCTGGAGCAGATGTCATCTGGGCTGAGTGGTAAAAAATGAGTAGCAATGAGACAAGAGAAGGGGACAGCTTTCTGGGTGTGTGTGTACACCTGCGCCTGTGTGTAGGAGGTGGTCTTAATGCCAAGTCCATCTTTTATCATTCTCTACAATTCCAAGGCATACACAGGTTAAGTGACTGGTTGGGGGATAAGGAAAGTGAGACTTGGGTAAAGTGGAAAAATGTATGGGACAGAGCCTCCAGGCTGTAGGAGTGACCTTGCCCTATGAGCCTGGGTGTGGACCAGGCCTGCCCAGGCCTCATGACACAGTGGCAGCTGGAAACTTTTTGGTCTCCCTACCCAACTATGGGTCTGCACCTTTGTAGACAGGCTTGTGCTGTCAGAAAACATGTTGACTTGAACATGTAAACTGTATTTTATATCAAGGAGAATTAATGAATGGGGGGTTGGGGGGGGTGAAGGCTGGGTGGGGCACAAACAGGAAATAGATTAGCTTGGCTGGAACCTTCATGTGAGCCATGGAGAATGAGGAATTGAGATGGGGGAGGGCACAGAAGTGAGCAAGTAGAATTGAATAAAAGATCTGGAAGCCTAGAATATTATTTCTTGAATTAAAAATAAAAACCTATAACTCACCACACTCACTCACACACACACACACTCACACAGGTCTGTGTAAATATATACACCCCTCAAAGAACCTGCAGCCACCGTGGCTTCCTGTCGTGATTAAAGGGGGGGAGAGGTCCATGCCTCCATACTTTCCATGGTTTGAATATGTCCCCTAAATTTCATGTGCTGGAAACTTAATCCCCAAATTCATGTTGATGATATTTGGAGGTAGGACCTTTGGGAGATAATCAGGATTAAATAAGGTCATCAAGGTGGGGTCTCCATGAAAGCACTGATGACTTTAAAAGAAGAAAAGCATCCTCAGCTGACTTGCTCTTGCCCTCTCACCACATGATGCCTTCACCACGTTATGACCCAGTACGAAGGGGCTGACCACACGCCAGTGTCATGCTCTTGGACTTCCCAGCCTCCAGAACTGTGAGCTAAATAAACTCCTTTTCTTTAGAAATTACCCAGTCTGTGGTATTTTGTTATAGCAATAGAAGATGGATTAAGACCATATCCCTCATTCTAGGCTGTCTTCAGCCTCTAGGGCCTAACACAGCCTCTCTGAATGGTGTTTCCATCATTGCCATCAAGGCAGTTCTATCTGTTCTCCCAGTTATGGCCTCAGGAGACCATAACATGCGGCAGGGGTGGGGAGCATGTTATGTTTACAAAGGACAGGTCATCTTGGCAGGTGTGTCTGCTCAGCACAGTCTGCAGAGTCCCCAAACACACTGAATTGTTTTCTCCCTAGAAACAATTTATGGAGCTGCCAGCACCCAAGACAGCCCTTACTTCAGCTCCTCCAATGCCAGCTCCCCACTAGGAGCTGCATGGGACAAGGCCCTCAGGAGGACAGGGGCTCAGGATGAGCTATTCTCAGCCTGGAAGCGGAAGATTGTCAGCGTGGGAACAGCAGGGAGCTGAGCTCAGAGTCAGACCAGGATACTCACCATTTAACTTGCCGGGCAAGTTTGGATGAGCCTTTTCTCTGGCCCCCGCTTCTGAACTCTAGGGAATGTTTTAATTAAATAATCCTCCATTCTCCATTACCTGCCTTTGCCCTCTGTAAGTGAATATGGAATATCTGAAGGACTTCCTCCCAACCTGGCTACTTGATCTTCCCCACTAATGTTTCCTTCCACCATTTGAGCATTCTCTCATTCTTTCACTCCACAGATATTGATTAAGCCACCTACTAGGTGCCAACCAGACATGTGTTTAGGTGCTGGCTACCTTGAGCCAGACAGTCAGATAGAACCATGCCTTCATAGTGCATGCAACGCATTTTGACACAGACCTGAACCCAGAGGAATCACAATGGACACATAACAGGAAGTGTTTAAAGGAAAACAAGCTCTGGATATTTGCCAATAGTAATGGCCCCATTTATGGAGTGCCGACTATGTGACAGCCCTTTAATATGTATTATCTCTAAGCCTCACAACAATCCTAGGAAGGGGGTATTAAGAAGTCTGCTTTACAGAAGAGGAAATGGA
>NW_003852450.1:6031190-6035531 GCF_000181295.1 Otolemur garnettii
GTGCTCTCCAGGAGCAGGGAGCTAGGAACTGGAAGCCCATAGCCTCTGAAAGGAAGCTGAACGTGAGAGTGGGAGGTCTGGCTCTCCACGTCTACACCCACCCTGCCAATAGCCGCAAAGCATTCCCTGCTGCATGATTCAAAAGGAGACGGCTTCTATGTGGAAGAGCTAATGAGGCTGCCATGAGCAGGCCAGGGTGACCAGGACACAGCACACTCCCATGATGTGAGTATCAGGGTGCCTCCATTCTGACTGCTCTGCCATCAGGGCTGGGCTGGCTCACTACAATGGCCTGCTTACAGACTGACCATCCTCTCTGCTGCATCAGCTGAGACTGGCCACTTAGTGCCCTAGAGCAATTGTGAGAAGACCCTGATTGTTGGTGGTCAGGGAACAATTGCTGCATGGGGGTCAACACACTCATGACACAGAATGCTGGGTAGGGTCCAACAATGAGGGTGAGAAATGAGGCCCTGGGGGGCCCATAGTATCACACAGTAAGTATCCAGGGACAAGACTCTCCCAAGGGTTACTGAGGATGAGCAGAGACATAGACTAGAGGTATGGGGCCTTAGCTGTCCCAGAAGCACAGTGTCCCATTCTAAACAAAGCGTGGCTGAAGGGAAGAACCCCAATTCTGCTGTCTCCTTCTGGAAGATTTAAGAAACCTGGAATCACTTGTTCTTACTGCTGTGGTCCTAGCATGAGAAAGTCAATAGCCTCCTGAGATGGAAGGTGAAGAAAGAACAGAGGGTGTAGCTAGAGGCCCCTGGGAATAATCACTGGATGCTTGAATGGCCCCTTCCATGAGGCTATGTAAGGCAAGAAGGGTCTCCTCTCCCCGACCCTGAGGGGCAGGAGCTGGGGTTGGTGAAATAGAAGACCACCAGCAGCCCTGCCACCGCAGCACCTCCCCCTGAGTACCTAACTTCTCCCCTCCCCTCCCCATCTCCAGAAAAAGCACCACCCTCCTCCCAGTGACTGAAGCCATAAATCTAGAAAATCACATCTGATTCCTTCTCCCGTATTGTTAAGTCCAACCCATTTCCTGTTGTTTCTAACTAAAGTGCCGGAAATCTTCCCACTTCTGTGCATTGCCATTGCCTGCCTGCATCCCGACGGGCCTGCCACTTCCTCCCTATTCCTATCCATCCTCCACACAGCAGGCAGAGCGGGCCCTCTCTTGATAACGTGGCAAAGTACAATAATTGATTCTTTTCAAATGTTAAACCAATCTTGTATACGCGGACTAAATCCTTTTTGGTGATGATATATTACCTTTATCCATGGATTTGCTATGCTAATATTTTGTTAAGGACTTTTGACCTTCTTAAAATGTAATTTGAATTATGTCAGCCCCTGCTTAAACCAATCAGAGCTTGACAGTGCACTTAGAATGAGATCCAAACCCTCATCCTTGAACCACAGGCTTATTTGGCCTTGCTTAAGTCCTTAGGCCCTTGTGAGTCTCCAAGTAGGGCCTGCCACAGAGAATCCCAGAATGGCTCCTTTCCTTGAATTCTTCTCAAATTACAGTTGTAGCTACCTGCTTGCATGCGTGTCTATCAGTTCTATCTCCCGGCTAGTCTCAGTTCTGTGAGGGCAGGACTCACAGGGCCAGCTTCTTGCCCATAATAAAATACTTTACTTTATCATGAATCCAGAATGTCTGAATTAATGAAGGAATGAACTCTCTAGCTGAATGTAGCTGCTGATAAACACACAACCAAGCTGCCAAGTCTCACTTCAAATTCAGCACTGTGAACTTCAAGTGGACCCTTCCTACTGCCCTTAATTACACTAGACTTCCTGAGTCTGGTCACTCTCCCACTTCCTAGAAAATTATTTCACACTTGCTACTCTCCCCGCGATCTCCACAGCTCACCTTGCTTGCCATTCCACTAAGAAAATTGAAACAATCAGAAGAGAACTTCACCTACCAGCCTCTGCCCCCACATGCTGCCTGTTACCATGGGAGAACCTCCAGGATCCTGTCTAAAGCCAACCCTCCGTTTATGCCCTGCTTGCCTAAACAGGGATATCACTCCAGAAATTCTCTCTTTCGTTCCAGCACATTTCACTCTCTACCGAATCATTTTAGTCAGCGTACAAACATACGAACCTCCCTGCTAGCTTAAAAAACAACATAAAGCAAAATGTCTTTTCTTCACTTCTCCTGACAGCTACTACCCCATTACTTTGTTCTCTCTGCAACAAAATCTCTCAAAAGAGACCTCTATGCCAGCTGCCTTCAAGCCCACTCTTCTCCATTGAGCCTTCTCCAGCCAGACTTTCTGCCCCCACCACTCCACTGATACTGCCCTTGTCAAGGTCACCAGAGCCCTCACTAAACCCAGTGGTAATTCTTGGTCTTTATCTCAATTCATCCACTGGCAGCATTTGAAACAGCCCATCTCTTGACTCTCCTTAGGGGATTTGCTATCCTTGGCTTCCACAACACCACACTTGGGCTCTGGGTTTTCTTCCCACATCTGGGATTCTCTTTCAATCTCCTTTGCTGGTGTCTCTTTGTCTCTCCACTTTCTCAATGCTCAGTGCTTGGTCCTCTTGTCTTCCTTATCTGAACTTTCACTCTTTGGAATCTCATCCAGCCTCACGGGTTTAAACCTATGTACAAGCCACGGTTCTTACATTTACACATAAGGCCTCTCTGCTGAACTCCATTCTTGCACATCCAGCCGCCTGCTTGATGTTCCATGGAAGTATCTGTTAGACATGCCAAAGTCAGCGTGTCTAAATCTGAACTCCTTCTATGGCTTCTAAAACCTGCACCACCTGCAGCCTTTCACACTTTGCATGATGCCAACTCCATCCTCCCAGTCACTTAGGACTGAAAGTTTGGACTATTCTTTCTCACATCCAATCTACAGAAAAATTCCCTCATCCAAACCATAAGCAAATTCTTTGGCTCCTTCTTCAAAACATACCATGAATTTAAACAAAGCATGGGATATTCATACAATGGGATTATATCAGCAATGAGGGGGGAGAAACCTACTCAGTGACAGGAGTGAAACTCAGCCATACTTTCGGGTTTCAGAAGCCAGACACAAAGGCAGCTTGATTCCATTTACCGAAGTCCAAGAACAAGAAAAATCAATCTATAAAGATAAAGGTCAAAATAGCTGTTACCTTTCGAAGGACATTGACTGGACGGGCCTTATGGGATGCTGAGAATGTCCTAAATATTGATTTGAGTGGTGGTACATAGATAAGCAAAAATTTATTGAGCTATATACTTAAGATTTATGTACTTTATTGTACAAAAAATGTACCTCAATAAAAATGAAATAAAAAGTTAAAATTTAAAAATTCACATCCAGAATGAACCACTTGTCATCACCTCCTCTGCTATCGTTCAGATTCAAGCCACCTCCGTCTTCTCTCACCTGAATTCCTACAATAGCTTCTAACCAGTCCCCTGCTTGCACACTTGCCCCTAAAGCATATTCTCAACACAGCAGCCAGAATGATCCACTAAGGCCTAAGTCAGATTATCTCTGCCCTAATCCCACAGTGGCTCCCCATTTTACTCAGAGTAAAAATCACTGTCTTTCCAAAGGCCGTATGCTTGTGGGCTGGTGGCCCATCATCTCTGACCACTCTTCCCTTCTCTGGCTCCATCCCAGCCCTGCAGGCCTCCTTACTAGTCCCCAAACACTTCAAGTAAATCTTACCCTAGGGCCTTCACTCTAGTTCTTTCCTTCACACGGCATACCCACCCCATATTGGCTTGGCATATTCCCTCACCTCCAGGGTTTTCCTCAAGTGGTACTTTCTCAATGGAGCCTCACAGATCACCCTATTTAAAGTTGCAACTCTTGGCCGGGTGGGGTGGCTTACACCTATAAATCTAGCACTCGCAGAGGCTGAGACAGGTGGATTGCTTGAGCTCAGGAGTTGGAGACCAGCCAGAGCAAGAGCAAGAACAAGACCCAGGCTCTCCTAAAAATGGGAAAACTAGCCAGGCGTAGCAGTGGGCACCTGTAATCTCAGCTACTCAGGAGGCTGAAGCAAAAAGATTGCTCAGGCCCAAGAATTTGAGGTTGCTGTGAGCTATGATGCCATAGCAGTCTACCCAGGGCAACAGAGACTCTGTCTCAAAAAAATAAATAAATAAAGTTTCAACTCTTTCTTCCCAGCTCCATCCTGCCATTTCCAATCCCATTTACCGTGCTCTGTTTTTCTCTTTTCAATAACACCTTTTACCTTCTAACATACTCTATCATTTAGGTATTGTATTTATTATTATTATTAATTTATTTATTGTTGGGTATTCGTTGAGGGTACAAGAAACCATATTTTTCTTTTTTTTTTTTT
>NW_003852450.1:6035672-6074322 GCF_000181295.1 Otolemur garnettii
CAACGCCCGGCTATTTTTTTTGGTTGCAGCCGTCATTGTTGTTTGGCGGGTCCGGGCTGGGGATTCGAACCCGCCACCTTTGGTGTACGTGGCTGGCGCCTTAGCCGGTTGAGCCACAGGCGCCGAGCCAGAAACCATATTACACTGACTGCATTTGTTAGGTAAAGTCCCTCTTACAATCGTGTCTTGCCCCCAAAAGGTGTGGCACACACCAAGACTCCACCCCCCCTTCCCTCTTTCTGCTCTTCCTTTCCCCCACCCCTCCATCCTTCTTTCTCTCTCTGCTCTCCCCTTCCCCCACAGTATTGTGTTTGTTATTTAGCATCTGCCCTCCAATTCATTAGAATTCAGGCTCCAAGAGGATCTCTGCTTTGTTAATGAATATATTCCAAGTATCTCCAATAGAGCTTGGCTCGTATGGGGCACTCAGTGTTTATTGAATGAATGAACAAATGAGCTGACCTATCTCATTGGTGGTGAGAGTGGGGATACACTAATATACTCTCTATGTATTAGAGCCCTGTCTGGGGGCAAGCCAGGGTGACCAGCTACCCTCCCCGCCCAAACAGCAGAGTTCTAGAAGTGGGTGTCAGGAAGACAGTCCTGAAGGGCCTCTCACACATGACCTGGGCCACAGAGAATGAGTGTAGGATCCAGCTGCCCAGCCAGCCACTGTGAGGAGTCAGTGCCAACCTCCTTCCCTCCCCAATCTCACCACAGGAGGGGTGGGAGTTTCTCCTTGGCCACCTTAGCTGTAGGAATTCATAATCTTGCGAATGACCAAGACCCCCCAGACAGAGTAGCGACAAGACCAGCCTGCTCATCTCTGTGTCCCCAAGCCTGGCAAAGTGCCTGGCACGTAGCAGGTACCTGACGCATGTTTATGAAATAGGTAATGATGTCAGCCCAACCTCATTCTCTGTAATCCTGCTGGGAAATAAACTGTCAGGATAAGGAGCAAGACAGATAAAGGTAGCCCCAACTCCTCTTCTTTACGGTCAGGGAGCCCCTTACCAGCTGCCCCTATGTCCCTGTTCACCTTCAAGCCAGTATTTCCTATGTGATAGGGATACCAAGGCCCAATCACCTGCCTCTCCTTCTTCTCCCTCTGCCCTCACCCACCCACTGACCAGCCTTTTCTTTGTATTAGAGCAGCAGGTACCTTCTTCAGGGGCTTGAATTGAAAAGGCTGGGGTTAAAGGAGTGATTTATACAGCCCGAGGAGCTATGTCTCTCAGCCTCCTCTCTCTCAGCTCTGTGCATCTGTGCCCACCTGCCAGATGAGGCCAACCAGAAAGCACCACACTCTAAGCTGTCTACCCTGCAGACTGCTCTCCTCACCCAGAGGCAAATAAACAGGATGTCCAGGCCTGAATGACCAGATAATGAGAACTAGACCTGGGGCCCATATAGCCCTGTCCTACCTGGCCCAGAAGGGCAAGTGGGCCAAACTTCCCCCTGGAGATTCATAGTGTGGGTGAAACTGGATAGGGGAAGGAGTTAGAAGTTAGAATAAAGGGACTGAGGAAATATTTAACCTCACAAGAAAATCCTTACAGATAGAGGCTATGCTATATACCAGGAAGCACAACCCAGGGGTTCTAGTCTTGGCTCTGACCCTACAAACAATGTAAATCATTAAAGTGTTTTTTATAAGAATAAAAAATCAGTAACAATCTATATAGCCAACTATACAGGAATGAATACTTAAGCATGATATCTAAATATTCATTGATTCAAAAATGTTTACAGCACATCTACTTTGCACCAGGCACAGGGGTAAGGGGTTGCATGGGTATGTAAGTAGATGTGGTCCTGCCCTCTAAGCATTTACCAAGTCTAGAAAGAGAGACATTGAATAGGAAACTACCTAGGCATGAGGGACAGACGTGGAGGAGAAGTAGATCCAACTTAAGTCCCTAACAGAGGAAACTAACCCTAATCCAGATGGGGAGGGGACCAGGGAAAGCCTCCCCAAGGAGGGGCTGTTTTAGCTGAGGCTAGATGAGTCATAATACAATCCAATATTATACCATCATAAAAATCCTTACAAAATAGTTTTAGTTTGACGTAGGGACATGCTCATAATGTAATGTTAAGTGAATAAAATGGGATATAAAACCATGTATATAGATAGATGTTCTCAATATATAAAAATAATATAACTATATATGTGTGTGCATGAGTGGAAAAATTTTCTGGAACACTAAAATGTTAACTGTAGTTCTCTGTAGGTGGTGGAGTTACTGGGGATTTTATCGTCTTTATTCTTTCCCAGTTTTTCCCAATCTACGTGGATTGTATAACACTCAGAAATAAACATCGAAAGGCCAGGTGGGGCCCCTACAGTTCTACCCTAGGACTCCTGGGTTGCAGGGTTCTCCAGAAGGTACCCTGGCATTCTCCTGACTCCAAGCGGCACTGACATCTCAGCGGGCTGCTCCTCAAGCACTTAGTGGCTTCTAGGAAGCCATCCCAATACCAGCTGGGGGAAGCCTTAGCACTTGAAACTGAATCCTGGTGCTTCTTCAACTAAAGTCCCTGTCCCCCTGGCACAGCACCCTTCTCTTATCATGACCTACCTGAAGGCTATCCTCCATTCAGAGAAATTATTTTTTCAACCACAAAGTGATTTCACTGCATCACACTCCCCCTCTGAGGCTGCCACTGATTTGCGTTTTTCCTTTCAGTTTCTTGAGGAGCAGATGATTGCTAAGAGTTCTTCTTCTCTAGCCCTTTACATCAGAGGCAGACAAGCAAGACGGGGAGGAGGAAAGAACCCCAGCTTGCTTAAGCTCCCCAGGCCTCAGTTTCCTCCTCAGTGTACAAGTGTAAGAGGTTGGGCTTCGGGCTTCCTCCAACTCCTCTTCCTTCTCAGACACCCTACCAGGGTGCCCAACCTATGGCCTGCGGGCTGCACACAGATTATTTGAGGACTATTTTGCTTATCTACGGTGTCAGATAATGCAAAAACTATGCACAGACCTTTTTTCCCTCATTAGCTTACATGTGTGTATTTACTGTTTGTGTGTTTACTCTTATTCTTCCAACCTAAGGGAAAAAAAGAAAAAAGGCTAGACATCCCTGCTGGTCCTAGGACTCATCCATCCTTAGACAGAGGGTCTGGAGATGACCTACCTGTCTTGTAAGCAGATGGCACAACCTGAGAGCAACTGTTTTGGAACTCAGAGGCCACAGATGGTCACCTGCTAGGGTGTGACCCATAGTCAGCCGACTCCTGTATCCAGATGTCCCAGTCATCCCTCACCACCAATGCTCACTCAGTATGACTCCCTGGTACCCAGGGTCACATCTACCTTTGACTTGTGTCAGGGCACATGAGGCAATTTAGTTGTCATGAGAAGGCCAGGCCAGCCAGAGTGGGTGAGCTAAATTGAGACCCCCAAACTAACATGCTCTAGTCTACCAGATTTCTTTTCCTGCCCAAGCTATGGCCGAGCATGCCAGGCCTCCCCTGATCCCTGCTTGCTTCCCCTGGTCAGCAGCCCAGTTGGGCAGCCTTCCAGCTGTGGACAGAGGCAGGACTGCCAGGAGCTCAACTGCCCATTGGAGTGAAGGTGAGGAGGGAGGACAAGATGTTGTATGTGGGCTGAGCACAGGCCATTGGCAAAGACCAGAGGAGAAAAATCACCCCACCGACAGCTTTGAGGAAACTCCTCCAGAAATCATACAGCATCTTTGGCTGACGCAAGACGCACATGAGTTTACTGGTTAAAGGCATTTATTAGGCCTATATTCAAATCCTGCCTCTGCTCCTGACAAGCTGCTTAGGCAAGTTACTGAAACCTCCCTAAGCCTCAGATTAAAGTTTATCTAAAGAATTGTCTATAGAATGGGAAAAACAATCATCTCTACTAGTGAGAGTCTATGAACATGAAATAGGGGTGGGGAGGGGGCATAAAACATAGCACTGAGTAATACAGACACTCACCAAGAGCTAAAAAAAATTCAATGCAACAAAACCCACCCAGGATCCAACACTGCGCTGGCAGGAGTCAGGATAGGGAAGAAAGACAGGGAGGTGGAGCCAAAAGGAACCTCAGAGACCCCAAATCCAACCCCTTTGTTTAACAGATAGCAGGAAGCAAAGGCTCAGAGAGGATGAAAAACTTGTCTAAGGTTGCAGAGCTAGTTAGTAACACAGCAAGGTTCCAACTCAGGTCTGTCTGGCTGACAAATTCCCACTGCCTCTTCACTCCACTTTGACCCATCTGCCGCAGACAGCCCCCTTGCTAGGGTCTCTTCCCCACAAGGGCTTCAGTCAGGAAGTCCTTGTTAGCCCTCTTCTCTGCAACTAGCCCCCTCCAGTAGACACCAAATTGCCAGAGAGTGCCATCAAGAAAGCCCTGAGTGAAGGGGTAGGAGGACAAATGATGGAGATTCCCTAGAACTAGGAGCTGAAGGGAATGGGGTATCAATTATCAAGTATGTGGAGGTACTATGCAAATAACATGCAAACTACATGTAAATGACCACAGGTTATTGATGAATCAATAATTTGAGCTTTTTAAAAGAATTTATAACTGGATCACACTATATGATGTGAATCTGTTTTCTCTCTTGGCTTTTTGCTAAGAGGAAAGACAAAATTTTGTGGTTGACTGACCAAACTATGCCTCACTCAGTGAGGGGTCAGCTGACTTCTGGATCCAGATGCCCCAGACACACCTCATCACCCATGCTCTCTCAGTACCACTCCCTGGTACCCAGGGTCATGTCTACCTTTGACTGGTGTCAGGGCAGCAAGCCATACAGGGACCTCTGGCTAAGACCTCTGACAGACAGCCGCCTTCTGATTCCAGCTGCCCAGAGGGGAGCAGAGCATGCAGTTTTCCTGCAGAGGGCCTGGGCAGTGACAGACAAGGCCTCGGGGGTCCCAATACCACAGCCAGGGTCTGTGCTTGAGGAGCTAGGCCCCAGCAGCCCTTCCCTAACTCAGGAGAGAGGGTCCTCTTCATGAGGCAGGACACTGCCCAGCACTACTGCTAGTGGCTCTGAAGGTGGGTGCAGCTACAGTCGGCACAATGAGGTAGAAGTGGGCAAACCTAATCCACAGCAAGAAGATTAGAGGTTAAACTTCTGGGAGGCCTGCTTGAGGTTTAACTGTGCATGCTCTAAAAAGTTGGCCAATTTAATCAGCATTTACTGAGTATCTGCAATGTGCCAGACATGAGCTGGGCATTCTGGAGAATTTGCAGAAACAGACAAGATGTGGTCACTGCCCAGGTCACTGCCCCTGAGGCATCAACAATCCACCAGAGGAGAAAAAAATACATGGAGACATAACTTAGCAGTATTTTGACACTTCTTGGGAAATGTAGTGTGTGTGTGTGTGTGTGTGTGTGTGTGTGTCTGTGTGTGTGTATTGCCATGGAAGAGCACAAGCGTGGGGAGGCAGGGAAGGGCTTACCTATCCTGGCCACTTGAAGGAATACATTAATAATAATAATAAAACTACAAAGACCTGCTATTTACAGCTTGTATATATGATGTTAGGCACAAATAAGCACTTTGTGTGTATAAGTTCATTGTGTTCTTCCAGTTGGAAGTAGATACTAGTACTTATTGTTCCCTTTTATAGTGAGGAAATTAAAGTTTAACAAGGTTAAATAAGTAACTTTCCCCAGATCACACAGCTAGAAATTCAAAGCAAGGATTTGAACCCAGGAGCCTCTGTATAGGCCCTACCTGGGTCCTCAGGGGACAGCTCCTCAAGACCCCAGTTCCGAGGTAACACTAGCTGCCTCCTAGAGACTGACAGGCAGACTGGTTACGACAGAGCAGCCAACCCCAGCCCACTCCCACAGAGCAAGCAGGGTACCCTCTATGGTCACCACCTCTGTCACAGCACGATGGGGCCTTGGCTCGCCTTGGCACCCACTCAGCAGACAGAATTTCTGGAGCAGCCTTCCTACACCTGCACATCTGTGAGTTTCCGAATGTGGCAACAGCCAACTTTGTCACAATGGTCAGGCTCAAAGACCCAGTTCTTCTAATGGGTTGAGACGAGCCTTATCTGTGCAGCCCAGCAACAACCCGGACTAAAGGCAGCATGCAGGCCCCTCAGGGGCTGAGCTCATGGCTTTCTGGCTGCATTCCCTTCTTTACCCTACTTTCCCTGGGAAACCTGGAGGTTGTGAGAGAAGTAAACAGGGCAGAGTGACAAGCATCAAGGTGCTGGGAATAGGGAAATTAGAAAGGAAAGCAGATGGTTGGATCAAGGCTTTGGATCAAGGTTTCCCAAGCAGCTTCAAGAGACCCTCTGAATCTTAGTTTCCCCTTACTGGCTCCTGCTTCACCTCCCTTACAGGGTCACAATAACAACAGGGAAAAAAAGTGCATGAAAAGAAGTCTTTAGAAAGTTAAACGTGCACAAATATAACACAAAGGGAGACACATGGGTGCCTAGGCCTGCCGGGCAAGGGGCCCAGTGAAGCCAGAGGCCCAACATCTGAGACAGGAAAGCTACCACTGAAGATGGCAGGTGCCAGAGACATCCAGAGCTCCCTAGTAGAAAAGCAATCTACTGGTGACAAGAATTCAAATAGGGGGCAAGCACGCCTCACAAAAGTGTCCCAGCAGGGTCAGTCTCTGGCAGTGTGCCCAGGCACTCAATGGCACTTGGTAGCCCAGGCACTGCCTGGTGATGAGATTGTGGCCTGGCAGGTCTGGGCAGGGAGCCCCAATGTGGACTGGACACCCACACTGAGGACCGCACCACCAGGACACCCACCCCCGAGCTGCCTGGAAGTAGCATAAGCACCTCTACTGTGAATGGCAAACACACACATGGGTTTGCAACAGAACAGGAATGTTAAGAGCAGACAGCAGCATTTCTCCCTCCTTCTGTCTGCAACAGAGATCCCAGAAGTGGGAGTTGGGCAGAAGTAATCAGACCATTTGGTTCAGCAGGACAACCCCAGAAGGTGCAGCTGCTGGCACAGAGATACCTAGAGAAGAAGAGAGCTAAAGAGAGCCTTCAGGAAGCTGTGTGGGGCTGGTTGGCGAAGCAGCCCTCCTGGCCCCAGTGTGCCACCCTCTCAGTATGTCTATACTCCTGCCCCAGCTCTCTGCTCTGACCTTTCCTGTTCTCTGGGACTGGTGGAGCTCAGCTCATTCCCACACCGCACTCACTGTGACCCCCATCTTGGTGGCCCCTACAAACCCCCACCTCTGCCCTAGGCCTGACAGACAGCCTGGGATTCCCTGGCTATAGAAGCTTCAACTCTAGGGTCCAGGGCACCACCAGGTTCATGTCACTCCAGCCATCCAACCATCTCCTGCTTCTCTGTACTATAGAGCAGACCACAGGAAGGTAGAGGGAGAACTGGGACATAATGGCCCAGATGATCCCTGGCTTAACTGGGGTCTTACGCTCTACTTATATCCTTTCTAAATGGCCTTCAAGCCAGCCAGTGTAGGGTGCTGAGAGTAGCTTTGGCTGCTGTTGGACTCACCGGAGAGGAATCTTGACACGAAGGTATCGGTCCACAGCAATAGCCAGCAGGGCCAGGATGGAGCTCTGGGTGAGGATGAGGACTGGGCAGGCGACCATGAGGCAGGTGTGGAAGTAGGTCTGTGGCCCAATGTTGATGAGGATCGCAAGTGGGATGACCAGGGCACCCACTGCCACATCAGCCACCGCCAGCGACACAATGAAGCAGAAGGTGGCATCCCGCAGTGCCTGGTTCACCTTCACCGCCCAGATCACCAGCACGTTCCCAGGCACAGAGACCAGGGCAATGAGCACCTCGATGCTGATGTAGGCGGCCTGAAAGGCCGAGATGGAGGGCGGCATGGTGGACACAGGCTGGGCACATCAGCAGGCAGGCACCAAGGGGCGCAAGGCAGGGACCTGTGGTCACGAAAGCCTGGGGTGGGGAGGCCTGCCTGGGAGGCTGGAACTCCCGCTGCCCTATGGAGATGTGCCCCACTTGGCATATCCAGCGCCTGCGCAGGCTGGCAGGGGTCCCTGGCCCTTGCCCTGCCTAATCTTTGTCCCCTCCCCTTCAAATCCCCAGAGGTTCCATTCAGCAACTTAAAATAGCAGCACTCACTCCTCCACTGGCTTTTTTATCAGGTGTGAGGCAGCTCCCAGCACACACGCACACAACACAGGGGTCTCCCATGCTGGCCTCTGCCCACCCCCGCCCACAGAACAGGACACAGGGAGCTCACCATCCTGCCCACTGGCTGGCAGGGGTTCTAGAGCCAGTGCCCAAACTTCCCAGGACCTGGTGCCGCCCAGAGCCCCGGGGCCGCGCCGGCCGGGCTGGGCTGGGCTCTGAACACTGAGCAGCAGCTCATAGTCCTCCAGGCTCCCGCCGCAGGGCAACCAGCCCGGCCTTTCAAGCAATCACATGGTGCGACAGAGGCTCAGCCCCGGCCGCTTTTAAAGAGGTAGCGCCCCTGTTCCTCACCTGGGACTGGTGTGGCAGACGTGGGACTGGGGGACTGAGTCCAGGAACAGGCCAGGGCGCAGGCTCCGGAATCCTCAGAGTGCGCGCACACCTGCCCTGCGCCCACCCATTGGAGATGCTGCTTACGCCTGGCCCTTTAGCGGTCTCGCTCCACCTCTGTCGGAACCCTTAGTGGTCGCCTGCAAGGGGGCATTCCAGTGGCTTCTTTCAGCAATCTCCTGCACCCACACTGGGGATCCCCAAGGGCGAACCGAGGCTCAGACTTACCCAAGGTCGCCAAAGCTGGCAGAGCTCCCAGCCACCTGAGCTGTTCTGTCCCAGTGCCCTCACACCTCGACGCCTTCAGCAGCTTTTCTCTCGGGGGATGCCTGGAGAACCCCAGGTCAGCCTATTAGGTCCAGTGGGGTGGTAGGTGATTGGGACTAGGATGGGGCGCCGGCGCCTCCGTCGCCCCCGGCGCGGGAGCTGAGTGACAATCCGGCTCCGCACACCGGGAGGGGGCGGGGGCGGCGGCGGCACCCGCGGGCCCCTCCCTCCTCATCCTCCATCTCCCCACCCCCTCCTCTAAACAAAGGAAGTGATACCGGGTGAGGAAAGCTGGAAAAATGTGAGCTTTTTAGAAGGATCTGGTGTGTGCACCCAGCCTCGGGCCCGGACAGAGGTGCCACCTCCCATTCAAAATGCGGGATGCCCCGGAGTCTGGTCTGGTCTCCAGCGACCCCTCACCGTGACAGCGCAGCGTCTCCCCTGCAGTGCTCCAGAATGCCCACTCTCAGACCTCCCACGGCGGGGAGATGGTAGCCCTGCCTCCTTCCCCAACCCTGAAGCCCTGCTGGCTCCGTGAAACCAGTCCCAGCATAGTCTCGGCGGCGCATTACTTTGCAGAGTCTGTCCTGAGTCATTACATTCTTTCTCATCCATCTTTCAGAACTGCCTTTTAGTCTATTAGTAATTTCCATTTTGCAGATGAGGATGCTGAGGCTGGGGGAAGTGATCCAGCTTCCCAAGATCACTTCTGACTCTGTGCTCCCTTTCTTCCTCCCTGTCCTCTTCCGAGCACGGTCCTATGCTGTAAGATGTCTGGTCCAAGCCCCACGCGTTACAGATAAGAAAGCAGACTGGGCGCGGCGCCTGTGGCTCAAGTGGCTAAGGCGCCAGCCACATACACCTAAGGTGGCAGGTTCGAATCCAGCCCGGGCCGCTAAACAACAATGACGGCTGCAACCAAAAAATAGCCGAGTGTTGTGGTGGGCGCCTGTGGTCCCAGCTACTTGGGAGGCTGAGGCAGGAGACTCGCTTGAGCCTTGAGCCCAGGAGTCAGAGGTTGCTGTGAGCTGTGAAGCCACAGCACTCTACCCAGGGGGATAGCTTGAGGCGCTGTCTCAAAAAAAAAAAAAAAGAAAGAAAGAAAGAAAGAAAGCAGACTGGAGGAAGGATAGGACTTCTAAGAGGTCACAAGGCAGATTCTAACAGGACCAGAGTAAGAAACCCAGGCTCCTGACTCTCTCCTGAGTGCCCACAGCCCTCTCTTGGTGCCTCCTGGCAATTTTGGTTTAGGTAGCCCACTAGTATGGACTGATGACCGGCAGGGCAGACCCTGGAAAGAATGGGGCCTTGCAGAGATCCCAAACTGAAAAATTCTTGTCTATAGGTATCAATTGGGAAAGGGCCCTGGGAGAGCAAGAGAGAGTCAGAGTGGGGGACCCCAATGCCACCTAGCCAGAATTCGGCCTCTAGGGGCACTGCCCCTTTGTTGGAGCTCAACATGCCAAGGAGGACACTTCTGCTGGGGGTCTGCACTGAATCACAGTGGGAGATGGGGTAGCTGGGTGGAGAGGATAAGGACGGTTGAGTCCTCCACAGGGGAGCAGGAAACCCAAAGTGGGAAAAGAAAACTTCAATTTCTACCTTCAGGGAGAACAAGGAATCCGTGCAGCAGACAACAAAATTTCAATTCTTCCCTAGAGGCTAGTACCAGAGATTAGGAAGTGTAAACACCCCTTCCTCCCCTTTCACTCCACTTCTCCCACTGACTTAACAAGCCTGCCTGCTCCCTGTGCCACTCAGATATAGATCTTTGCATCATCCCCTGCCCCTCAGCAATTCCCCTGACTTAACCATTTTGGTTCAAGGCTTCTTCTCAGCTTTCCAATTGCCGCTCACCTAGTTGTCAGGGAAACCTGCAAAGACCCAGGCATGATCAGGTTGGGGCAGGGGGTGGGTCACCCTCCCTAACCCTTAGCAGCATCTTCGGCTCTGGAGGCTGCCTGAGCCCCCTCCCCCATTCTTCTTACTACGGATTGAATAATTACTATGTGCCTTTGCATAATATCTGTAGGTAATTTGTTCCTCAGTTCTGGACAAAATGAGCCAAAACCTTCCCTCCTCTCCTCCCTCCTTCCACCCTTTCCTGTTCTTAGACCAGGCCTCCTGAGGGATTAGACAGGTGTATTTGAGAACAAAATACACCTGTCTAATCTGGCTGTGGCAGGGTCTATCTCAGAGAGCTGCTCTTTGGAGTCCTGTAACCAGGGGGGCAAGAGTTGGGGACGGGTCAATGCTGAGCTCGCCTGGGCAGCAAGACCATTTGGTATGGTGAAAAGAGCACTTTACTGAGTGTCAGAGAGCTGAAAGCTGACTTCTTGGCCTTACTCTGCCTCTCACAGGCTTTGTGGTCTCAGGCAGGTGACTTTTCCTCTCCTAGCCTCAGTTTACTCAGCTGTCAAGTGATGTCTATTGTCTTTCCCACTCCAGCAGCCAGTAAATCGACCCCAAGGGAGAGAGACAGATTGGAATGGAGACCACAGAGCTGTCTTTCCACCTAGAAATCTTCTAAGTCCCAGCACCCCCCCCCCCCCCCCCCCCCGTCCCGTGAGGCAGATATCAGGGCTGAGAGAAAGGAAGTTTGTGGTGGAGGGAAGAAGAGAGAGAGGGGAAATCAGAGGTCTGTGGTGGAGAGAGGACAATGTGGGAGGGTATAGGCAGAACAGGCAAAATTAGGAAATCTGCTCTGTATAGCCAGGGACACTAAAAGTATCCACTGGTACCAGGTTGAGATGCCCTCAACAGTGTCCACTGCAAAGCTTCTATTTTGCATGTGACTCTGGGATCAGGATAAAGCCATAGTAAATATAAAAGATCTCCAGGGCCTGCTCCTCACTCCCACTCCCTCTTTACCTCTTGGTCCTACTTCTGTCCCTTCAAAGGCCCTGACCCTGCAGCCTCTGCACTGTGGGCAGGGGTGAATAGGGAAGGGGAGGCCTGAAGTGGAAGCTTATCTTGGGGGCAACCCTGCAGAGCAGCCCTGCATCTTCTCCTTCTGGAGCTCTCCGAACTGGACTAGAATCCCAGATGAGGAAGAGCTGCCCGAGAAGGCTGAAGTTATCATCCCTGTACACCCTTGGGAGCCAAGGAAGGCAAGGGCTAGAGGGAGGTGTCAAGGCTTGCTTGGCTCAGCCCCTGTGGTGGGTTAGGGATGGATGAGGTTTTGGAATTTTCCTCTGTCCCTTTCCAGCAGGCAGGAGGATATTTTGGTCCCTGTCTCATTTTTTCAGCATTACTCTGGGCAGTGGATGTACACAGAGCAGAATTGTTGGGTAAGGACAGGCACTCGGAACAAAAAGATTTCTGGATGACTGGGTAGCCCCTGGCCCTTCCCACAAGGGGCTCATTACCATGCCCTGTCTGCCCCTGCAGTGACTTCCTGGAAGTTCCCTTCCTCTCTTTTCCACTACCATCAAGGTCTGTCTGACTCCCTTCCCTCAGGTCAGGCTTCCTATGGGGAAATAAGGGGCCTGCAGAAAGAGCACGGGCTGCAAGTTCCCCTGTATGTTTGTGAGGAGAGCAGGAGGCATGGGAGAGGTCAGAGCCATTTAGTCCGAGTTCTTCCACACTGCATGGAACTGTTCTTAAAACCTAAAGCAAGGTTGTTGCTTTCAAGTCTTTCTTAGCCTCATCATCATTCATTCATTCATTCATTCTTCATTTATTTATTTTAGCCCACATTTATTAAGCACCTTTTCCGTATTAGACAGTGGGCTGAGGACTGAGGATATAGGCATAAGGAAGCCATAGTTTCCGCTGCAGTCTCCAGAAAGTGTTCACAGTCAGGTAGGAACTCATAAGGCAAAAATGATCCCGATACATAGCCTCTCCTATGAGGACCAGGACATGCCTCTGGTGTGTAGCCTCAGTCTTTTCTACCTTCACAATATGTGCTCCTTCTAAATGAACTTCAGTAGGGATGATAAAAATCTAATGCCAGAGCTGGGAAGACAGCCTCTAACCGGGGGATCTTTATGTATTGAAGGCCCTCAGGGCTCTGCAGATAAACATCAGGGCCTCTGAGTCTGGGAAGAGGGTCAAGTCTTGGGCCTCAGAGACCACCTGATTTCATATATTTATTTCATACATAAATGTCTGGCATAAGACTTTCTTTGAACATAAGATTCTATTAGCTCTGTGGCTTAAAAAAATAAAAATGAAAATCTGAGCTTCAACTTAGCTGCTCCAGATAAGGAAACTGAGACCCACAGAAGGAATAAGGTTGTCCAAACCCACTCAGGAATCAGGGACAAAGCCTGACCCTGAGAAGGGTCCTAAAAATGAGCAAAACTCTGAGCTCTGGTCTTACCAGGCCCTCAGGGAATCCCTCAGACACCAGCCCTTTAAACTCAGAGCTCGATAAAACCGGGGTTCTTAGCTTTTATACCCTTCCCATCTCTCAGGGGAGGAAGGCAGGGGCTGCAAACATACCTAGGAAACCAGCTAGCTGCAGGTAGACACACATTTATATAATAATAAAGGCCCCTCACAGGTGCCCAGCAGTTCAGTGTTTATGAAGAAATTCTCACAGATGGCATCTCATTTACTGCTCACCACACAGCTGGGCAGTAACAAAGCAGGTGTTATTAATTCCTAATCACAGATGAAGAAGCCGAGTCTGAGAGGTTAAAGGAAGCCATGGGACAGAGCTGAGACTGGACTCAGGTTGTCCTAGGCGTGACATAGCAGCGATGTGTGCTGCTCTGAAGGAGCATGTAAGGCTTGGGTCGGATTGGAATGCCTGAGCCATTTGATCTGAGAAGGCTCCCTAGAGGAGGAGAATGGAGCAGCCCCATTGTTCATTCATCTACTTGGTATTGAGTGAAGAACTACTATTAAGATACCCTCTAAGAGCTCCAGACATGGGGGCTGGAGGCAAGGCTGGGGTCAAGCCGAGCTCAGAATTAGCTAGAGTTTGAGGTGGTATGTTCCAGGAGTCATAGACAAAGGAGACGAGCACCCTGCCCAAGCCGGGCTGGGAAGGTTTCTGGTGGAAGTAACACATATCCTGCTCCTTGGAGGAGGCATAGGACGCTCTGTTCTGTGGAGAAGGGCAGTGGCATGGAGGAGGGTTTTGTGTGCAGATGAAAGAACAAACAGACTGAGCAAGGACATGGGAAACTGCTCGGCATGTTCTAGGCAGGACAAGGACCTGGCTGGACACTGGCCTCTGGCTGGGCAGCAGAGAGACAGCTAGGGGCCACCTTGCTGGAGCCCCCCCCCCACCCCGAGAAGTTGAGAGGACTGTAGTGGCCAATGCACCCTGTTAAAACCATCAGGCTTCAGGCCAGTCCCAGCTTCACCCCGTAGCACTTACCACATCTCCCATGCTCCATCATCTTATCCATAAAGGAGAAATAATATTACCTCTTTTACTTACTTAAAATTGCTTTTTAGCTTGTAAATCGCTAGATAAACATCAGAGTCTACTATATAGGTAATGGGAAGCCTTTGAGGATTTGTGAGGATTTTCTGACGGATCTGAACGATGGTTTAGGAAGATCGTCTGTAACAGAGTGCAGAATGGGCTGGAGGACAGGGTGAGAGCAGGGGGACCTATCACAGGCGGGAGCAGGCTTGGTCAGAGATGATAAAATCTAAACCTAAGGGGAAGCCACGGGAACAGAGAGGAGGATGTATGAGAGTAATGTTGTTTAGGAGGACCCCTGGACTTATCAGCCAGTCAAGTACGGTGGGGGACAGGGGCTGGGGAGGCAAAACTGGATTCTGGATTCAACCGGGGTTCTGAGGATACAGATGGCTAGAAGGGAGATATGATGAAGGGGAAGCCATTGGGGTGAGGGAGAGGGGCAAGATATAAAGTCCACTCGTAGACAGGATGGGTGGGATGCCCCTAGGAGGGGCAGTAGGCGCTGGAAATGGGCAGTGAGTGATCATAACTGGAGCTGGGTCATCTCAACGGAGATCTCAGACCCTGAGAGAGGTGAGATCACTCAGGGAAAGGACGCAGAAGATAAGTTGGGGAGAAGCTGGGCTGTGCCCACAGTAAGAGGGAGAGAGAGCAGCCAGAGGGGAGGAGCAGCCAGACGGGAGGAGCAGACTAAGAGGTGAAGGGTTGCTGAGTGGTTCAGGGCTGAAGGGCAGCATGAAAGGTCTAAGGGGGAAATGGTTGAATTTGGTGTCAAGAAGGGAGCAGAGACCGCAGAGAACCCTCAGGGGACGGGTGAGAGTAGGGAGGGGAGGGGGTAATGCCGGAGCAGGTGGGGAAGGTGGAGGCTGTGGGTGCAAACTTGTCTTTGAAGGAGCATGGCTTAGAAAAGAACAAGTGATGGATGGATGGTTAGCGGTAGGAGATAGGGGTCAAAAAAAGGTTGGTTTAGACAGGGAGATCTGAGCATGCTCACACCTGAGGGAGGGAAGCAATGCTGCAGAAGAGATGAATCAGAGGGAAGAGAGGCTGGGAACAGACCCCACCTGTCAAGGACCTAGGCAGGTAATGATAGCTGGCTGTACACCGAACTCTGGATGCTCACAGACCTAGAAGGATCCAGCTCTCCCTACCTTCAAACATCTCCCCTGCTCCCTCTGAGTATTGAGGGGAGGCCCCAACCCCACCTCTCCCCCACAAGCCCCTTCACCCCTCCACTCCCCCACCTGACACACAGCCAGCAGTTTGCCAGCCATTTGCACATAATTAAAGGATCAGCCTGGTCCTGGCACCAATTCTTCTTCATCTGGCGGCTGTGGCCCAGCCCCCACCCCTGACCCCAGCCCACAGGGCACCAGCTGAGGGTGCCTGGGCTTCTCTGGCTCTGTCTGCAGCCAAAGAGGTGCCTCTAGGCAATCCACCTGCCCTCCACCACTGCCTGGAGGACATACCCTGTGACATGAGGTGACAGACTCCTAAGAGCTCATGCTGCCCCACCAGCCTACCCTATCCAGCCAGCACAAACACCCCACCTTTGTGCACTCCTCAAACACTACCACCTGCAAGGATGTGAGGACAGTTGATACCTGCTTCCCCTCCCCTCACTGAAGCAGAAAGAGAAAATGAGGCAAGAGAGATTATGTGACATCTGCTGGAAGCTAGATAGGTGGTATCTGGACTCCCTAAAACCTTCCCTGTTCCTATCCCCCACCAGTCAGTGCCCTTGCCCCCCAAGAAGAAAACACCCCCAAACCTTCTGTAGAGAAAGAAGGAAGAAAGGATGGAAGTAGAATTGCCAAATTCAATTCAGGACACCCAGTTAAATTTTTTTGACAGCTTTATTGAGATATCATTTCCATATGATAAAGTTCACCTTTAAAATGTACAATTCAATGGTTTTGAGTTATTTACAGAATTGTACAACCATCACCATACTTTAATTTTAGAATGTTTTCATCACCTCTCCCCCAAAAAGACTTTGCACCCATTAGCAGTCACTTCCCAGCCCTCCCTCCCCACTAGCCCCAGGCAACCACTAATCTACTTTCTTGTCTCCGTGGATTTGCCTATTCAGGCCATTTTATATAAATGTAATTATATGATATATGGTCCTTTGTGACTTCTTCCACTTAGCCTAACGTCCTCAGTAAGCTGCAGCATGTGTCAGTACTGGAGACCTTTTTATGGTTGACTAACATTTCATCCTATGGACATACCACATTTTGTTTCCCCATTCTTCAGTTGATGGACACTTGGGTTGTTTCCACTTTTAGGCTATTGGCCTACAACATTATTCAATGATTGTGAATAATGTTGAACAATTTGTGAATAATGTTGCTAATGAACATTCATGTACGAGTGGTTGTGTGAACAAATGTTTTCATTTGTCTTAGGTGGGTAGAGACAGAAGGAAAGGCAGAACATGAGACAAGTCCTTTTTTACATTATCTCCTAGATGGTCACCACTGCCTGGGCGGAAGGCTGTTATGATCCCCTTTAACAGAGTACAAGACTGAGGCTCAGAGGGAGGCCTGAAACCATGGAGTACTAGAACTGAAATGTGAGCTCAGGCCTCCGATTCCAGGGTTCTTCAGTGCCTCATGATGAGCCTTTCCCAGAGAGTTTGCAGTCCACTCAAGGGAATGAAATAGAAGGAAAGGAGTAGTAACATAATCAATACGAACAATAACCTCATTCCCTCTAAAGCCCTAATGAGGTACTTTGGTGTACAGTGCTGGGGTGTGAGGGCTTCTTAGACTGACACCAGAGGCTTCTTGGAAAGAGTGCCTTTTCAGTTGGCTGGGTAGAAAGCTAACTCAGATGGAATGGTCTCTTGCCTCATCCAGGAGCCTATCAGAGAGCCCACCACACACACCTTTCCACGATGATTTCTCTAACTGAAGCCCCTGGCAGCAGGGGTGGAAACCAGGCATGTAAACTGCTAGGCATTCACCCATCACACTGAGGAATCTGAACTGGTTGCACAGGCTTGGGCCCAGACTCTGGCTTCAGCCCATTCCCTCAGCTCCAGTCTTATCCTGGCCCTAATTCCCTGATCTTAAGCAGAACTCCAAGTGCTAGTCTAGAATAATTCTCTTCAGCTCTGCCTTCTCCCTTCTGCCCTGAGCCCAAGGTCCTGTCCTCAGACAGCACTGTGCAAACGAAGGGAATCTGCACTAGGTGCATTCTCCCCAGGTCAGGTGGAGACGTAGCTGGTGGCCTGGGCTCCCTGCACCCTCTGTGGGTCCACCCCAAAGTCCTAAATTCCAAACCAGAAGAACAAACAGCTGCCTGCTAGAGGTTTCCACGCTGTACTTACAAGCCACTCACTCAGTCTGGCTGGTGAAGTGTGGTGGGAGACACAGAGGAACACTTTGGTTACTGGCCTTTCCCTTTCAGCCACTATCCCTGACCCAAGAGCTGGACAGACTTCACCCAGGGCTTAAAATAGCTCCTGGGGCTATTTTAGAGCCCCAAAACGTTTATTGAATGTTCAATGTTTGGAATAATATACGACAAGGGGACAAGCAAAAGGTCAACAACGCTTTACTGTTCAGAACTCGTTTAACGCTCATAGCTTTGCTGGTGAAGTGCGTATAATCATCCTCCCATTTCGCAGAGGAGGAAACTGAGGCTGGGACGGGGCGCGTGATTCTCCCAGCACCAGGATTCAGAGCAAAAGCAGCCGCCCGGCTGCGGCCGTTGCTGTGGCTCGGGGTCCCCCTGCTGGCCAGACGGAAGCCTGGGCGTGGGCGAGAAGCTCGGACAGCCAGACCCCTCTCCCGCCGCGCGAGCTCCCCGCAGCGCAACCGCAACGGCCACCCCCAGCCCTACGCCCCGGGCTCGGGGACAGTTCCCTGGCAGGGAGGAAGAGCTATATTTGGGCTCAGGGTTACAGCGACTGGCAGTGCACTGCGCAGGTTTCAGGTGACATGCTTCTCCCGGCACAAGGGACCAAAGCAGGAGACAGAGCCTCAGCTCCCCTACCTTTCCGTGTCTCTCCAGGACTCACGTGAACCAACCTGTAGAACCTAAAGGCCAAGGGCGCCGCCCCTGAGGAATGCCTGATGACCCGCCCACCAGAAGGAAATGGACAGACTCCGGTCCCCTGATGCCCAGTCCAAAGTGCCTTTGTTCCCACAGCTCTGCCTCTTTTTTTATTTCCAAGCAAAATCTCCCAGACTAGCCCAAAGAAAAGAGAAAGACCTCTCCAATCTGGAGCAATCTCCAGAGAAAAGGACTCTCCAGTTTCCTTTGTCTTCCGCTCCACCACCTCTAACAGGTCTCCATCTTGGCAGTGAGGCAGACTTAGACCCATCCACCACTTCCAGAAGTAACCTTTTGCGAGGGGACTGCTGGTTCTCCATGTGGCCTAGAACTCATTGTTAATTCAGTCCTCCTCAAAGGTGATGAGTTTGGTCTCCGGTGGCAAACACAGGTGGCATCAAATCTCACTTTTGTCCCTTCTTAGTATGTGGCTTTATGCACATTACTCAACCAACAAACCTGTTTTCTCACCTGTAAAATAGAAATTTCACTTTCCTAGTGGGCCGTTGGGAGGATCCAATAACGTATTATAAAATCAATAGCACTGTCCCTTGCATATAATGTTCGATAAATATTAATAGTAATTACTATTTTTGTAGTTACCTTTCCTACACTAATACTTAACTAAAGACAAATAGGGTGAGAGGTAGTGTCCCTGTCCCGTAATTGAGACTTCTCTAATTCATCTTCTTGTGCTTCTACCCCTGTCTTCAGGGGGCAGGGTGGCAGCTGCTTCCTCCCCTGCCTATGCCCCAACCCAGCCAAAGGACTGGCACAGCTGCTGAAATGGCCCGAATGCTTTGGGTTTAGGGTTAGGTAGCGGACAGCTGGGATGGGGGGAGGGCATAGAGGGCAGAGTAGGGGCACCCATCTTTCTCATCATGTCCACTCTCCCTGCCGCTTCCTAAGCCGAATTTCAGCTCAGTCTGGGGCCTCTGACCTCACTCCTACCCAGACTGGGGTTGGCGAGAATTCCCCCTTTACCCCTCCTTTGTCTGCTGCCCTCTAGTGTCTCCTCCCACATGACTGGGCCCACCCATCCTCCCACACCCCTGGACCCTGTTCCCTCCTCTGCCGCCCACGCGCTGCCCAGCTGTCACTGCCCCTGAGCTGGGCAATCCGCCCACCTACACCACTCATGAATCGCCAGCATTCACACTCTGACCCCCAGAGCCTCCACCTGTTCCCCTTGGTCTGAGTGACAGGGCTATGCGGCCCCATCTGTTGTTCTCCATTCAGTACTCAGTGCAGGAGACCACACTTCAAAATCTCCGACTTCCACCTGCCAGAAGTGGGTGGAGAAGACTGGTTGAGAGGTGGGTCTGATTTGAGAGGCTCCTCACCTCCTGGAACAGCTGGCCTTGTTCTCCCCTGTCCCAGATCCACCATCACTGTCCCAAATAAGCCATATTACAGCATGAAAAAAGCTCAAAGCCCACTCTTCCCCAAAGGACATTTGCATATTTAGTAGTCTTCTGTTACTGCATTTCATTTACTGATGACCAGCAGACGATGGTAAACAGAAAGACACAACAGTGACAAAAATTTAAAATTAATTCTTTATAAATAATTTGTGAATATACTTTCCTTGATGAAAAAATGAAACCATTGCAGTTCAGGCTCAAATTCTTTTTCATCAGTTCCCCAAGTCTAGACCCTTTATCCTAAATTCAGAGATGATCATGCTTACCAGTTGGTGTGTATATTTTCCATATATTTGCATAACATAAGTATGTACATATACAGTTTTATATATACATGTGATATATATACATACACTTATGAAAACTATGTATATCTATAGAAAACATATAGTACCATTGTGTGAGTTTGGATTTTTTGTTATTTTTTACATGAATTGTAAATACGTATTCTTTAAATTCACTTTTAAAAGTTTTATCTAAGTCAATATGAATACTCAATACTTCCTCAATCTTTTAAAATGCCACATAATATTCCTAACATGGACCCATCTCCTTACCAATAGACATTTAAGTTCTCTCTCACTTTCTCCCATTACCAACAGGGTCCCTGTCACAGATCTGAGCCCTCTCCAACCTAGTATTATGTGGTCCTGTGTTCTTATCCCAGTGAACAAAAAGACTTTAAGGGTACAAAAATAGCAAACGTGTCCTTAGGTACATTTTATTACAAATTTTTAGTATTTTTTTTCAAAAGCCTGGGTCCCACTTCAATGATTTCTGTATCCACGAGGGGAAAATTACTGCTCTAGGAAAGAGCTATAAAGCCAAGAGGATAGAAGGAGATTAAAAAAAAAAGAGAGGAGAAAGTGAAAGAAAATGAATGGAAGGAGCAAGAAAGAGAAAGAAGCAAAAGAGCATGCTCATTTATTAGAGGGGAAAACTGGAACTGTCCAACAGAAAGGAAACAGTTAAGCAAAACTTGGCATAGTCATTCAATGGAATATTAAGCAGCCATTAAAATGATAATTATGAAGTCTATGTAGGAGCATGGAAAATGCTTCTGATATTAAGTTAAAAAGTAAGCCTACAAAATTAAAACTACATTATGATTACAACTATGCAAAATGATGTGGGCACACAGAGATGGGAAGGGAATATAGACAAATGACACCAATCGGATTTGTTGGAGTAGCAGAATTGTGGGTATACCATTAACATTGCTTACGTCCATTAACATTGCTATAATATTACTTGCACAATGTATGACTAATGTTAAAGTGAAGTAGCAATGGGTAGAAGGAAGGAAAGGAAAGTGAATAAAAGAGAAGGAGGAAAAAAAGAAGAGCACAGAGGAAGAAATGAGAGGGGAGAGGGAAGAAGTAATCTGAGAAAGGGAAGATTGGTGGAAAGCCTATGTGTGAGGCCTAGCAGCTGTGTCAGGCTGCTCTTCTTCCAGACCCTTAGAACTGACAGCAGTTTGTACTATGCACAGAAAGTGGAATCTGTCTCTGAACCTCCCTCCCTCCAGTATTCTCTGAAGCCTACCAATGAACTAGGGATACCAAGCCTAGGACTTTGCTTTTAAGGGACTCAAGAGTCTAGTGGAGTGGGAAGAGATGGAGGCATAGACATGTGATATCTGGGCTATTGTAGCCAATCAACAAAAGCCCAGATAGAGATCTAATCCAAAGGTGGAGGCTGCAGGGTCCCAGAAGGCTTCACAGGCTTGAGCTGGGATGGGCAGAAGATTGCCAGGCAGAGAACAAGGAATATCCCCCTAGGTAGAAAGCACAGGTATAAAGGCACTAGGGCAGACCTAAACACACACACACACACACACACACACACACACACACACACACATTTATATGGCTAGACATAGGGTTTAGGAGAAACAGAGGCAAAGGATGAGGCCTTGAATTTATATCTGGGGCAGTGAGAAGCACTGAGGGATTTAATCAGAGCAAATCAGAGTGTCCTTTACAGAGATAACCCTTCAGACTATGAGGAAAGTGACTGGGAATGGGGCAAAGTGGAGAGAAGGAACATCAGTTGGAAGCTTGTAGGTTAAGCGCTCTGGTGAGAAAGAGTAAGACCCTGAGTAGGGGCCATCAGTGAGATGTGGGTAGAAGGATTAATTTAAACATTTCTTATGTGGAAATGATAGAACTTTATTCATTCATCCAGCAAGTGGCTTCTGAGGCTGTGCTATGGCATGAAGATATTCAGAGATCAGAAACAGTCTGTGTCCTAGGAGGAGAAGCTAAGCAGAGAGGCAGATGGCTATAGAACAATGTGAAGAGTGCTATGACAGAGATAGGCCAGCAAGGGAGAGACTGGGAATGGATGGACTGTGGGAAGGGGGGGGCCCAGCATGACTTCTAGGTTTCTACTTCACTTGAGAGTGGTGATGGAGTCATGGCCTGAGATGAGGAGCACAGGGTGAGGGTGTGTCTAGTAGCAGATGACTGTTTGCATTTGGGCCTCTCTCCTTTGCCCCTGCCCCATTCAAAAAGCCAAATGTAGCTTAAGCAGTCTGTTGCCTTCTCAATCGCATGAATCCCATGAAAAGCACCTAGTGACTGGCACATAGTATGTGCTCAATGACTGTGAGCATTAAAAAAAAAAAAAAACCCAAGGAAAAAGTACTGAAACTTAATTCATACTTACCAGGGTACCACTCTCCCTTCCTCCATGGCAACCAGGGAGAAACACGTGGCCCTGTGGCCCTGAGAGGCAGTCCACCAGAGACGTTACAAAACTTGAACCCAACTTCTCAAGAAGTGTGGCTGCAAACATACAAAAACCAACTTCACCGCTACAGATGGGGCTCCTGGAATGAAGGGAAGAGTTGGAAGCAGAGGGGTCTCAGAACTTCCAGGGTGAAGAATCTGCAGCCTTGGAGCCCCATGTGGGCTTCGGGGTCCTTAAATGTGGCCTTTTGATTGAATCCCAATTTTACAGAGTAAGTCCTTTTAATAAAGGGATTTGTTCTGTGAAGTTTAGATTTGGTCAAAAGGCCACACTTGGGGAACCTGGAAGGACACAGGTGCCCCTATTCCATGAAAGGAGTTTGCATTGCGTTATTTGTGTGAAGGGTATAGACTGTGCACTTTTTAAATCACATTCGATGCATGATATCATGAAGAAAGTCATGGAAATTGTGAAGTTTTCCTTGGTTCTTGTGCTTTCACTATTGTGAGTTTACTAAAGTTTTGGAAAAAGATGAAGCAAAGTGTGGAGACATTATTTATGTTGATGCTGTTGGGTGGTGACGTCACGGAAACTTGTTGGAAAGATTTATTGAACTGCTTCCCCAGATGAAGGACCATGGGGAATTAAAAAGCTTTGAGGCAACCAACTCATCAGACTTCAGGTCTTAGCGATGTGAAAAGACTTGTAAACACTCTATAATCTTGTTTGAAACATTGCTGATGCCCATGTTGAACTTAAATTGGACACATGAACCGGGTGACTGACCGCTGGAACTTGCGTTCATTTCTTATCCACTGTTTCAAACACAACGAAAGTCAGTGCTTTTTAGTAAAGAAACACAGTGCTTTTTAATGAACACAAAGTCCTGTTTTAGGACAGTGGTTCTCAACCTTCCTAATGCTGCGACCCTTTAATACAGTTCCTCATGTTGTGGTGATCCCCAACCATATTAAATGCATTATGAAGTAGCAACAAAAATAATTTTATGGTTGGGGGTCACCACACATGAGGAAATGTATTAAAGGGTAGTGGCATTAGGAAGGTTGAGAACCACTGTTTTAGGAGGAATTCTCTGATTTTGATAAGTTATGAATCTTGTTTTAAATTTCTATATTTTTTTGCCTTTTTGAAGTTAACCTCTGGTGCTTTCCGATTTCACATTCAAGCCTCACAACAAACCTGTAGTTTCTTCTGTTAACGCCCATTTCACAAATGATAAAACTGAGACACAAAGAAGCCTTAAGATAAGGTGACCAGACATCCCGCTTTTGGTGGGACAGTCCTGATTTTTAACAATTTGTCTCCTGTCCTGTGGTGTTTTAAAAAAGTCTCGATTTTTGGAAAGAATGCATGACAAGCTAGGGAACGGCAGGAGAATGGGAAGAGAATATACAGTTTTTGGCTGCTGAAAAGGTTAATGTAACTCCATTTAGGAATGAAGAGGTTAATGTAACTTCATTTGGAAATAAAAAGGCTAATGTAAACTCCCTACTCCCCTCCTGGGCAAGGTATCAGAAGGAGACTGGCTCCCTCCCTTGCTTCTAGGCAAGGACAATTAGCTCAGAAGGAGCCAAACTGTCTGGAACAAACAAGAAGCCCCCACCTCTCTAGAGTAAGGTGACCAGACGTCCCACTTTTGGCAGAACAGTCCCAATTTTTAACAATTTGTCCAGCATCCTGCGCATTTTTAAAAAGTCCCAATTTTTGGAAAGAATGCAGTACAAGCTGGGGAATGTGGGAGAACAGGAAGGGAATATACAGTTTTTGGCTGCCATGTGGCTATTTCACCAGGATATGAGTTTTATATTATTTTTGTTAATTTTATAATGTTAAACTTTAATAATAACAAATAATTGTTGAGAACTGATTATTGAGAACTGCTTATCAAAGTTTGTATTGTTGTTAAGCCCTGCCCCCCTCCTGCAATGGTGTCCCGCTTTATCAATGTTAAAATCTGGTCACCTTACCTTAAGAGGCAAAGATTTTTAAGTGGAGGAGTTTAGGGATATGGCATCAGCACTCTTCACCACTTTGTGTATAAACTTGAAATGTATCTAAATTACTGGGCATCAGCCCTATCAGTGGGGTTTCATTTCAGGGAACTTATTATGCTGAAAGTGAATTATACTTGCCACGAAGTCTCAGTTTTCCTAGAATTTTAGAAAGCACTGAATAAATCCCAGAGCCTGCCATGTCCTATTGTGTGAGCAATGTTTAGATTCATTTTCTTTTTATCACGAATCTAAACATGAAATGGCTGAGGCCACTGCTGAGAAGCATCACAGTGATATAAATCTGGAGCCTGTATTGACAGGTGTCCTGATTGAGCTTGTTCTATGGAGCCATCTTTTAAATACCTTGTCCTTGTAAACTTCATTAACATTCTCAAAATCGACCCTCATCTAGCATAAGTCTGTAACAGTGCTCTTTTGCATATATTATGTTAATCCAACTGCTTTTGTACTGCTATTAGCAAACCATAAATTTTTTTCAACTAGCTTCATAATTGTTCTTAAGTTGTTTTTGTTTTGTTATTAAGTTTTAAAGGTTATGGACTTCATTTATGGGGTACAGCAGAGCCATTTACTGGTTAATCCTCTCATCAAAGACAACAACAAATACTGGAAAAAAATATTTTTAAATACCTTTTTAAATGCATCAGTAAGCTGGAACCAAATGAAAGGTAAATTCAGAAGCTTAAAATCATCAGAAAGAGGCGACCAAAGAGAAAGGTAAGCCTTGTACTGATAATAGACATTTACATTGACCTTCAATTTTCACAAAACTTGCAAAGCACAGAGGATTTGACAAGGGTGAGGATTCTAATAGGGGACCACACCCTCAACATAAACCCATAAACCTGGAACCCAAAGGCTAACAAAGGGCAAATTTAAAATAAATCAATATCCTACCTCAAACCTGGCACTAAATAGAAGAAAGGAAAACATCTCCCTTGAAGATTAGATTAATTACTTCCAACTAGCCCTTGTGTAGGTTCGTTGCCCAAATTCACACTATCTTGGTGCTTCAAAACCTTCAAGCTAAGAATTTACTTTCTTGTGATCCTAGGCCGGTAATGCCTCCAGGTGCCTGGCAGTAGCAAATCAAAAATACTCCTAAGGGAAAGCAATACCTTCAACTTAGGCATCAGAGAATTCCCACACATACAGTTCTGAGAAACATGAGATTACAATATTTAAAAAAATCACAAAACACAAGGAAACAAGATTCCATGAGTGAGAGCCCACAGAGGAAAACCAAAGACCTGTGTGGTTCACATCACAGGGCAGTTTTGCCCTCTGGGGGACGTATTTGATTGTCACAACTGAGGGAAGGAAGAGAATGGTGCTCCTGTCATTCAGTGGGTAGTGGCCGGGGACGCTGTTAAACCTCCTACAATACACAGGACAGCCACCACAACAAAGATTCATTGGCCCATAATGTCAACAGAGCCAATACCCAGAAACTCTGATAGAAGAATCACACCTGCAAAGCTTCTGTATTAGAATTATCAGGGGGGAAAAGTGTAAGTATAAACTCAAAGAAATAAAGGGAGAAATTTACAATATGAGTAAAGTGTATGGGAATATATTACCAAGCAGATTTGAAGAACCCAATAACATTTCTAAAAATGGATTAAAGAAAACCATCAAAATTATAAATTTGGTAAGGCAACCATTTTGGAAAATAGCTTGGAGTTATCTGGTAAAATTAAAGATGCACAGACTCTGTGATCCAACAACTCAATTCCTAGAGGAATTCATGCATATGTCCTCCAATGTATATATACAATGATATTCGTTGTTGAAAATGGTGCTCCCTCAAAAAATGGAAAGAAGTAACTCAAATATCCATCAAAAATAGAATACATTCAGACAATAGAATACCTCATAGCAGTGAAAATAAATGAATCACGGGTGCAAACATGGATTAACCCTCAAACATAACGTTGAATGAATTGAGCTTTCTCAAAATATGCATACAATATTAAGTTAAAAGAAACCAAGTGAATGAAACTGGCCATGACTAAGCAAAGAAATGATTCCATAAAAGTCAGGATAGCGATTACCTCTGGTGAAGAAAGGGGTAGAAATCAAGAAAGAAGACACAGAGGTTTTTCTGGACTACTAATATTATTTCTAGGGTAGTTACTTAAGTATTTGTTTTATAATTAATTGTTGAACAGCATATTTGCATATTTTGTACTTTTCCCCCTATTTTTTTGTAGAGATAGGGACTCACTATATTGTGAGGGTTGGTCTGGAGCTCCTGGCCTCAAGCAGTCCTCCCACTTTGGCCTCTAAAAGTATTAGGATTACAGGAGTAAGCCACTGCAAATGGCCTTATAATCTTTTGCATTTTTCTGAATTGTGTTACATTTCCCAGTTTAACAAATATTTTTGAAGCAAAATAGACATGTTTAACAGCAGATTAGATAAAACTGAAGTGAGAATTACTGTACTAATATACAGATATGAGGAAATTATCTAGAATGCAGTTAAGAGAGACAAGGAGATGGAAAGTATGAGAGAAAGATTAAATTAGAATTCTAGAAGAATTCTAGAGAGAAAGAAGGGATGAAGGCAATATTTGAAGTATTAACATCTGAAAATTTATAGATAACTGATAACAGTCCACTAAATTGGGAAGACCAACTAATCACAAGCAGTGTAACTAAAAAGAAATCCACACCTAGAACTTTCACAGTGAAACTTCAGAATGTCTAAAATTGTAAAGAACTATAAAGAAAGAAAAGATATTAAAAGCAGTCAGAGAGAAAAGATATATGAACTTCAAGTAAATGACAATTTGACAGTTTTTTTCAGCAATTGGGAAAGTTAGGGGACTGTGGAATCCTATCTTAAACGTGCTAAAGAAAAGTCACTTCCAGGCTGGGCATGGTGGCTCACGCCTGTAATCCTAGCACTTGGAAGGCCAAGGCAGGTGGATTGCCTGAGCTCACAGGTTCAAGACCAGCCTGAGCCAGAGTGAGACCTTGTCTCAAAAAAAATAGCTGGGTGTTGTGGCAGGTGCCTGTAGTCCCAGCTACTTGGGAGGCTGAGGCAAGAGAATTGCTTACGCCCAGGAATTTGAGGTTGCTGTGAGCTATGACACTATAGCACTCTACCAAGGCTGACAAAGTGAGACTCTGTCTCAAAAAAAAAAAAAAGTCACTTCCACCCTAGAATTATACCTTGTGAATATCTTTTATGAAAGAAAGAGATATAAAAATATTAAAATTGGCTCAAGGCGCCAGCCACATACACCTGAGCTGGTGGGCTCGAATCCAGCTCCAGCCCGCCAAACAATGACAGCTGCAACCAAAAAATAGCCAGGTGTTGTGGTGGGTGCCTGTGGTCCCAGCTACTTGGGGGGCTGAGGCAGGAGACTTGCTTGAGCCCAGGAGTTGGTGGTTGCTGTGAGCTATAATGTCATGCCACTCTACCCAGGGCAACAGGTTGAGGCTCTGTCTCCAAAGGAAAAAAAAAAAAAACATTCAATGACTCATAAATCAAACAGTAAATTATAGTAGAAATTTAAAATATTTAGAAAAGCCTAAAAACATTACATGTCAAATTTATGACATACAGTTAAAGTCATAATTTAGAGGCTAATCATATTCTTAAATACTTAGAAAATAAAACAAATTGGAAATTAATGTTAAATATTCAACGTAAAAAATTCAAAGAAAAAAAACAGATTAAACTCAAAGTAAGTATAAGGAAAAAACAAAGAACCAGAATTAATAAGATAGAAAATAATAGAGAAGATAAACACTGCCAAAAGTTAGTTTGTTGAAAAATTTAGGCTAGTCACAATAGCTCAGGCCTATAATCCTAGTATTCTGGGAGGCTGAGAAGAGAGGATTGCTTAAGACCAGCCTGAGCATGAGTGAGACCCCATCTGTACTAAAAACAGAAAACTTAGCTGGTTGTTGTAGTGGGCACCTATAGTCCCAGCTACTCAGGAAGCTGAGCAGGAGGATAGCTTGAACCCAGGAGTTTGAGGTCTAGCCTGGACAACAGAGTGAGACTCTGTCTCCAAAAAAAAAAAAAAAAAGAAAAGAAAGAAAGAAAGAAAGAAAGCAAGAAAAAAGAGAAGGGTGGTGACTGTGGCTCAGTGAGTAGGGTGCCAGCCCCATATACCAAGGGCTGTGGGTTCAAACCCACCCCTGGCCAAACTGCAACCAAAAAATAGTTGGGCCTTGTGGTGGGCACCTGTGATCCCAGCTACTTGGGAGGCTGAGGCAAGAGAATTGCCTAGGCCCAGGAACTGGAGGTTGCTGTGAGCTGTGTGATGCCACGGCACTCTACGAAAGGCCAGAAAGTAAGACTCTGTCTCTACAAAAAAAAAAAAAAAAAAAAAGAGGAAAGAAAAAAACTAACAGGGTGGTGCCCGTGACTCAAGGAGTGGGGGGCTGGCCCCATATACTGGAGATGGCGGGTTCAAACCCAGCCCCAGTCAAAAACTGTAAATAAATAAATTAATTTAATTAAATTAAAAGAAAAAATCTAACAAAATTAATAAAAATCTGGGCAGAGTGATCAAGTAAAATACAAAAGATAACAAATCAAAAATATTAAGAATGGAAAAGAGGTACAAAATTATACAGGCTATAAGGATTTAAAGATATAAGAAGATGATACTGAAAAAAGTTTTGTGCCAAAAAATTTGAAAATTTAGATGAAATAGAAAAATCCCTAAAAAAAAAAAAAATAACCTACTGAAACTAACTCAAGAAGAAGAACCAGAATAGTCTTATAAACAAAAAAGAAATAAAGTCAGTAGTTCTACTAAAACTTCAAGAAACAAATCATCCCAGTCTTGGAAAAACTCCTTCATAAGTGAAAAACACTCATTTTGTGATCCTAGCATAAACTTGATGCCAAAACCAGATCAAGAAAAGGGTGAGAATAGAATTTTATAGGCCATTCCACTCGTTAATATAGATGCAAAATCTAAACAAAATATTAGCAAACCAGATACAGCAACATAAAAAAACGTACCACATCTCGGCCAAGATGGGCTTATTCTGGGAATGAAAGTTGCTTTATCATTTTTTATAAAACATCAGTTAATGTAATTCACCTTATTAATACACTAAACGAGAAAAATCACCTCACTTGCTGCTGAAAAAAGTATTCGATTAAATATCCACTCATGACAAAAACTCTCAGAAAATTAGAAGTAAAAGGATATTGATAAAAGACAAATTTTAAAAATTCACATTATACTTAATGATGAATCCTTGAAAATCTTCCCTGTAGAATCAGGAGAGAATGTACATTATCACCACATCAACCTGGAAGTTCTCACCAAGATACAGAAGGAGGAAAGGGGGTGAAAGGAGAAAGGGAGAAACAGAGGAAGAAAAATTATAAGAATTGATAAGGAGGAATCGAAATTGTTGTTTTTCATGGATAATAAGATTTACGTGGCAAGTCCTAAAGAATCCACAGATAAATGACTAAAATAAATAGAAGCATTTGTCAGGGTTACTACACACAAAATCAATATATAAAAATCAATTTCACTAAATCAATTTCATTTCCATGAAAATGTAACACATAGCAAATGTAACTATTAAAACTATGATCATTCGGGCAGCACCTGTGGCTCAATGGGTAGGGTGCTGGCCCCATTTACTGAGGGTGGCCGGTTTGAACCTGGCTCCTGCCAAACTGCAACAAAAAAATAGCCAGGCATTGTGGCAGGCACCTGTAGTCTCAGCTACTCAGGAGGCTGAGGCAAAAGAATTGCGTAAGTCCAGGAGTTGGAGGTTGCTGTGAGCTGTGATGTGACAACACTCTACCAAGGGCGATAAAGTGCCCTAAAAAAGTAAATAAATAAAATAAAACAAAACTATAGTCGTTCAAAATAACATCAAAATATGAGGTAAACAGGAATAAATCTAAGAAAAATGTGCAAGATTTTTATGGATAAATATGCAAAACTATTGCAAAATATTAAAGGAGAATTCTTATTTCATGTAACAAACACTTGTGCAAGACCCACTACACATCAATTGGTTAACTGCTTTACAATCAGAACTTTTTTTTTTTTTTTTTTTTTTTTTGAGAATCTCACTGTGTCGCCCTGGGTAGAGCGCCCTGGCATCATAGCTCATAGCAACCTCAAACTCTTGAGCTCAAGTGATCCTCTTGCCTCAGCCTCCCGAGAAGCTGGGACTACAGGGACCCAACACAACACAATGCCCAGCTATTTTTCTATTTTTTAGTAGAGATAGGGTCTTGTTCTTGCTCAGATTTTTTTTCCTTTTTTTTTCCATTTGTAGAAGAGCCCCTCACCCAGGGGACATGTTATACACCCACACAATGTGCACATTATTCATTGTGAGATCCTGCCTCATGCCTTTCCTCCCTCTGCCATACATCCTCTCCCCTCCGCCCTACCCTCTACACCCAAACTGGACGATAATAGTGTTTTATTGTTCTTAGGAACATGTAATTATTTATATATTGATTTCATATTAGTATGGAGTACATTAGATATTTGTCTTTTCATTCTTGCAATACTTTACTAAGAAGAATGTATTTCAACTCCATCCAGGTAAATGTAAAAGATGTAACATCCCCATCTTTTTAATGGCTGCATAATATTCCATGGTATACATATACCACGGTTTGTTGACCCATTCATGGGTTGATGGGCACTTAGGTTGCTTCCACAACTTGGCTATTATGAATTGAGCTTCAATAAACATTTGAGTGCAAATGTCTTTGTGGTAAAATTATTTATGTTCTTTTGGGTAGATACCTAGTAATGGGATTGCAGGGTCAAATGGAAGGCCTACATTTAGATCTTTGCGGGTTCTTCATACTGCTCTCCAAAAGGGCTGTATTAGTTTGCAATCCCATCAGCAGCATAGAAGTGTTCCCTTCTCTCCACATCCATACCAGCATCTGGTGTCTGGGGACTTTGTGATGTGAGCTAATCTTGCTGGGGTTAGGTGTTATCTTAAAGTGGTTTTGATTTGCATTTCTCTGATGATTAAAGACGATGAGCATTTTTTCATGTGTTTGTTGGCCATTCATCTGTCATCCTCAGAGAAGTTTCTGTTCAAATCATTTGCCCACTTGTAGAGGGCATTGTTTGTACTTTCCTTATTATTTAATTTGCCTTCTCTGTAGATTCTAGTTATCAGGCTTTTGTCAGATTCATAAAATGCAAAAATCTTCTCCCATTATGAGGACTGTCTGTTTGCTTTGTGGTACTCTTAGCTGTTTCGAAGCTTTTTAGCTTAATCAAGTCCCAGTTATTTATTTTTGGTGTTGCTGCAATTGCTGGGAGGTGGGGGGTCTTCCTCATAAAGTTTTTTACCAGGCCAATATCTTCAAGTGTTTTCCCCTACACTCTCTTCTAAAATTTTTATTGTTTGGTGTCTTAAATTTAAATCTTTTATCCAACAAGAATCAATTTTGTAAACAGTGAGAGGTGCAGGTTTCAGTCTTCTGTATGTGGATAACCAGTTCTCCCAGCATCATTTGTTAAATTAGGATTATTTTCCCCAGCACATGTTTTGTAAGGCTAATCAAAGATTAAATGATGATATGAGGCTGGGTTCATCTCTAGATTCTCTATCCTATTCCAAAGATCTATGTCTCCATTTTTGTGCCAGTACCATGCTGTTTTGATCACTATAGCCTTGCAATATAACCTGAAGTCTGGCAACGTGATGCCTCCAGATTCATTTTTATTTCTAAGAACTGTATTTCCTATTTGGGAGTTTTTCTAGTTCCATGTGAATCAAAGTATGATTTTTTCAAGGTCTTTAAAGTATTACCTTAGTGCTTTGATGGGGATTGCATTAAATCTATTGATTGCTTTGGGTAGTATGAACATTTTAACAATGTTGATTCTTCTCAGCCGTGAGCATGGTATGTTCTTCCATTTGTTGACAACTTCTGCTATTTCCTTTCTTAGAGTTTCATAATTCTCTGTTTAGAGATCTTACACTTCTTTTGTTAGATATATTCCTAGGTATTTCATCTTCTTTGGTGCTGTTGTAAAAGGAATAGAGTCTTTGATTTTGTTCTAGGCTTGACAATTATTGGCATGTACAAAGGATACTGATTTGTGGGTAGAGATTTTGTAACCTGAGATGCTCCTCTGTCCCCATCTGGATTCCTTTGATCTTCTTCTCTTGTCTGATTGCAATGGCTAGGACTTTCAACACTATGTTAAATAGCAGTGGAGACAGTGGACATCCTTGTCTGGTTCCAGATTTGAGTGGGAATGCTTTTAGTTTTACTCCATTCAATATGATATTGGCTGTGGGTTTGCTGTAGATAGCCTCTATCAGCTTAAGGAATGTTCCTTCTAAGCCTATTTTCTTAAGTGTTTTTCTGATGAAAGGATGCTAAATATTGTCAGAAGCCTTTTCTGAAAGCAGAAAAATTCATATGCTCTTTGTTTTTTATTCTATTTATGTGGTGTATTATATTTATAGATTTGTGTATGTTGAAACAATCCTGTGTCTCTGAAATAAAACCCACTTGATCATGGTGTATAATCTTTTTAATGTGTTGTTGTATTCTGTTTGCTAATATCTTATTGAATATTTTTGCATTGCTATTCATTAATGATAATGGTCCACAATTTTTTCTTTTTGTTGGATCCTTTCCTCATTTGGGGATCAGGGTGATACTTGCTTCATAGAATATATTGGGGAGGATTCCTTCTTTCTCTATATTTTGGAAAAGTTTATGCATTATAAGAACTAGTTCCTCTTTGAAGGTTTGATAGAATTCTGGTGTGAAACCATATGGTCCAGGGCTTTTCTTTTGGGGGAGATTTTGTATAATTGATGCTATTTCAGTACTTGATATTGATCTATTCAAGATTTCTAAATATTTCTGGCTGAGTTTTGGAAGGTATTATGCTTGCAGATATTGGTCCATCTCCTCTACATTTTCATATTTCTGGGAATAGAGTTTTTTTGTAGCAATTCTTGAGAATCTTTTGTATTTTGTAGTATCTGTTATTTACCCTTTATCATTTCTGATTGTAGTTATTAGATATCTTGTTTTTCTGTTTCTGGTTAGTCTAGCCAAGGGTTTACCAATTTTATTAATATTTTTATCAAAGAACCAACTTTTTGTTTCACTGATCTTCTGAATAATTCTTTTGTTTTCAACTTCATTTGGTTCTGCTCTAATTTTGGTTATTTCTTTCCTTCTGCTGGGTTTGGAATTAGATTGTCTTCCTTTTCCACTTGCTTGAGATGGTCCATTAGGTTGCTGACTCTTTCTGTTGTCTTGATGAAGGCATCTAATGCTATAAATTTCCATCTAAAGACTGCCTTTGCAGTATCCTACAGGTTTTGATAGTTTGTGTCTTCATTATAATTTTGTTCCAGAAATCTAATGATCTCCTTGATTTCATCTATGACCCAGCTATCACTGAGCATAAGGTTATTTAATTTCCATGACTTTGAGTATGAAGATTTCTGTTGCTGTTGAGTCCAACTTTTATTCCAAGATGGTCTGAGAAGATACAGGGGATAATTTCTATTCTTTTGAATTGGTTGAGATTAGGCTTGTGACCTAAGATATGATCAATTTTGGAAGATGATCCATGGGCTGATGAGAAGAATGTGTGTTCGGTTTTGTTAGGATAAAGTGTTCTATAAATGCCTGTTGAGTCCATTTGTTCTCAGGTCTTGTTTAAGTCCATTATTTCTTTGTTTAGTTTCTGCTTGGAGGATCTGTCCAGTACTGCTAATGAGATGTTAAGATCTCCAACTATTATAGTGTGGGAAGATATCATATTTTTCAAATCATTTGGGGTTGGTTTTATATATTGAGGACTATTCAGATAGGATGCATAGATGTTAACTATTAAAATCTTACATATTGTGTTTCCTTTGACCAGTATGAAGTGTCCATCTTTGTCTTTCATTATTTTTGTGTATCTATATACAAGATTGGAACCCCAGCTTTTTTCTGTTTTCCATTTGCCAGGAATACCATTGCCCATCCCTTTACCCTGAGTCTTGAATTCTCTTTTGAGGTAAGTTTCTTGTAGGCAGCATATATTTGGCTTGAGTTTTTGTATCCAGTCAGCCAATCTATGCCTCTTTAAAGGACAGTTCAAAGCTTTCACATAAACTGAGAGAACTGATAGATGTGGCAGAGTTCTGGTCATCTTGTTTCTCAGAAGTCCAGAGCTTACTTTTATGCTACTCAGCATTGTGGAAGCTAGGCTTTGTTCTTTAATTTCTTTGTAGGTTTACTTTGGTAGTGTACCTTTCTCTTGCTTCTTAGGAAGAATGGGCCTAAATATTTCCTGTAGAGCTGGTCAAGTCATGGCAAATTTCCTCAGCATGTGGATTCAGTGAAGTATTTTATTTCTCCATCACAAATGAAACTCAGTTTAGCAGGGTATAAGATCCTAGACTGGAAATTTTTTTCTTTTTTTTTGAGACAGAGTCTCAAGCTGTCACCCTGGGTAGAGTGTCGTGACATCACAGCTAACACTCAAGCTCTTGGGCTTAAGCATTCTCTTGCCTCAGCCTCCCAGGTAGCTTGGACTACAGGCACCTGCCAAAACGCCCAGCTATTTTTTTGGTTGTAGTTGTCATTGTTGTTTGGCCATACTGAACTGGATTCAAATCTGCCAGCTCTGGTGTATGTGGCTGGTACCCTGGCCCCTGAGTTATAGGCACTGAGCCTGGAAATTGTTTTAAGAAGGTTGTATGTCAGTGACCATCCTTTTCTGGCTTGGAAAGTTTCAGCTGAAAGATCTGCAGTCCTCCTTATACTTTTCCCTTTGTAATACTTTTCTTACAACTGGCTGCTTGCAGAAGTTTCTCCTTCATATTAACATTGGAAAATTAATTAGAATGTGTCTAGGAGATGCTTTGTTTGGACTGAGTCATGCTGGGGTTCTGAAACTATCTACTATCTGAATTTCTGTGTCTCTTGCAATACCTGGGAAATTCTCTGCCATAATGTCTTGGAGCAGAGAATTTGTGCCTTTGGGTTCATCCTCTTCTCCTTCAGGTATCCATATAATTCGGATGTTTGATTTCTTGGAATGATCCCATAACTCTCTCAGGTAATATTCTGTTCTCTTCTCCATTTTTCTGCTTCTTTGAATGTTTGGGATAGTTCAAAAGTCTTGTCTTCTTTATCTGAAATTCTTTCTTCACACTGCTCAACTCTATTTCTGAGGGACTCTATTGTGTTTTGAAGCTCCTCAAATACCTTTTTCAATTCCTTAAGCTCTGCCATATCTTTCCTCATTATGTGCATATCCTTAGTGACTTTGCCTTTGAATTAATTAATTTCTTGAGACAACTTCTGAACTATTTTTTGGTTCTCTGTTTCCATCTTTTCCTCCAGTCCTGTTGTCTTATTTGTTATCCACATTCTAAATTCTATTTCTGACATTTCAGCAATTTCTCTGTAGATGGGATTCTCTGTTGTATTTTTTTTTTTTTGACGACCCCAGGAGGCATTGATGTGCCCTGATTTTTTATGTTACCAGAGTTCTTTAGCTGATTTCTCCTCATGACTATTTTTAGCTTCTTCCCCCTTTTCTCTTTATTAATATGTTAATTATACTTTTTTAGTTGAATTGATAGGTTGTCCCTGATGAGTCCACTCCTCATTGTTGCAGTGCCACTACTGCACTAACTAAGGCAGAGAAGTGGTGAATCTGCAGCCCCAGAGAGTGCCTCCAGGGGGAAAAGAATTAGTAGGCTGTACTGGCCCAGATCAAAGTCACTCTGCCAGTACTGGCTCTGCCCACCAAATCAAGCTCACGAGGCTGCCCAGCTGACAGCACTGGCCCAGAGTTCAGGATAGATGCTTATGCACTGGGCACCATCCAGCTAATAGAGCATTAAGGGCTGCAGCTCTGTAGACAGTGTAGGCCCAGAGCTCAAAGTCACTCAGGCACTGGGTCAGGGGGCTGCCACCTTATTGGGTATCTGAGTCTTAAGTTCAGATAAGAGTTGCTCAGGCACTGGGCACAGCCCACGCACTTGAGCTCAGATAGCCTCCACCGAGTGGAAAGTGTTAATCCAAAGTTCAGTAAAAAGTTGCTTAAACCTCAGCCCCACCCACCCAATTGGGCTCAGAGAGCCCCACCTGGTAGAGAACAGAGACCCAAAGTTCAGGCCAAAGATGTTTAAACCTCAGTCCTGCCCACCCAATCAAGCTCAGAGAGCCTTGCCTGGTAGAGGCCAGAGGTCCAAAGATCACCCCAAAGTCACTTAGATACCCGTGTGCCCATCCTTCATCAAGCTCAGAGAGTCATGCTTGGTGAAGGGGGCAGGTTCAAAGTCACAAGTGAAAGTCTTTTAAGCACTGGCCCCACCCACCCAATGGAGCTCAGAGGTTATCCCAAAGAGCGGAAAACAGTGCTTCCTGGGAATTCCTGAGGAGCTGGAGATGAGTAGTTCACCCTCTTCCCACAAAAGCTTGGACTACCATGCTACTGCTCTCACACTGCAGCTCATCTGTGGGCGGACTTCCCCAGCTTCCCAGTGACCTCCTCAACTTCTACAGGAGGCAGTCCTTCCAGCAACTAGGGTGGAGGAAGAGTGATCTGGGTGCTCAGGATTGCAGAAAAATATTTAGTCTTTTGTGCCAGACAGAATGAGGCCCAGCCTCAGTGGCAGGACCTCAATAATAAAGGAGGACTGGGACTTGGTACTGTTCTCCTGGGGATAATGTCAGGAGACTTTTGAACCCGGTTCGCTGGCTGGCTGGTCGCCTATCCTAGAGCTCCTGTTTGGGGGGAGGGATCTCCCTTCCTCTGGGATCCTTTCTTCCAATTTCATATTTCTGCCACTTAGCTCAGCCTGGGTGATGTGTACCTCATGCAGTCCTCTCAGGGCAGAGATCCTCTCGTTTGGTTTCCATCCACTTCAGTTCAATATCTCACCCTTTGGGCATGAGCCTCTGGTGAAAGTGCTTCTAGTCAGCCGTCTTCCCACAATTCCCCTCAGGCTAAGTTTTTAACTCTTGATCACAAGTAAGCCCCCTCTTCAGCCTTCCAGAGTGCTAGGATTATAGGTGTGAGCCACCACACCTGGCCTACAATTAGTAACCTATTAAATCCTCATAACCACCCCTATGAGAAAGGTACCATTATTATAATCATCCCATTTACAAATGAGGAAATAGGAAACTATCCCAAAGTTACAAATCTCTTGAGTGACAGAGTGGAACCGGACCCCAGGAAGTTTGGCTACGGAATCCATACTCCTATGTATTATGTTGCCTCTTTTAAGGAGTTAAAACAGATGAAGAACAGACATCCTATTTATGGTTTAGATTAAGGAAAATTATACAGTTGTGAAATCTCTCCAAATTATAAGAATATCACTTATCCCCCCAAATTAATCTGTAGTTTCAATGCAATTCTGATCAAAATCCCAGGGGGTGCCATAGGTTCAGGTCCAGCATCTCTCCAGATTTTGAGGTTCACTTGCAGTACAGGGGGTGAATCAAATCACTGCTGTGACCCATGTTGATGCCCAGGAATGGACTGCCCCTTTACTAAACACCCATTATGTTCTAGTCACTGCTCTAGAAATGGGACATAGCAATGAACAAGACAGACATGGTTCCTCAAAGAACTTAATTCATGCAGAGTATGTCCTTAGGCCACAGAGAAATTAAGCAAGACACCAGTAACCAAAAAATACTAGAATATCACCAACTATTTCAAAATTAGACAGCACATTTCTAAATTACCCAGAGATGATAGGAGAATTCAAAGATGAAAATATTGTGAACTAAATGATCATGAAAATCCAAGATACTATGTATCAAAACATGTGGGATACAACTAAAGCAGTGCTTTAGGGAAATTTATATTCATATGTTAGAAATAAAGCCTTAATACATACATGAGAAATAAAGGGGGCCTGAAAATCAATAATCTAAGCATCCACCTCAAGAGCAAGTTAAACTTAAAGAAAATGCAAGAGAGAGTATAATACAGATAAAAACATAAATCAGTGAAATGGGGGGAAATTCACAGGATGAAAAAAATCAACAAAGCCAAAAGCTGATTCTTTGTAAAGAATAAAAGCATAGATCAATGAAATGGAGGGGGGAGTCTCGGTGCCTATAGCTCAGCAGCTAGGACATCTGCCACATATACAGGGCTGGCAGGTTCGAACCCAGCCCTGGCCTGCCAAACAACAATGGTAACTACAGCAAAAAAATAGTTGGTGCCTATGGCTCAAAAGGGTAGGGCGCTTGTCCCATATGCTGGAGATGGCAGGTTCAAACCCAGTCCCGGCCAAAAACTGCAAAAAAAAAAAAAAA
>NW_003852450.1:6074505-6075901 GCF_000181295.1 Otolemur garnettii
AAAAAAAAAAAAAAAATGGGGGGAAAACTCACAGAATAGAAAAAATTGACAAAGTCAAAGTTTATTTTTTATAAAGAATAATCAAAATTAATAAACATTTAGGGAAACTGATCAAAGACAAAACAGAGGAAACGTACATTCCAACATTAAGAATAAAAAAAGGGAAGTCACTACAAATCAGAAACCACATATGTTAAAAACATAAGAAGATGGGGTGGTGCCTGTGGCTCAAAGGAGTAGGGCGCCAGCCCCATATGCCAGAGGTGGTAGGTTCAAACTCAGCCCCAGCCACAAACTGCAAAAAAAAAAAAAAAAAAAAAACTATCTATATATAGATATAGATATATCTATATATACACACACACAAAAGGGCATTATGAGAAACTTCCAATACATTTGAAATTTTTTACTAAGTGGAAGAATTCTTGAAACAAGTCAATAAAATCAATGCTAAGATAAATAAAAATTATAATTTGCCTTATTTCTAATTAAGACATTAAATTTACAATTTTAAGGCTTACCATAAACAACACTCTAGGACTACATAAATTCCCAAGTGATCTCTTCTAAGTATTTAATGAAGAATTGGACATAAATCTTACATTAAACTATTCAAGATAATTGGAAAAAACCTCACTTACTTATTGTTTTATGAGGATGGCATAGTCATAGGACCAAAACCTAACAAAACTTTGTAAGAAAGGAAAATTACACATCAATCTTCCTCAAGAATATAGATGAAAGTCCGAACATAATATTAGCTAATCCAGTGCAATGATATATACAATTATATTAAAGGATTTCACATTCAAAATCAATAAATGTAATCTACCACATTTACAGAACCAAGGAAAAAACAAAAAGAAAAGAAGGCATATTTTCAATAGATATAGAAAAGACATCTGATAATATTCAATACTAATTCTTAGTAAAATCACTCCAAAAACTAGAAGTGTAAGCCTGATTTTTAGGCTTTTTTGGGGGGGGGCGGGGCTGGGTTTGAACCCACTGCCTTCGACATATGAAGCCGGCACCCTACCCTTTTAAGCCACAGGCACCTCCCAGAAACTTGATTTTTAAAAATATCTAAAAAAACAATCAAGGCCAGAGGTGGTAACTCACGCTTGTAATCCTAGCACTCTGGAAAGCCTAGACAGGAGGTTTGCTTGAGCTCAGGAGTTTGAGACCAGCCTGAGCAAGAGTGACAAAGTGTTACAAAACATAGAAAAAGTAGTCAGGCATGGTGGTCTGCACTTGTAATCCGGGCTACTCAGGAGTGTGAGGTGATAGGTTTGCTTGAGCCTAGGAGTTTGAGGTGGCAGCGAGCTACAGTGACACCATTATACCCCACCCAAGGTGACAGAGTAAGACTCCATCTCCAAAAAAAGAAAAAAAA
>NW_003852450.1:6076019-6097315 GCF_000181295.1 Otolemur garnettii
ATATATATATATAAACCATCCAGTAGAAATATATATATGTATTATATGTATCTATGTGTGTATGTATCATACTTAGTGATTATATATACAAAGACTTCCCCTTTGCAATCAGGAAAAAGATAAGAATATCTGCTATTATGACTTCAATTCAACATTATAAACATTATAGTGGAGTCACAGCCAGTATGATAAGGCAATACAAATGAAAATTAATAACAAATGTATAAAGAAAAATCAGTCCTTATTAGCCAATACCATGATTATGAACATAATATTTCTGAAAGAATTTATACATAAACTATTAAAATGTTAAAGTGCAGTTATTAAAATAGCCAGATATAAGATTAATATTAAAAAGTAATTATATTTCTATACACTAGCAATAGACAATTTAAAAAGGAAAAATGTAAAGAGTCTCTCTCTCCCTTTCTCTCTCTCTGTATATGTACATATATAAGCATCAAAAAAATCATAAACCTAGGAATAAATCTAATGAAAGATGTTAAAATTCTCTACAAAAAAAGACTACAAGACACTACCGTGAGACTTTATAGAAAATTCCAAATAAATGCAGAGATATACTAAGATCATGGATTAAAGATGTGAAGATGTTAAATCTTCCCCAAATTCTAGCAGATTTCTTGTTTGTTTGGTGGAAATTGGTAAACCCACTTCCATATGGAGGAGGTGGTCTTGAAGAAGAACAAAAAACTTGGTGGAAGGAAGGATAGAAGAGAATATTGTTCAGAAATGCATACATAGAGAATACTGACTTTACCACTACAGTACAGTAAGAGCCAAGAAATTCCTACAATCCATGAGAAAATGACAAACAATCCAGTAGAAAAATGGGCAATGTACTTGAACAGGAATTTCATAAATGAAGAAATCTGAATGACCAATAAACATGAGAAAAAATGTTCATTTGTCATTGGGACTATCCAAATTTTAACACAGGCATTGCCATGTTATTGTCTCCAGATAAATGATTAAAAAAATTTCAAGTCTGACAATATTAGTATTACTAGGAATGTAAATTGGTGTGATTGCCTCAAAAAACAACTTTAACATTATCTCGCAGAGTTTAAGATGCCTATACTCTGTGACTCAACAATTCCACTTCTATATTTATAACCTAGAACAACGCTTCCTTATAGGGAATTAAAAGAACAAAGCACTGCAGCATAGTCTCCAGCACTCCTAGACCCGGTAGGGGGAATACTTTCCATCAGCAACAGAATTGAGGAATAATTGTGATATCTTCACACAATTAAATTCTGCACAATTAAATTCTGCACTTCACTATACTGAAAAGAGTGAATTGCAACACATGCAGCACAGATGAAAGTACTTAGTCACAAAAGGACACATACGCTTTGATTCCATTTAAAAATATTCAAAATCATCAAATCAAACAACAGGTCACTTAGGGACAGAAATGTGCTAAGTCTTGTGAAAAGCAAGGAAATTATTAGCACACAATTAATGAAGAAAATTAACTCAGCTAGGGAGGGGAAATAAGACAAGATCATTTATAGCAACGCTGTCATGTTCTTTTGTAAACCAGATGATGGAGATAGGAGTGTTATTGAACTGTTAGCTTATATACTGTAATCTATAAATATTACTTCCTGTTTAGTAAAATCTGGTACAACAAATAAAACTTTATGTTTCACAAACATATGAATTTCTGATCATCTGGCTCAAGATGGAGAAAACCTGGCTGCCTCTGTACTAGGATTCACTAATGGAGCAGATCGCACAGTCCATGACTCTGGAAGCCCCTGACGAATTGCTCTTCCAAAGAACAGGGAATGTTCCTGGCCATTCAGCTTATATAGTGTATTAGTCGGTTCAAGCTGCCATTAACAAAATACCATAGAATAGTTCACTTAAACAACACACATTTATTTTCTCACAGTTCTGAAGGCTGGAATCTGAGATCAGCTTGCCACCATGGTCAGGTTGTGATGAGGGCTCTCTTTCTGACTGGTGGATGACTGCTTTCTTCTCCCTGGGCACTCACCTCATCCTTCCTCTATGTATGTGATACACGTGGAGGGAGAGAGAGGGAAAGAGCAAGCTCTCTGGTGTTTCTTTTTATAAGGCCACTAATCCCATCATGAAGGCCCCACACTCATGACCTCATATAACCCTAATTACCTCACCAAAGTCCCATCTCCAAATACCATCACACTGGGGGTTAGAGCTACAGCACATGAATTTGGAGGAGACACACGTAATCAGTCTATAACATGCAGCCATTCATATTAGCTAATTATCACTTTGGCAGGTTGCAAGGGGTTGAGGCAGAGGACTTATGAAGAGTATGTTTTCTTAGATTGTAGGAATGAGAGTGAAGAAAGAGCTCAAGGAATCTCACCTTGTCCCCTTTACAAGTTTAAGAATTGCTTGGCTTTCAGACTCTTTCAAAAGCCATGGTTTTGGGGGCCCTTTGCTGTGAGCGGAGCCTGCCTCCCAGTGCCCCCTTTTTTCCTATGCACATTCCATCCGCTTCGCAGCTGCTGGCCCTGCCCAGCCAAGGGCTGAGGAGGGAACACACCACTCTGTGCAATTTCTGTAAATGGGCACTTCCTTCCAAGAAAACTGTTCCCCAGAGATTTCCTCGACATCCACAGTGATAGAGAGTCCACACACAGGCTGAGGGCTGGGGGAGGCAGCACAGAAGGAAAGAGCTTTAAATTCTAAACCAGAGAAAACAAAACTCCTGCCAGAAGCAGAGGAAGATGGAGAAGGATGGAGGCAGGCATCTAGGAAGCTTCTGCTTTTGGTCTCAGTATTGGGGTTTCACAGAACAGATGGTCAGGGTTATTTATAACTCACAAGAGACAGAGTTGAGATCCGTGAAATGCAAGAGGCTTGGCTGACAATGGTTGGGGCCAGGGTAGGGACAGAGACTTCCACAAGGACTCCTAGAATACAGGGTTGGGGGTTATTTAGCTGAGGAGGGTAGCATCATGGAAAGGTTATGGAGCCCAAGCCCCATCCTCCAGGCTACATGGATGTCCTCCAGAGAACCACTGCTTTGGGAAAGATCGGATTCTCATTAACAATAATAAATAACAGCTAACATTTTATTAGCTGACTGCGTCCCAGGTACTAAGCTAAGCCCATTATTTTCCCATTTGCAAAATGAGAAAACCACGGCTTGGTAAGGATAAGTAACCAAGCTAAGACCTCCTACCCATAATCTGTGAAGCTTTCTGCCTGCTCTGTGCAGGAGGAAGAAGAGGGCCAAGCATCTAGACATCTCCCACTACGTTACATCAGCCCTTCATCACACAACAGAGACAAGATCACCAGGGGTAGAAAACTTAATGAGGAGCTTGACGATGGTGGGAATGGGGACAGGGATCTGGAAGGATCTGGGATTTGGCAAGCCCAGGAGAGGTAAAAAAGGGAGGCTTTTGACATGTGTGTGTGAGAGAGAGAGAGATGTATTATGTACATATACCTAGGGGAAGGAGGTATGATTATACGTAGAAGACATTAAACACTCATTAAATGCATATTTCCTGGCTCTTGAGGACAAGGCAGGCTTAAGTCCAATGCGGCTTATTCCATTCTGCCATCTGTCACCTTAGGCAAGCACTTCCTCCTCCCTAGTTCTCGGTTTCTCTTCTTTAAAATGAGACAGTTGGTCTAAGATTCTTCCTAGCTCTGATAATTTATGCATCTATGATTTCACTGTGGTTAGCAAGTGTGGGTGAGGGGCAGGGTTGGAGATGTCAAAGGTCAGAAGTTGGCTACCATCCTCTGATTCCAAGAGCAAGCGCAAGGACAGCCAGGAAGATCAAAGTGGAAGAGTCAGGAGGCGTTGGCTGCTACCTGTCCTGAGTCCAGGAACAGCATGAGCAGGGAGTGAGACGCCGTGAGCAAAATTGATCGTGCCAACACCCACTCCCAGGGCCATAGGCACTGGTGCCAGGCACCCCCACCAGTGGGTGGATGGAATGTTCAGAAATTCACGACTCCAGGAGTGAGGCTGTCTGTCTTGGAATAAACAAAGCTCCAGGCAACCTGATTCGGCTCATCTACTCCTCAGGCTACACAACCCTTTTGAAGGTCAGGGTATCTAACCCCCTGACTCTATCACAGTTCTATGTCCCTCTGAATGACATCTTTGTCTTTTCCTAATGGATGTCACCAAGGTTCAAACAGTCAGTAATTCACCCTCATAGCATAAGACTATGACATTCAGCTCTACCCAGAGAACTGGTCCTCAACTCTCACTCTGTGCCATAGAAGGGACTTGCTTTGATAAGAAGGGCTCCATCACTTAGCTTAGCTCATCAATTAGCATGTAGTGTATTTCCATAATGTGCACTTGGTGAGTGCCTACTATATATACACTCTGAAGAGGAGTCAGTCACCAAGGATGGCCAAGGTCAACCTTAATAGTTGTAAGCCTTAATGGAGAAGACTATCCACTGACTTGGGAGTGAGCCAGGGTGGGTTCTAATCCTGCCTCTACCTTCCATTAGTACCACTAATGAATTTCCTAACCATGACTCCCAGTCTGAAAATTGATAATTTTTATATTATTGTCAATTTAATAGTAACTTAATAATTACTATCTCACAGAAGCATTGTAGGGACTAAATAGTTAATGTGCCTAAAGCATTTATCACCATGCCCAGTAAACAGGAAGCTCCTAAATGATGAAATAGCTTTGGTAATGATATCATGGTGATGGTCACATTGTCCCTCTGAGGCAATCCTAGTCTGGGCCCGGGGTACGTCCCAGATCTCCCAACCTCTGCCAGGTGACACTACAGAGAGAATGCAGCTGGCTCTGGGCAAAGAATCCAAAAATAAACATTGCCATTGCTCCTTGCTCTTGGTCCAAGAAGTGTGAGAGCTCACTAGCTCAAAGAAATAGCCACTTTCAGAAATCTGGTTACAGACAAGGAAGATGAAGAACAGACAACTGGTACTCAGAAAGCCAGACGCAGTGTTGCGGCTGACGTGCTACTGAAAGACCAGGGTGGGAGGACCCAGAGGATGGAAAGGGCATGTTCCTGAGCTCCTATGCCAGGTTGGTCTCCAACCTACCTCCCAATGCCTCGACTTCCCCATCTGGAAGTGCAGGAAAGCAAAGCATAGGTTGAGGTGAGCACAGTTAGAAATATGAAGTCAGTCTGCTGTCTCCACTGTTGGGGACTGGAAATGGAGACGGGGTGAGGATGTGAAGCATGTGAATCTGGGAATATCTGGCTGTGTGAATTCCTTCAGTGGCCTGGGGGTACAAGGCATGGCATTTTAGAAATGGAAACAGCCTGCTGAGGACAAGTCCCTAGGCCTGGGAAACAAATCCACCCAAGCCCGCCCCTACTACCAGGAGACCATCTGCTTTCTGAGACGGAAAAGCAAATGGTCTTGCCTTGGGCTGGCCCAAGCCCCCACAGGAAGGGGAATGCAGACAGGCAATGTGGCTCAGGAAAGCACTCCAGGCACTGGGGTCTGCGGGTGGAACACAGCGTTCCCACAGCCTGCTATGCAGGGAACGTGGCAGATGGAACTGCCCTGACTCGAGGGAAACATTTGGTTCCTTGTCTCACACCGACTCAGTGGAGAGGATGGTGAGAAGAGACCAGTGATAGACAAACAAAAGAGAAGGTCGGGGAAGGGCAAGGAAGCCAAGCTTGGAAGCTGAGCAAAAATTTCCCAGGATCCTTCCCGGGCCAGGAGCAGGCGGTGACAAAAATGCCAACCCTGGGAGGAACTTTCTAGAACACTGAATTCAATTCCCTTCTTCTCTAGGGACCCTGTCCTAAGCACTGAAAGGCAAGCAAACAAGTAAATTCAGAGCCTCAGGGGTAGACACAGTTCCTATCTAATGGTGGAGATAGCCCCTGCCCTTAGGAAGCCCCCCCACTTCTTTAGGGGAGATTGCACCCTTCTTCCCCAGAGAACTCCCAGGATAATATAGTGATGGAAGAAACACTACTTCTGCTCTCAGGAAACTGAGGTCCCTTGGAGAAGTCAGCACCATGCCGTGGAAAGAGGCTGTAGGGTCAGAGAGACACGAGCTCCGCTTCATAGCTGTGTGATTCGGTACAAATTTCTTAACTTCTCTGAGTCTCAGGTTTTTCCGTTGTAAAATGGGGATCCTGTCATCTACCCCACGAACTTGTTGTGAGAAGTGTGTGTGATATTCAGCACAGCAGCCAGCATATAGCAGAGACTCAATAAATATTAGCTTCCTATTCTCAAGGTCACATAGGGGTTAACGGCAGAGCTAGAACTAGAATCCAGATGTCCCAACTCTCGACCCAGTGAGTTATATTACATTCCTCATTCCAGCTACCATTCCTCATTCCAGCTACAGAAAAGAGTCAAAGAAAAGACATGCCTGTGATGTGCCATTGAGGGTGGGGCAGGGAGGGGTGATGTGATTGATGTTAGAAGGCATTTTTCTCATGACCAAAGCACGGAATGCATTACCAAGGGTTCCATTTTGGGAGTTTATTTAAGTGTGTGCCTGGGATGGATTAAAGGCTGAGAAGGAACTAAATGTCATCTTGATGACCCATTCAGCCCACAGATGCTAGAATTCAATTTACCAGTGGCAAGGCTGGTTATTCCACTCCCTAAATACCCCAGAAGAGAGGAAAGGAATATGCATTCTTTCATTCAACCAACATTTAATGAACATTTGATACATCCAGAGAAATAGATTTTCTTATTATCATTTTGCTTATGAGGAAATGAAGGTTCCACAATATTATTATAAATGAAGCCAGCAAGTGGCACAGCCAGACTCAGTGCCATCTCAGTCTGCTCTTTGCCCAGTGCCATACTGTATCTCCTGACTTCTGATGCAGAGAAAGGAATAAGATTGTGCTGAGGCTGAACTTCCTCAGAAAAGCAGTGTTCATGGACAGAAGGGTCCACAGCTTGCCTCTTTATGGGGCAGAAGTAGCCCCTGGAAGCTGCCTTGACATTTTGTTCCTGGACCCACCCAGCTCTCTCTGGGGTTACTCTGCCTCAGTAGAAATTTCTGTCTAGGATCCCAGGGATCCCTCACCAGGGCCAGACCTCTCCACATGGCAGAACCTCCAGGGCCACTCCTTACAACATCCTCACTGCCCAGAGCCCTACTGGGCCTCCCGTATTCAAGCCCTGTCCTGATCATTGAAAGGAAGACAAGGAAATTCAGAACCTGAGGGCCAGACATAGTGCCTGTCTAATAGTAGAGACCTGTTAGACACTCCCTGCCCTCAGGGAGCCCCCATTCTTTTCTTTTTCTTTCTTTTTTTTTTTCCTCAGTTTTTGGCCTGGGCTGGGTTATGAACCTGCCACCTCTGGCATTTGCAGCCGGTGCCCTACTCCTTTGAGCCATAGGCACCACCCACTTTTTCTTTTTTGAGACAGAGTTTTACTTTATCATCCTTGGTAGAGTACCATGGCATCATAGCTCACAGCAACCTCAAGTTCTTGGGCTCAAGTGGATTCTCTTGCCTCAGCCTCCCAAGCAGCTGAGACTACAGGCACCTGCCACAATACCTAGCTATTTTTAGAGATGGAGGGGTCTCACTTTTGCTCAGGCTGGTCTCAAAGTCCTGAGCTCAAGCAATCCACTTGCCTTGGTCTCTAGAGTGCTAGGATTATAGGCTTGAGCCACCATGCCTGGCCCAGGAGCCCTGGTTCTTCAGGGGAGAGGCAGCCTCTCCCCAGAGAGCTCCCAGGATAATAGAGTGATAGAGGATACAGGACTACTGCTCTCAGGAAGCTCCCAGTCTAATGAAAGAGACATGGTCAGAAGAATGTAGATTCAATAATAACGGGTGGTGCCTGTGGCTCGGTGGGTAGGGCACTGGCCCCATAAACTGAGGGTGACAGGTTTGAACTCAGACCTGGCAAAAGATAGCTGGGCCTTGCAGTGGGCTCCTGTAGTCCCAGCTACTCAGGAGACTGAGGCAAGAGAATCGCCTAAGCCCAGGAGTTGGAGGTTGCTGTGAGCTGTAACGCCATGGCACTCTACCAAGGGCGACACAGTGAGACTATGTCTCAAAAAAAAAAAAAAAGGTTCAATAATAACAAGGGTGCTAATGCTTATCGTGTGCCAGATACTTTATTTTTTATCTAAAAAGTCTTTTTTTCTTAATTATTTTGGTTGAATGTGTGCGTACCTATAGTTAGGTTACATTGTTTGCATTCCAACACTTTGTAAATACAGTAAAATTTCTGTAAGTTGACTACCTAAGGAACCATGACAAACTGGTCAATGTACAGAAGTGGTCAACATAAGGAACTAGGCCTATTGTACTGATACACACATGTGGTGAATGTCTGGTCTATGAAAATTACGTCAACTAAAGGAGGTGGTCGATGGAAGGACATGGTCAACTATGGAGGTTGTACTGTATGTTTAATCTATGCAAAAATCCTGTGAGGTCCTATTTTTATCCTTATTAAACATATGAAGAAATTGAAGATGAATGTGTCTGAATGTATCCCCCAAAGTTCACATGTTAAAAACTTAATCCATAACACCACAGTGTAGGCAGGTGGGATGAATAAGAGGCATTAGGTCACAAGGCCTCTGCCCATGAATGGATTAATGTTGTTACCTAAATAGGTTAGTTACCAGGAGTGTGAGTTGTTGTAAAAGTGAATTTTGCCCCCCTTGCTCTCATTCTCACCCTTTCTTGCTCTTCCACCTTCCATCATGGGATGACACAGCACAAAGGCCCTGGCAAGATAACAGTGCCACACTTTTGGGCTTCCTGAACTGTGGTATTCTGTTACAGAGCATAAAACAGACTAAGACAGAGGAACAGAAAAGTAAAGTCACATAAGATCACCAAGTGAGAAAGTGATAATTCCAGGATCTAAAATCCAGGCAGTCTGGCTCAAAGATCTCTCAAGTAAAATATAAAGACAAAGCAAGCACCTGGAACTGCTGGACAGTCTAGGGCTGCTCTGGCTTCTTGTGGACTCCACATTTGGTCTGGGAAGGCTGCCTTAGGATCAGAGTGTCTCAGATCAAGGTCCAGGGATAAGGGTCCAGACAGCCCTGTATCAGAAAGCAGGCCTGGAGAGGAGGGGCAGGGGTGGAGAAGTGAGGACAGTAGGGATGAGATTCCTAAAGGAAGAAGGCCAGGAGGGCTTGTGAAGAATCTGAATTAACCACCCAATTAAAAGCCGAGGAGCCTGCCAACAAGAGAGCTCACTGGGGACAAAGGAGTCTCAAAACAGAGACATGTAGGTGGTGAAGAATGGAAGGGAATGTCCAATGGGAGACTTTCCATGGGGAAAGTTCTTGAGCACCAAGCCTGGGGTAAAGATCACAGATGAGAAGTTGGATAGGAGGCAAGAAGCATGTTAACAGCACACTTCCCTCACATATACCCCATGCTCATCAGGGCACTCAGCCTAGCTCTCTGTGGGGCACCCAACTTGAATGCTCTAACTACTTGACTATAGAATAACATACTAATTATGAACTGGGCTTTGGCACAAGATGGATCTGAGTTCTGCTCCTTGCTTTATAACTTACCAGCTGCCTGTCTGAGCTCTGGACACTCATCTGCAAAATAGTGATGATCATAATAACCTATGACACTATTTTTTTTTTTTTTGAGACAGAGTCTCACTGTGTCACCCTTGGTAGAATGCCATGGTGTCACAGCTCATTGCAACCTCAAACTTTTGAGCTTAAGTGATTCTCTTGCCTCAGCCTCCTGAGTAGCTACAGGTACCCACTACAACGCCTGGCTATTTTTCTGTTACGGTTGTCATCGTTGTTTAGCAGGCCGGGGCCAGGTTCAAACCCGTCTGCCTCAGTGTATGTAGCCGGCGCTCTACCCCCTGAGCTGTGGGCACCGAGCCCTTATGACACTATTGTGAAGATTAAATGAAACACAGTGTATGTAGCACTCTTAGCACACAGAGCCTTGTCTTTACTTAATTCAATAAATAGTGACCAATGAGTCACTATTTAAACTACACATAGAAGTTTAATTTCCAAATATTTGGAGATTTTCCAGAAATTTCTGTTATTAATTTCTAAGTAAATTCTATTATGATAAGAGCACATGCTCTTTATGAACAATATTTTTCAATGTACCAAGATTTATTTTATATCTCAGCATAAAAACCGGCCAAAGGTCCAAGGGAACCTGGGGAAAAAAAATGAATATTTTGTTATTATTGCGTACACTATCCTATGAACATCAATTGGCAAAATTCATTGATGGAGTTGGAAGTCTCCTATTTCCATACTGACTTCATGTACTTGTTCTATGACTTACCAAAAGAGGAGTATTGAAATCTCTAACTAAATTTTTGGATTTGTCTATTGCTCCTTTCACTTTTGTCAGTTTTTGCCTCCTGGATTTTGAAGGTCTGACTTCAGATGCATGTAGACACAGGACTAAAATGTCTTATTGATAACTGGACTCCCTTATCATTATATAGTATGCCCCTTTATTCCTGAAATATTATTTATTGTGAAATATTTTTCTGATATCAGTATAACCACTGTAGGTTTTTAAATTTTACTTATTTATTTTTGAGACAGAGTCTAACTCTGTCACCCTGGGTGACATCATAGCTCACAGCAACCTTGAACTCCTGGGCTCAAGCAATCCTCTTGCCTCAGCCTCCTGAATAGTTGATACTACAGGCAATCATTTTCTATTGATAGTTTTTCTATTTTTTAGTACAGGCAGGATCACACTTTTTCTCAAGTTAGTCTCAAACTCCTGAGCTCAACCAATCCACTGGCCTTAGCCTCTCAGAGTGATAGGATTACAGGCAAGAGCCATAGAACCTGGCCCACTCTAGGTTTCTTACTATTAGTATTTGTATGGTATACATTTTTTCCATCTTTTTATTTTTAATTATTTATGTCTTTATGTGGAGAGTTAGCTTGTTATAAATAGCCTATATTTGGATCTTCTTCCTTAAATTAAGTTTATTTATATTTAATACAGTTATAGATATAGTTAGGTTTAAATTGATCATCTTGCTCCACAGAATCTGACCATGCTGGTACCCTGATCTCAAACTTCCAGCCTCCACAACCATGAGAAAATAAATGTCTATTGCTTAAGCCACTCAGAACCATGGTATTTTGTTATGTTGGCCAAAGCATTCTAAAACATACTACTACAATCCAATGACATTTTGATTCATTTTATGCCTACTAATTCTCTCTTAATTGTGTTCATGTTTTTCTTTAAATCCTTGAGCATATTGGGCATATTTATAATAGCTATTTTAGTGGTCTTATCTGCCAATTCTATCATCTCTAGCATTTCTGGATATATTTCAATTAGTTGATTTTTCTCCTGATTGTGGTTTCTCCTGGCTTCTTTGCTGTCTACTAATTTGTTATTAGATGAATGACATTGTAAATTATAAATAACTGTTATATTTTATTATTATCTTTTTTAAAAGTATTGGGCTTTTTGTGGGCAGGCAGTTACATTAATTTGATGCTTTTAAGGCTAGTTTTTAAACATTTTGAAGACAGATCTAGAGTAGTCTTTACTTCATTCCCAAGATGTGACCCTTTCATCATCTCTGTTAAATGCCTCATGTCTTCAATGGAGGCCTCTCATTCTGGCTAGCAAAACTAAAAATCTGCTTAGCCCCATGTGAATCTAGGAATTGTTGAGATGAAGAAGAAAGCAGAGATTATGGGACTTATTGAATGGTTACATATGGAAAGATAAAAAATGAAGAGAAATTACTGAGAGGATGATGCCATTAGTCACCAGTAAGGTGAACATTAGAATAGGGGAGAGAGTGAATTCATTCCATCATGGATATATTTATATATATATAACTCAATATATAAGTATATAATTTATATTAAAAATATAATATAATTTATGTTAAATATATAATTTTTATATATTTAATTTTAGAATTCTGCAAGACATGTAAGTGGAGAGGTCAGTCAGAAGCCTTGGATGTGAAATCAGTAGCTCAGAGATAAAGCCTGGAGTAGAGACTTGGGAGCAACCAATACGTAACAGTTAAGAGCAGCTAACATTTGCCAAGCATTTATATACATGGTACTTGAACCTAAGTGAAAGAATATTATTACAAAGGGGGAGTGTTGAAAGAGGACTAAAAATAGAAAATCTCTTGTAAAAGGTGGACAGAGGTGAAGCACACAAAGAGAAAGAAGAGGAAAGGGAAGAGGAAGAAAGGCGAGAAGAGGAATCATGGTGAGAAAAATCAGAAAAGAACCAGGAGATGAAGGAGACATGGGAGCTAAAAGAAGAGAGTTTCAAGGAAGGCATGGTCAACGTCATAAAGTGACACAGACCAGGCCAGTAAGATTAAAACTGAGAAATTTCTCCTGGAGTTGGCACCTGGTGAAGGTCTCTGGTGAGCTTGGAAGGAGCAGTTTTAGTGACCCAGGGGAAGTGAAAAACCACAAAGTAAACAAGTGAAGGAGAAGTGAGGAAGTGGAAAGAATGAAGTGTAAATGCTTCTTTCTAGAAATTTGGTGAAGAAAGGAAGGTTAGTGATAGAGCCGTAGTTGAGGGGGCCACATAGAAAAGGGAGAGTTTTTTTGTTTTCGTTTTTATGGGAGAGCCTTCAACATGTCTATGAGCTCATAGAAAAGGTCAGCAGACAGGAAGAATGGAATAAAGTCCCCAAAGGAGATAGAGTAATGGGATCAATAGCACTAGAAGATTCCCAGGTCTCTACAGTTAATAGGTGGTAAGTTACTCGTGGTTGGCAGAGACATTATTTATCACCCCCATTTTTAAGATAGAAAAATGAAACCCACAGGAGGAAGAGACTTTCCTCAAACCACATAGTTCGAAACTTGGCAGAAGAGATCCTACCCTCTACCCCTGGCCACCTGACCTTCTATCCTGAAAGACTCCCTTTGTATAAGACTAGAGCCTTGGCTACCCCTGCAAAAACCTGGGAAAAGTGGGATGTCTGATTCCAGAGAGGGAGATGCAGGAAGGGTCTTAGGGCACATTTTGGGAAGGGGTGGTTGTCAGGAAAGGGGTTGGGGAGGAGAGGACAGAGAGGGAGGAAAGCAAAAGCATCTCCACCCAGGCAGCAGCTGCTCCCAAATATGTCACAACTTGTCAAAGAGGCAGAAATAGAAGCAGCCAAGGGAATGGAAGGGGGTGGGGTAGGGCTTCTGAACCCACAGAGAGGGCAGCGTGGTGGGGGCAGCAGGGAAGAGGGACAGCCAGCGGGCTGACTCCGGAGGTGAGTATGACAAATATATGCCAGACACTTCTAGGTAGGATGAAATAGGTGCAGAGAACCATCTCATTTGAGGTTGGGTATGGAACACAAGTAGATAGGGGAAAAATACAAAATATCTCTAGGAAACCTGTCCTCATATTAGTCTACTCTTTAGGACTAGACCTAGTTTAAACAGCCCTCAAAACAGTCTTCCTAACCTGATTCCATGAGCACTTCCTCCATACTCACAGCTGAGGTAGAGAAAGGGGCCATTTGGCTCATTCAGTCCAGCATCTTGATTTACAGATAGGGAAACTGAGAACCAGAGAGGCATCATGGCAGCCACATACCCTGGCCGCTTATGCAGGGTCCCTTCTACTGCTCGGCAGCTTCCTGGCTGTACTTTTCCTATCTGGCAGTTGAAAACTCTGTTCTCACAGGAACATGGGACACTCATAAGAAACACACTACCCCCTCCCCAGAGCCAGGGCCCAGATCCACACTGCCACACACTCAGCTGAGCCCTGTTCTGGTTATTTTAAAATTGTCCCCCCCATTCACCTCCCCTTGACCTCCACTCACTCTCCTCAGACCCAACCCCTCCACCTTCAGGCCCACACCTTCCCACACCCCAAAGCCAGAGATTCTTAAAGAATGATCCTGGCTCTGAACTTCAGATTCCAGGCAGGGATGGGATTTCCCAGTGGTTATCTGATGCCTGGTCCTCTATGGAAACAATGTGTGACTGTGGATGGACGCTGAGGCCCTTCCCTCCTCTTTACTTCTCAGCCCTAGTCTCTTCTGCCTCCAAATTTCTCCGGTCTCAATCCCTCAGGCATCTGCCTAGCAACTCCAGCCCACCTTGCCTAGATCTTCCCTTCATCTCTCTGTCACCTTGGCTTGAACTCTCCAACCCCCTCACTGCCTTCCTACCTGTGGCCCAATGCCCACCTGGAAAACATGTACTCACTTGCTACATACACCTTTCCTTACCTGCTAGCCTCAGAGAGGAAGAGGAAGAAGCCCTTGGATTCAGCCCCAACACTTAAGCTCAGGTCAGCAAGAGCAGACACTCTTCACTTTTCTGACATGTATCCTTTTACCCTTGACCAAGTTACTTCCTGTCTCTGGGTCTCTGTTTCGTCACACGTAGAAGGAAAAAGATGGACCAGCTGACCCTGCCGTGCAGCTCTGACAGTCTATATTTTGTAATCTGTTCTCACCCTGCTGCAAAGCTACTGCTCTACAAATAATCAGCAGTGTTTGCATTAAATGTGCCTTTAAGTACTATTGAAATGCGTATCATTTGCCCACCCCCTAGCTAGTCTTCATCACTAATATCCAGAGAGCCATCCCAGGAAAACCAAGGGTGGGACCTCTTTGGAGAAGTCTAAGGCTCCCACCTTCCCAGACTTCTTGCTCCTCTATTCCGAAGCACATGAGACTTTAGAATGCCAAACTTGCTTTGATTTTAACCAAGCATCCTGGAAGCTCAGATCAGCCCACCTGTGAGGTCAGTCGGTACTAAAATATGCTGGAAACCATGGAGCTGTGACTGGGTGTGCAGCAGAAGGGGAAGCAAGGAGCAGGGAGCAGGTGAAGGGGATTTCTGAGCATTTGAAATCCAGACGCTACCATGCAAATAACATCAACCCAGCATGCAAATAGACAGAATCAAGTTGAGACAGTCAGGGTGGGGGAGCTTGGAGCCCTGGAGCCCCAGTGGATAAGGGCTTCCTCTGGTGGAAGCAGGGCTGCTAGAGGAGGAGGCTATAGTTGGGGCAGGGGGCCCTATGTGCCCAAGCCAGCAGGGGTGGGGATTAGGGCCGGACGCCCTGCTGTCAGGTTAGAGCTGATGGATCGCCACTGGTGGTGGAACACAAAGGCTGTTCTGTGCTTGGCACCAATGTGTTCCCATCCATCAGAGGGCAGCTTGCAAGGGTGGAGGGGTGTGCAGGGGGAGGAAGAGCCAGCTTCTAGATGAGGCCTCTCCACGTCTCAGTGCTGAGAGAATAATCCCCCACATCGGGATTTTGTGAGGTCAAAGACACCTGGGTCACTCTATCATCTCAGTCCTGGGAGGGTCTATGCCCCGCAACTGGGCCCTGAAATGGTCCCCAAGTCACCTTACTCAGACATACACAACACATCTACAGACAGGGATTCAGAGAAACCCAGACACACAAGGTCACCCTAACCTCCCAGCTCTGCTCTCATGTTTGGTTAGAGGAAAACATCATATAGACACAGTCCAAACTCATGGCCAACAGAGCCTCTTGCAGACAAGAGCTGGGTCTATTCACTGCTCTTGCCCCAAGTCTGATTCCAGAGAGGCTGACACAGGGTAGGGCTCTCAGTAAATATGCACTGAGCAGATGAAGAGTGAATGAATGAATTTCTTCTCTGGATTATATGAGCACGTTCCTAGCCTACTCTTTCATCACCTAACACTTACTTTGGTTAGATGACTTGTATACTCATCTTCCTTACTCAGCAGTGAGTATGCTAAAGGCCAACAGGTCATGTCTTACCCACATTAGTGGCCCCAGCACCTGGCACAAGGGCTCAATAGTGTTTCTTAACTGAAAGGAAGAATGAATAGACAAGCACAGTTGGGCAGAGCCAGTTTTCCCTACTCCGTTCCCGCTGCTGCAATCCCTGGGAGGCAATGAGGACAGCCTGTGGGGAGGACCATGGGGCTTTGGGGGGGGCAGTCCAAAGTGAAAAAGAGGACAAAGCAAGGAAAGGGATTAATATTTATTGGGTTATTGCATGTGCTGAGTGTGCTTTCATTTAATACAGCAACCAGTCTCCTTGGCATGTACACGCACCATCCTTAGCCAGCCTGAAACATGCATCCTCACCTGGTTGAATCCATCCTCCACGTGGGTTGTTCGGGCCTTCATCATCTTACTCCTGGATGACTGTCATGCTCTTCTTTGTGGTCTCGCTGCCTCAGCTTCCAAATCCCTCCCTGCTCCCATCTTTGCAGGCTTGTCTCCAGTCACTCCCTTACCTGAATCCCGAGCTCTATACAAACCGGCCTACCCAATGCCCCTTCCCCTCCTCTCCTCTCCTCATCCAGATCCTGCCTGTTCTCCAAGATCTGGCCCAGTGCGCTCCCCTTGCCAAGCCTTCCACAGAGGTTCTACCGTCTCACAAACTCCTGAAACACTCTTTTGAGGAACCCATTCATATGCAGTTGATTTTAGACTCCATGCTTATTGCAGAAATAACAAAGTGCTCCCATAACTTGTAACTTAGCTTTCACATGCAGTCTGTGCTCACTAACTTGATATTAACGTTCTGGAAACCAATGCAGAACAAGCCAGGTCTGCTTCCATTCTAGACAAAGAAAACATATTATTTAAGGGTAAGTCAGACTGGATCCTGAAAGGACTAAAGATATAGTATCTGGGTTTCTATAGTACTTCCAACATCATTCCTTTTCTCAGGGCTCATAGGATTGGAGTGTAAACTGAGTCATGGTTCTTTCTTTATTCTTTTTTTTCTTGCAGGGAGGATGTGTTAGAAATAGAGACTCTCCTTCAGCCCAGCTGGCTGGGCTGAAAGCAAGGTCTAGAATCCACAGTTTCCACGCCGCTGCTTCCCATCACGATGGCAAGGCCAAGAGCCAAATCAAGACCTCACTTTCCCCTCTCAACATGCTTGAGGTTGTTTTATTGTCCAGCTATGTTCCCTCCTCACCTCTATTTCTTACCCCAAAAGGATGCCAGAATTTGCCTGGTCGTCACTGTGGGTAATAGGAAGGAAAGCTGGTCCCTCAAACGCTGTGTGGATCTCAGCTTCTCTGTGAAGTCTTCTCTGCGTCCCCAGCACAGTTCCTTTTCCTCTTATTGTTTTTGGCACTGGTTCGAACTTACCAGTTTCATCTATCATAGGAGGTGGGATAGGAAGAAAGATCTGACTTAGTCATTGGGGCCCTAGAGAAAAAAATGGAACCAAAGGGAACAGATTGTAACTCAAAGCCTAGAAAGACTCATGAAGCTACACGTCAATGGGATGGACTGTCTGTGACACCAGCAGAAGCTAAGCAGTGGTCACCCGGGAAGGAGATTTGGGCATAGAGAGTTGGGTAGAGCAGGTGACCAGTATGGTCTCCTAGAGGGTAAGGTCAGGGTAGGGACCCTGTCTTGGGTATCCCCAAGCCCCAGCCCTGTGACTGAACCTAGTTCACTGCTGGTATCTGGGGCCTGTATACTGCATTGCAAGGAATTGGTCCTCACAGACCTCAAGGCCTCAACTAAGAGGTAACCATGGATTGAGAGGTCCAAAGATTAAAGAGCCCTCTTCCACCTTCTGTTTGAGACCTGAGTGATATGTACTCAACTGATGGCTCAGGCAGGAAGAGGTGGAACAACTGATCCAGGTGGCCAAGGAGAGGGGAGATTTAAACTGGATTTGAAGGGCTGTTTCTCCTCTCCTGCCCCCATCCACAGTGAGGTGTCAGAAAAATTCTTATATCCAAAGGAGGCAGGAAACAGTTGAGAAGATGACGCAGAAGGACAGATAACTGGTCCAGAGTGAGAGAGGGAGGAAACAGAGAGCTTAGTAGAGCTTGACCTTGCCACAGTGGGGACAGTGGACATGTGTAGGCCATAGTTCTAACCCTCTGACCACAACCAGCTGTATTAAAAAAAAAAAAACAACTTTCCCTGACCCATGTCCAAAACCAAAATCCCCCAAATTTCTCTTGCCTCAGTTTACCCCTAGTTATATGAGACCTAAGAGAACATATGATGTCAGAGCTGCTTTGGAAACCCAGATGTTGAATCCATTTACCCCTCTGAGTCTCAATCCTTAACCCTAAACATTGAGTACCTCTGAATGCCCCCAAATTGAAGCAGTCTTGGTCTTTGGGGAGGGTGGTCTGTAAAAGTATCTCTGACTAGTACAGTGTGGTTAAGGTGCTGTCAGCAAGCAGGGAGATGGATAAGTTGACTTTTAAGGCCCCTTCCAGCCTAAGCCTACCCCTTCCTAGTGCCCTCCTCCCCTTATACCCACTGGCTTCTTTGGGACTAGCAAGGAGGAGCCGGCGGCCGCCCAGCTAGGAATAATTGAAAGGAGCAGATGAGAGGGGAATGTCTCCCCCACCTTCCCTGCCCCACAGGGGCTGCCGAGAAATGAAAACTAATCAAATTACACCCTACGGCCTCCCAACCCGTGCACAGGAGCCGGCCTGGGCCTGGGGCAGGCTGGCTGGGTGGGGTGGGGGCTGTGGGGGAGAGGGAAGGGGAATCACATCTAATCCACTGTAAACGTCTTGATGTGCAGCAACAGCTTAGAGGGGGGCTCAGGTTTCTGTGGCGTTGGCTATATTTATCTCTGGTTCCATGCCAGCAGGGAGGGTTTAAATGGCACCCAGCAGTTGGTGTGAGGGGCTGCAGGAGCTTGGGGGTTGGTGGCAGGAACAAGACTTTCCCGACCCCATGGAGCTTTATGAGACATCCCCCTACTTCTACCAGGAACCCCGCTTTTATGATGGAGAAAACTACCTGCCCGTCCACCTCCAGGGCTTTGAGCCACCGGGCTATGAGCGGACTGAGCTCAGTCTGAGCCCTGAGGCCCGAGGGTCCCTGGAGGACAAGGGGCTGGGGACCCCGGAGCACTGTCCGGGCCAGTGCCTGCCATGGGCCTGTAAGGTGTGCAAGAGGAAGTCGGTGTCTGTGGACCGGCGGCGGGCGGCCACACTGAGGGAGAAGCGCAGGCTCAAGAAGGTGAATGAGGCCTTCGAGGCCCTGAAGAGGAGCACCCTGCTCAACCCCAACCAGCGGCTGCCCAAGGTGGAGATACTGCGCAGCGCCATCCAGTACATCGAGCGCCTGCAGGCCCTGCTCAGCTCCCTCAACCAGGAGGAGCGCGACCTCCGCTATCGGGGCGGGGGTGGGCCCCAGCCAGGGGTAAGTGGCCATCCAGTCCCCCTGACCCTGGCCTGGGGGCTGGAGGGAGGCACCTGGACAGCCGCTAGTCCCCACAGAGGGGCCCCATCAGTGGATTGAAGCAGGTGCCAGTCAGGGTCTTAGGGGGCTGAAGGACCCCTCCCTCTGCTAGACCAGGGCTGTTCTGCTGACCTCCTATGTCTTGTGTTCTTTCCAGAAGAGATGAGATAGATAGGGTCAGGGTAGGGTGGCACAGGACTGAAGCAGTGCTCCAGGGGCAAGTCCATAGTCAGTCCAGATAGGGTGAGGATTAATCAAGTGCTTGAGTCAGAGCCCAAAAGGCCAGGCCAAATATACCAGGACTGCTGCCCCCCAACCCCCATCCTGGGTGTCGCTGAGCAGAGAGAAAACCCACTCAGCCTCACTAGAACCCCAGCAAGCCTGTGCAGGAGTGACCCTAGTTGGGCCAGACATTCTGCCTCCATTACCCTTATCCCCAGAGTCAGAAAGACCCTTTTAAGCTGCTGTCCTGTGAAGGCAGAATCACCACCTGGCATGAAAGCCAAAAAAGACCTGGAAGAAGGGCCTTTGTAGTGTGAAAAGAGCTGGTTGTGAAGATTCAGGGACTGGGGATGGCCTGATCTGGAGGGCCACATCCTGTGGCCACCTTCCAACCCCATCACAGGTGCTTTTGACTACTTAGACTAGGCAGAGACACATCAAAGAATGGCTGTGGCCTGACCTTGGCCCTTTACACTATCTTGCAGGTGCCTGGTGAATGCAGTTCCCATAGCGCCTCCTGCAGTCCAGAGTGGGGCAGCGCACTGGAGTTTGGCACCAACCCAGGGGGTAAGTAGGGCCTGACCCAAGGGAACCTTGTCTCAAATCCCTTAGCCCCTCCCTAGGCTGGGTTCTCACTCTTACCTTGCTCCTTGCTCCAGTCCTCTTCCTTTGGCTTCTTTAGGGACTTACTGGGCCTGGGGTCCCAAATGGTGGGCCAGAAGGCCCTGCACCTCCCTGCAATCTTAACCTGCTAAGGAGTGACAGCAGACTCCTGAAGCTCCCAGTTGGTGCCTGGTGGCTGACCTTCTCCCAGAGAGGAGAAAGTCCCTGCCCCAGGGGTCCCTGGGAATTGCTGAGTCAGTGCTGCAAAACTGGGCCCAGCAAAGGGCAGTTCCAGTCTCTGAGGATACACCATCCTGGCTCCACCTCAGAGTAGTTGCTTCCAAATCCTAACCCTGCTAGACAAGAGCACACATGCATGCACACACACCCAGCACTGGGAAAGGCAGGATTCCTGTTTTGTTCACCCATCTATCCTGTGAAGCCTGTGTCACTTACAGGCTTCATCCTCCTTTCTGGGCCTCAAGATCCTCTTCTTCATGCAGGTAACACCCTCCCACCTTCTCCTTACAGATCATCTGCTCGCATCTGACCCTACAGATGCCCACAACCTGCACTCCCTCACCTCCATCGTGGACAGCATCACAGTAGAGGATGTGGCTGTGGCTTTCCCAGATGAAACCATGCCCAACTGAGACTGTCTGCCAGCCTGGGCCCCCATGCAAGCCCCCCAAGCTGGCCACAGACGTCACCACCTCTACAGCAGGGGCCTCCTAAGCTAGGCTGGGCTGGCACCTGGAGGTCACCCTGGGCTGCCATAGGCCAGACTATCCACATCCTCATCCATATAATGTTAACCCACCACCCAGCAAGGGAATGGATGCCCTAATGTAGCTGACTCTTTAGAGTAGAGGGCACCCCCTTTCCAGGGAGATAAAGCAGGGGACCACAGTGCCCCCTTGTGTATGCCTCCCCCTCAGGGGGCAAACTCAGGAGCTTCCTTTTTATCATAATGCAGCCTGTGATTCCACCCCCCCCAAGTGAAACAGTTTAAGAGACAAAGACAGTGTCCTGACCTGGACAAGCTGTGCCTGTCTCCTGTTCTGGTCTCTTCCTGATGCCAGTGGCTGGGCTGGGCCTGCCCTGAATTGAGAAGAAAGGGAGAGGAACAATCTTCTGTTCCCAAGTCCTTGGGGGGGCCAAGCTTTTGCAGTGAATATTGGGAACCTTCCAGTGGTTTTATGTTTTGTTTTGTTTTGTGTGTTGTTTGTAAAGCTGCCATCTGACCAAGGTCTCCTGTGCTGAAGTTGCTGGGGACAGGCAGGGAAGAGGGGGCGGGGTTCTTGGGGTGAT
>NW_003852450.1:6097421-6124400 GCF_000181295.1 Otolemur garnettii
CCCGTGCTGATATAGAAGGAGAGGAGTGGAGAGCTTTCTCCCGTCCTACTCAGTAGTCCAGACACACCCTAGAGACAAGATTTCCAAGGCCTGGAGAGGGTGGGCTCCAAAGCACTGCACAAACCATCTTGTTGGTGGTCCCGAGGCACTGGGGATCAGGCCCTTTTTTACCACTACTGTGGAAGTCAGGCAGGTCTAGTCCATAGGCTAGGTGAAGACCAGATCCCACAGAAATCCTTGTGGGACCTGAGGGACATTGTTCCCCAGCTGCTGCACTCTATCTCACATGCCAATAGGTCCACTGGCTTCCAGTTAACTGAGCATGCTCAGGGCTCAGCCTGAAGCCAGCCCTTCCGGATCCCTGCCTCTCCCCTGGTACATTACCAGGAGCCCTGCAGAAAGGAGAAGGTGATTAAACCAGAGGCTGTGGGGTCAGATGCTGTCACTTCCTTGCAGGCCAAATAACATGTCCCCTCTCCATTCTCTTCCATTCCCTCCAAGCAGAAGTGGATCTGTTCAGAGCATGAAGGGAATGGGGTGGGGGGGGAGGGTTCATAAAGAACATCAAGGGAAGCTGGAGTTCTCTTCATTTGGGATGTGGTTTTTCAAAGACTGGGTTCCTGAGGGGAGAAGGTGGGTGGGGAATTGAGAACAAAGATTTTGCATTGAGATTACATAAAGATTGACTGAAGAGCTAAGAGGAGCTAGAATTTGAATAGACCATGAACATCTACTAAAAACTTTATTTAAATTCCAACTGCTTTGGCCCAAGTTCGTCTGATTTCTTGCAAATTTTAAGTCTCAGAATCATGACAGAAGTCTGGGGATTTAGAGCATGGTACATTCCAGCCCCCATTCAATTCTGTGGAGCCCTTTACAAGAGACTTAACCCAATGTTGCTAAAGAGGCTCTGGTGACTGTCTTGCACTTGCTCTGGGCTCAGTTGGCCCATCTCCCCCACACTTACTCTCCTGACCCTACTCGTGGAAAAGGGGGGATGGTTAACACTCTGTCCCCAGAGTTTCTCCAGAAATTCTTCCAAGAATAAAAATAAGAAGGAAGCCTCAGCAGGCCCACAGATCTCAGGAGAGTACAGAAGAGAGGGTTTCCTCTCAAATCACCAGTAAGGGCTAGACTTACTGGGAATTGCAAATTGGCCTGATCTCCTTCCATTGCAAGATTTTCCTCTTTTTGAGTTTGTGTCACTGAGTTTATATTCTTTTCCTCTTGGAGGGACTGGAGAGGAGAACATAGGTCATTTCCATGACTCTCGGCCCTGAATTGCTCTCCTTGGGAATGAGGGCAACAAGGCTGGATACAATGCTTTGACTCTACACTGTCTATATTCACTCCCTTATTACCCACCAGAAATACTAACTACACATTCAAGAAGGATCTTCTCCCCTCAGGCTCATTTCCTCTGCCCTAGCTCTTCCCAAGCTCCTAGGATGCATATACCCTGCTGCCTCTACCTTGCCCCCTTTCTTACTGGGGGCTCAGACTGGCCAGGAAAGCCACTGAACTCTACTAAGGAGCTCATGGGCTCTGAGGTTGCTAGATATATTTTATCTTTACTTCTTCAGTCATCCTGTCCATGAGGAACTGAGGCTTAGATTCATACTCTGGGAAGGAAGAACAGTCCTCAGCAATTGCTTCTAGAGACAACAGATCCCTATCATGGTCAGGTCTAGTCACTGTCTGCTTACTTTCTCAGTCTTTAATTCCTAAGGGAGAAACAATTTCCTAGAATTCCACAGGCCCGAGTGGCACACTGTGCCAAGTAGAAGCCCAGCCTTACTCATTATTTTTACAGAATAAACAATTATCATCAAAGCACGGGGACTTTCTTAAATTAACAAATGCTTAATCTTCACAATGAGATTGCAGACAAGGCTCCAATTAATGAATAATGAGTTGAAGTTCTTTAGGGAAATTAGCTTAAATTCATTCTTTAGTGAAAGTACCTACACTAAATCAAACTGGGTTAATCAAATGTTACCTAATAATGGACTTCAGGGAATCTGTTAGAATAGAAAGATAAAAATTTCTTAAAGTTGACATATCCATTGTGAGTGTGTAAACAGGAACTTCTCTTAGAGTGGCTGGATAATTAGTGTGAATCAAAGAATGCTTAAAGTATTATTCATCACACTCCAATACTCCAGTGAACGTTCTTAAGTATCTAACCTCTCAAAGTAATTCATTTGGCACACTAGAAACCTTCTTAAGTGCTGCAGGTGTAGAAGTAGGTGGTTGGATTAAGTGGAGCAGGAGGCATGGAGCAGGGAAGAGCCCCCTCAACTCAGGCATCTGTATCAGGGATAAAACACCACCCTAACACGTCAGGTCCCTTGAACTTTTCTAAATTCTTGGTTTCTGGGCTCCATGCTGGGGCAGAGAAGCCCAAAGGTTCAGCTCAGTTCCAGGCTGAGCTGCTGTCCTGGCTGACAAAGCACAGCCCAGGTCTCAGTGGAACCCCATCCCAGCCTCTGTGATGCCTGTGCTCCACCCTGGCCGTCATCAGCCATAGGTGCCCACCTGGATTCAGACTCCCTGCCTTCCACTGCTTGCAGCATTTCTAGAGGGAGCAAAGGAATTGGTTCTGATAAAGAAACCTAGAAGCTTCTTTATTTTCTGCAAATGTTGACAGAAATGTGTTGGGGGTGGGGGGTCCTTACCTAAAACTCAGCATTTCCAAAATCAAACTCATAGTTCCACAGGAGCCTGTTCCTTCTACCTCCCCCATCCCAGTGCATAGCAACACAGGGAAGTTAGTTTTCCTGGATCCCTTCAGTGAAGATCGATTCCTATAGCCAACTGGTCACCAAGGCTCATGGCTTCTACTTCTGATTGTGGAGAGGGAGGAACCCCCAGAGACTTCCAGGTCCTCGGCCAACACCTTCCCTTGCTTCTGTTTGCCCTCTCTGGGGTATGTATGGGTTGCCTTGTCTGGCTCTCCTACTGTCACCTGTACCTGTGGACCCTGCCATCCTTGCTCCATCAGTGTTTGAGGGGCTGCCAGCCTCAGAGAAGATATAAGATGCCTGCTGCAAGAATAGGAACCCACCGTGGAGGTGAGCAGAAGAAACAAGAGACACAATTCTATGAACATTCTCAGCTGCCAAGGACCAAGCAGCACAAAGGCATGGGGGAAGGGAGCTGGGTCGCCAAGGAAGGCTTGTTGAGGGATGGGGACTTAAGTGCACTTAAAGGAGAAGCAAGCAACATTTGTCACGCACTCCTGGTGCCGGGTGAGGAGTTTTAACCTCCATACTATAGTGACAGACAGGTACTGAGTCAGGAAGATCTAGGTTTGAGACCCACGTTTGTCTCTTACCAGCTGTGTAATCTTCAACTTTCCTATTCTCCATTCCTATAAAATGCTGAGACTACATCACAGGGTCATGAGGATTAAATGAGTTCATACATTTAGTATGCTCAGCCCAGTGTCTATCACACAATAGCACTCCGCTAATTTTCAGCTCTTAGTAATGTTAATCCTTGTTAACAACCCTTAGAAAGAAGGTTGCTTCATTCTTTCATTCAGATATGTCCACTAAGGGATGCAGAGGCCAACAAGACCAACCTAAAGGAGGTTCTTCACAGCCCAGTGGGAGCCCACAGACACAGAGACAATCAATGCACGGCATTTGCAGTGTGTACAGAGTGCTCAGAAAGCAAAGGATTGCAGGTTACCTAATCTGCTGGGGAGGGGCAGGTAATGTCTCCCAGATGATACCTGAAATGGATCTTGGAGACTCAGAGCTGTAAAAGTTATGCTGCCTCCTGGGGAAGGGGCTGGGTGAGCACCATATTTCTGAGTCAAGTAGGCTGGACACTCACTGGTAGGAGGAGGAGAGGGTGAAGGAGCTCAGTCATGAACAGCTTCTTTTTTTTTTTTTTTTGAGACAGAGCCTCAAGCTGCCCCCTGGGTAGAGTATGATAGCATCACAGCTCACAGCAATCTCCAACTCCTGGGCTCAAGCGAGTCTCCTGCCTCCGCCTCCCAAGTAGCTGGGACCACAGGTGCCCGCCACAACGCCTGGCTATTTTTTGGTTGCAGCCGTCATTGTTGTTTGGCAGGCCCGGGGTTGGTTTGAATCCGCCACCTTAGCTGTATGTGGCTGGCGCCTTAGCCACTTGAGCCACAGGCACCAAGTCTCATGAACAGTTTCTTATGAAACAATGAGGAGGAGTGTCTGGACCTCTGATCAGGGGATGGTAGGGAGCTGCTGAAAATGTCACCAGTGGAGTGATATGAGCAGAGGCATTCAGGAGAAGCAACTCTGGGAGCAATGTGAAAGGGGCACACCTGGCCAGATGAGCAGAAAGGAAAGAGGACATCAATCATGCTGCAGTCAGGTGCCCCCTCCTTCATCTTTACCTCTACTCGCTCAGCACAAGCAACCCAAACATTAACCTCTGTAGCAATCCTGAGGTTATGTAAGTGAGCAGATGATTAATAAATGTAAGATTTCTAACTGTGATATTTTCTTCCCAAAGTACAGCAGCCTTTAAGACTGTGAAAAAAAACTGGAAACGTCAGGTCAGCTCCAAGTTGTTTAAAAAAAAAAAAAAAGACCAGAGACCATTTGTATGTTGTCTTAAAACCAGGTTTTTTATTGGTGTGTACACACCCACACTTACATCCACACACACCCATACACCCACTCCTGATGCACTGGGCCAATACAGTACTGATAAGGGACCTGATGAAACACAGGAGGCTGGTGAGGAAGGCTCAGGTCACTGGTGACTCTCCATAGAAAAAAAATATATTGTCTACGAGGCAAGAGCTATGCTAAGACACCATCACTATATGCACGTATTTCTTTTCTCTATCACCTCGCTGCAATACTTCCCAAGGTAACCTAAATGGACTGGGCTCCCCCCAGCTGCTGCCTTATGACACAGCCAACCATGATAGAGTTATGCCAGAAAGGAGAGGCTAGGGTTCAATCTCCAACACAGCTAGGCCACTGACCTGAAGGAGTTAGATGGCCTTATGATGCTCAACTCCACCAATCTCAGGAATGTGGGGTTTCTCCATAATCTTAGCATCCAAGGATGGGGGTTCTTCCTGCCCCCATCATTTTCTACTCAATAACTCCTCCACCTCCAGCCCCAGTCGCCTGGTGGGCAGGGAGGCCAGGGAAGAGTGAGGGAGAGCAAGGGTAGGTGGTTGCCTTACCCAAGCCTAAGGAGCACCCACCCTGACACACCACTGGAGAACCTCTCCTCTACTGAGAAGTGGCAGAAGGTAGAAAGCCCTGGCACTGCCCCAGGCCCCGTCACCCCTCCAGATGGGGTGCTCTGGACCATTAACCCACCTGCTAGCCCAGCCCCAGCTCAACCTGAGTTGACCAGACTGTGAAGCAGCTGTTCCAGCCACCTGTAGGATGGCATTGCACTGGCCCCTCTCCAAGAAACATACTCCACACACTTTTCCTTTCCTCTCACTTTGATGAAGGCCTAGGTTCCATCATCCTATCCTGAACATGAGTCCTGAACATTTTCAGGCTCCTTTGTAGGAAGAGGGATGGGTGAGCAAAAGAGATTTCTTGGGATCTGTATCCCTGGGCCCTGGCTCCCACCATGCTTTTGGAGACTGCAATTTAAATGGTGGAAGTGAGTAGATCTTAGGAATTTCTGGGGGAAAGTCCTTGTACCCCAAAAGAGCCCTGAATAATAGTTGGGTGATTTGGGGACAAGCAAGAGAGTGACTGCCTTCATTAGCATTGGATTTCCTGGACCTGGGACATGGTTCACTGGAGGAGAAGCTTAATTTTCATCCTGGGAAGTCAGAAAGGAAGCCTCGATCTGCCTTTTTCCCCAAACCTGATTTTAGGATCAATGTATACTCAATCCTCACATCCAGTTCATTCTTATGGGGTAGAAATCACTAAAGAAATGAGGCAGAGGGGGAGAGAAAGGGAAAGGATGTTAGGGGCAGAGTTAGCAGTGCATGGTTAGATCTGTCCACCTCACAGCCACAGGCCACATAACCTCCCCTACTCCCAGCCCAGCAGGACAGTTTCCAACTGTGCTTTGGGCTCAAGGCTACCAGAGGCCATTGGCTCTCCCTCTGGCTGGCCTTCCTACACCCCTCATTGGGCAGAGGTGCTGAGAGCCTCCCTCTCAACCCTCATCTTGACCCAAAGCTCGGGGTTCCCTTTCTTTCTGATTCTTCCCAAACTCACATTTGGAATTCACCTTAAGCCAGGCCCTGGAATTTCTACCTCAATCTTCTTCCTCCCAGCCTACCACCCTGAGAGAGAAGGAGGCCTTCTGTAGCCTCCACACCCCCACACCCCCCAGCAGGTCCTGGAGGCAGAAACTGTAGTTGTAGTGATGGGTTGGGGGAGGGGTGGTAGTACCGCAGGCCAAAACCAGCAGTCAGCCAGCAGTCACCACCTGGCACAGCCAGCCATGGACAGGGAGCCTAGGCAGAATAGCCCAGGCAGGGCAGAGTCTGAAGGAACCCTTTATTGGAAGGGCCATCCCAGCCCTTGGTCCAGGATCCTTGTCCTGGTGGCTGGTGCAGCCCAGACCAGGCTCAGTCCAGAAGAGGGAGGGTGAGATCACACACACACATGCCTTGGGTTTCCTTTCTCCCCTCCCCTAGAATCCCAAGCATGGACAACCTGGGTACCGCCACAACACCAGAAGACCCAGCCACATCCACCAGGGACTTACAATGGAAATACTGTGGGACTCGGGGTAGTGGGGTGCCGAGGGCGTTGACAAGTATATTCTGAGATCTGGGGCAACTGGAAAGTCACGGAGTAGACTAGGAGCCATGGGAAGATGGGGAACGAGCAGGAGGGGTCAGGGCCAGCTGAGGCAGTGAAACCCAGAAGGAGGAAGCCGGTCCCAGGGACTAGTCCCGGAAGGCAGAGAGCATGTGTCCATAGAGATAGTGGGAGTGAGCTGAGAGAAAGAGAGAGAAAGAAGAGAGAGAGAGGCATTGCTGTAAGTGGGTCGCAGGGTATCTGCAGAGGGTGGCAGACAACAAGCGCAAAGCACGGGCCAGACAAGCAGGAAGGGGCAAGCGGGGCAGCGCTGGCAAGAGGGGCTGGAGCGGCAGGGCCAGGCCGGCAGCCAGAGGCAGGTGCATGGGGCCAAAGGCCAGCAGCAGAGCGCCCGCATCCCACGGCCTGGCCCACTTACCCCGAGCCACGGGCACACCCCCGTCAGACCCGGGGCGGGAGGCTGGGGGGGTCAACAGGAGTAGGTCCGAACCGTGGAGGTCTCCAGTCTCTGCGCCCCCGCCGTCCCCGCTGGGAGGAGTCGGCAGCCGCGGGAGAACACACAGAGCGGCGGGTTAGTGCGGCCCACGCGCCCGCGTCCCGGCAGCCGTTAGTGCAGCGTCAGCCCGGGGGAGGGAGCGGGGGCCGCCAGCCTCGGGCTCACCCCTCCGCCTGGCCGGCCCCGGATGCCAGGACAGGAGCCCTCGCAGTGGCCGGGCCTCGGCCACGCCCAGCCAGCCTGTCACTCACCTTCTGGCATGATCTTCTTTGGCGGGGCCTGTGGGGGCTGCAGGGGCCCGAGGGTGGACACGCGGAAGCCCGCCGGGAGGGTCTCCGCGGAGGCGCTGAGCATGCCGCTGCCGTGGTGCTCCCGCGGCCGGAAGCGTTTCCTCCAGGAGGGCGCGCGGCGGAACACCTTGTCGTCCCCCTACACCATGGGGGACACGCAAAGGCCAGATGGTCATGCTGAAATTGCCACCCTCACTACCTGCCCAGGGGAGGGCAGTCATGGCTGGTTCTGGGGTACCACACCCATCCCTTTGGAAAGAGGGGGGCAAGGTCACTTCTTTCTAGCCCTTAGTTTTCCCATCTGTGGAATGAATCAGGGAACCTGAAATTCCCTGTCTCTGGGTGGCGGGGTGGAGGAGTTGGAGAAGGACGTGGAACTAGGAGGATCTGTCATCCTGCAGTTTTCACTGCTTCCCTGTCCTCTCTAATCTTTTCGTACTGGGTTTGGGATGCCCGATGACTTTTCAAAGTGTTCCTTTTCTCAGCCTCACCCCATGGGGAGTCACCAGCCAGCCCCACCGTACACACTCCCCTGTCATTCTGGGGCCTCTGCCTGGCTGTGGTCTAGGTATGCTGGAAGAGCACTGTGTCAGGAGTCAGGACACATGGCTTCCAATCCTGACTCTGCCATCTGACTAGATATATAGTCCTGGGCATAGTGAGTGACCTCTCTGAACTTTAGTTTCCTCATCTGTAAAATGGGAATAACATCTGCCTATTTCTCAGGCTGCCTAACCCTAATGAGATCAGCTAAGAGCCCCCATGACTCACTGGATTGGGCAGATGACCAAGCAGAGACAAGCTCCCCCAAAGGACATGACTGGCAGCCCTTTACCATCTGCCCCAACACCCAGGCCAGCCAAGTCTCCAAAATAACCCTCTCTGCCAAAGAGCACCCAGAAGCCCTATGAAATGACCCTCTGCACAGGCCTTCTTCTCCAATCCCCTTCAAAGCCCCTGTGTACCCTTCTGCTCTGTAGCCCTGCCCAATCCCCCTCCATCCCTGTGTTCTCAGAACTGACGCAGGCAGAGTGGACAAGCAACAACAAGGGACATTAACCCACCCATTCTTGCCTCAACCAACTGTTCTAATGCCAACCCCTTTCGGTTTGTCTATCCCAAGTAGGCCAAATGCTCAAACCAGTTCTTAGCATCATGTACCTGTGTTATAGCACTAGTCTTGGTAGCATTTTCACACGTATGAGAGTCTTTCATTAATACAGTCATGCACTGCATAACATTTCAGTCAACAGTGAATTACATATACAACAGTTTTCCTATAAGGTTACAACACCATAAATAAAAGAAGGTTTTTACGGTATCTTTTTTATGTATAGATGCACAAATACCATTCTGTTCTAACCGCCTATGGTACCATAACATGCTGCATGGTTTACAGTCTTGGAGCAACAGGCTGTACCCCACAGGTCTGTGTAATTGCACTCTATGCTGTTCGCACGGGACAGCATCCCCTAGTAATACATATCCCTATCATTAACAACTCATGACTGTAATCCTCTCCCTTTCCTCCCCTCCTTCCTCCCTTTCTACTTCTACTGCTTTCTCTCTTTTTACCCCTTGCTTTCAAATTCTATGCTCCCATGAGGCAGAAACCTTGAAAAGTTACCTCTCTGAGCTTTGATTTCCTCATCTGTAATATAGAGATGATAACCTCTCACCTAGTGATTACTGTCATAAAATGAGACATCTGTCATCATTATATCACCGTGTCTAGCCCAATGCCTACCACAGAGCACATATTCAAAGAATATTTTTATAAGAATAAGAAAGGACTAAACAACGCTCTGGTTAGGAATTCTTATTTTTGGTTGGTTGGTTGGTTTTAGAGGCAGGGTCTCACTATATCACCTACACTAGACTTGACCTCAAGCAATCTTTTTGCCTCAACCTCTTGAGTAGCTAGGACTACAAACACAAGCTACTACACTCAGCTGTAAGTTGTTTTCTAAATTAGAAAACATTGCACTATGTAATATGTATATGTATGTGTGTGTGTGTGTGTGTGTGTGTGTGTAATTTTTCCAGGCAGCAACAAAGAAAACTAAGATCCTAGGTATGTGAGGAATAAATGAGAGGATCAATATCACACAAACACTGGGAAAATTAGGATCCCTCAGAGTGGGGAGATAGGTAGAGGGTTTGGCAGTTTACTCCAGACTATAGAAACTACATATATAGTTATATGTGTGTGTGTGTATGTGTGTATATATATACATATACATATATATATACACACACACACATATATCACACAGAATGAGATTTTTTCCAAATTCTGTACAGTCCTAAGAAAGCCCTATCCTATGAGACAGAGCGATCATTCTGCACAAAGGTGCGGTTGAGGGCGGCACCTGTGGCTCAGTGGGTAGGGCCCCAGCCCCATGTACCGAGGGTGGCAGGTTCAAACCCGGCCCTGGGCCAAACTGCAACAAAAAATAGCCGGGCATTGTGGTGGGCATGTGTAGTCCCAGCTACTCAGGAGGCTGAAGCAAGAGAATCATCTAAGCCCAGGAGTTGGAGGTTGCTGTGAGCCGTGATGCCACAGCACTGTTTATCTGCTACAGGGCGATAAAGTGAGACACTGTCTCTAAAAAAAAATTAAAAAAAAAAAAAAAGGTGAGTTTGAGCCCTGTTAAACCCAACTAAGAAACTATGATCTGACTGAAGATGGAGAAGCTAAAAATAAACATCCTCTGGGCTCTTTTTTTTAACTTGGTTGAACCCAAATCAGCTAAGGCAGACCTGACAGGCAAGGGCAGGCAAGGTTGGTGACAGGAAAGTGAATAGGGCAGAAATAGGGAGGAGGAGGCAGGGGCCCAGGGGTGAGGGGTGTGTCCTCAGGAAACAGGTGAGTAGGGAGGCATCTCTAAGGGGAGCATATGGCTCAAGATGTCAGGGTCTTCCCTAAACACAAGGGGAAGGACTGATGAAATCAAGCATAAGGGACTGTTCCTTCAGTAACCAGGAGGCTGAGAGAGGAAAACTTTAACTTGGCATGAAGGTGGACCCAAGAGTGAAACTAGAGAGAAAGCTGGAATGACAAAAGCCTGAGCCAGTGTGTAGTGCTGTCAGACTACACTGAGGAATGAGAGAGCCAACCTGCCCTTTAACAACCTCAGCAGGGCATCCACCTCCATAAACCACACTCCTGCAGGATGACCTGGAGTCTACTGAGCAGGCTGGAGGTATGCCAGATTCATGGCACTCAAGATATGGGGTCAGAGAGATAGAGAAGAAGGTACAATTCCAAAGATATACAGCTTTTGGAAGAGAGCTTTGATCCTGCATGGTTAAGAGGACTAGCACAGAAGTGGAAATCCTAGAAGCATAACATATAGGGGCCTTCAGCTTTTATACATGGAATTAGCTTCATAGAGACTTCTCCACATCCTACTGCTACCCAAGACAAGTCCTGCTAGGCCTGGCCTGCCTCCCTAAACCCCTGACATCATCCCATCACCTCTGGGTCTCTGGGTCTCTTCCCTTAGTCCAGCCCACCAATTATCTGCTCAGGGAGAGCAGAACTCTTGAATTTCAACAAACCAGCAATGGACAAATCCCCAAGGCCCCCAAGTCATGGCCAAATACTCACGTCATCTAGCCTCCGGTCTGTGCCCAAGGCCAACAGGTTATTGAACTCCCTCTCCATCACTTGGCGCGCCTAGAGTCCATAATGCAAGAAAAGGAAAGGTGGGAAGGGCTATAGTTAATGACCTCTATGCCATCTTTCACCTGTTTCCTAGGGCCCAAAGGCAGAGATGGGAGTTTCAGTGCATTTAGCCCATTAGAGGCCTTCACACACCTTCCTGATATCACTCCTTCAAGCACACCTCAGAAATGAAACTGTAAGCCTCAGGATTCTGTCCTATGGAGCAAACTAGAAAAATGTAATTTTTTTTAAAAGGAAGACCAGAAAACACACAGAAGAATAGGCTTTACCTATAGAAAAAAAAGGTCTGAAAGGGAAAATCATGTCTGACTTCCATTCTGATGGGGCAAATAAGTATATGGATAACCAGAACTTAACTTATTTCAATTAAATAAATATATCTGGTAAGGTTCCACATCAAAAACTTAAATTAGTACCAAAAGCTACTAAAAAAAAAAAGTTAGGAAGATTGCTCAGTCATGGATCTTGCTGGTTTCTGGGTTGTGTGGTGCACAGAGGTTTTCTCCCAGAAGATTAACTCATTAACTCCTGAAGAATGCCAGAAACAGGGAATTTTTCAAAACTGCTACTAGATATTTTTAACCATTTTTAATGAAGTATTCCATATTGAGTCTGATACTACTTGTGTCAACAGCTATGTTAAATGACTAGGTCAGGAAAATAAGAAAGGTTAGAAAGCAGTAAAGAGGTGGCCCTGTTACTACTTATGAAATTATTGCTATCCTCAAAAGCTGAATGCATTTAGAGATAAGAAACCAAAGAAGGAGAAAGGCCCATTTCTAGGTGGAAAATATTAACCATTGAGTTCCAGTAAGGACAGTCTTTGCCAGTATTGGGAATACAACATTTTTATAAAGGATCTAAAAGGAAAAGCATAGTAAATTTTCAAGTATCCAAGTAACTCTGCTCCTCTGAGTAGCAAAGGGTAACAAGGATACGTATAAACTTCAGAAGCGTCTCACGGAGCTGTGTGAGTGGGTAGGAAGACTGCAAATGGGGTTCCAGGTGGCCAAGTGGAGAGAAACTGCACTTGGGAGAATCTAGGCTCTCCTTAGAGAATGAGGGGTCTGTGCGCCTTCTAGAGGGGTAAATAAGCATATAGACCATGGATAAAACCTTCTATTTTGACTGGTCAGGGGGTCACTCCTACAGGAAGGACACACTGGCCCTGTGTGCCTCCACCATCCCCCAAAGGCCAATGCAGTGTACTGAATTATGGGACAACACCCTCACTCAAGCTAAAACGTGTTTGCTCCCAGAATAGCCTGTGCAGCTCTGGTGGCTGAATTTCAAAAGAGATCTGACAGCAGCAAACAGTCCAGACAAGGGCAGCTAAAATGATCAGGGCACAGAGGCGAGTCTATATGAGGAAAGGCTAAAAGAATTAAGACCACTCTCTCTGGAGAGACAAAGGCTTGGGCCCAGAGGCAACACAATCAGAGTTTATGAAATCACAAAAGGTGAGAACTGGTTAGGAACAAATATCCTCACCAAACCTAAACTATTACGGCAATGCAGCTCTTCCCCAGGGAAAGCCTAATACGGGCATATTTAGGACAAATAAAATCAGGAAGTACTTTACACAACAGGTTAGTACTTCTAGAATCCATTACCCTCAGGAAGTTAAGAAAGGCCAAAAATATAAATAGGTTCAAGAGAATTTAGATATATATTCTTAGATGACAGCTCCATAAAAATGATGAAATGTAATTTAAGAAGATGTTTAATCTTTTGAACCGTTGACAGGGAGACAAAGCCCTGGCATGGAGAGGCTCCAGGCTGTGTAATTTGGTATATTTAGCATTTTTAAGCCTGGATGCCCAGAAGCCGATCCCTAGGATGGCAGCAAAGGAGAAATGGGTGCGCTGGTCCCTATAGGCCCCAGGGCTAATTCTCTGAGAAAAGTCCCATCAGAAAAGCAGGGGGAGCATATGACAGGTCCAGAGTCTCCTCTAAGAAACAGGGTTGGGAAGGGATGAGGCGCGGGCACAGTGTAGGATGCACATCAGAAGGACACACCATATTCCAGGCCCGTGCTAGGTGTGTATTTACTGGTCTTAAACCTCTAGTACATAGTAGGGACGCTATAAATGTTTGATGAATGGAAAGGGCACACTCAGAGGCTTAGAAATTTGGGAGGGGGCTTTTTGGAGGTTTGTCCCAGAGGAAATCACAATGTCTTCAAAATTCCAAGTGGTCCACATGCTCCCAGGGGGCTTGGGTATGCATGTGGGCCACTTGGAATTTTGAAGACATTGTGATCTCCTCTGGGACAAACCCCAAAAAAGCCCCCACAAATTTCAAAGCCTCTGAGTGTGGGAGAGACAAAGAAAGAGAGCAAGTGAGGGAAAGGGATTAAAACAGTGGTTCTCAACCTGTGGGTCATGACCCACAGGAACTGTATTAAAGGGCTACAACATTAGGAAGGTTGAAAGCCACTAGATTAAAAGGTCACCTACCTGGGTGTTCTGTGTGGGGATCTGGAGGACCAGGGCCAGAGTATTGTGGTCAAAATTCTCATCCAGGGCCAGCAAAGCACCATGCACACCACTCTCATGCAGGTTTCCTGCATAGTCCCGGAGCCCAATAGACTGGACCCAGTGAACCACCTGGTCATTGGTCCAGACCAGCACATCTAAAGGGTGGGAGAAGAAAAGGGGCAGAAAGAGACAGCAGGTTTGCCCAAGGGGACAGAAATAGAGCTACCTAGATCACAGGCCACCTGCTCTCTGGCTCCCACCCCACCCCTAGCTTTCCACATCTTCTTTCTATGCTCCCTGGCTCCTAGAGAACTAGCCCCACCCTACTCTGTTCCTGCCTGCCTGCAGGACTTGGAGTCAAGCCAGTAAGCTCCCAGCTTTCTCCCCAGAGCCCTTGCACAGGTCAACCCCATGCCCCCTAGGCTTGAATGACCGTCTCCTATTGTAACTGCCTTCAATGTCTCTTTTAAGACCGGCCTCTGTTTCCCCTCTGACCCCACCCAGACCAGCAAGTTCCAGGAGCTCACCAAGCTAAAGCACTGTCCTGGGGGATTCACTGCATCTGTCCCGTGGGTGGCCACTGTCTTGTGTGTATGTGGGGGAGGGGTACAGCCAAATGGCCATGCACTGTCTCCTTTATCAATCCAGGAGCCCTTGAAATTGGCCCTCCATCTTTACTCTCAGATGAAGAGCTTCTCAGAAACACAGAGGACTCCTCTCCACTCTGCCCAGGGCACCTTTACTGAGGAGGCCCAACCAGGACAGACAAGCTTACCCTTGATCTCGTGCTGGCTCTCCTCCCGCCTCTTCTCCAGCTCCTTCCGGTCATAATTCAGCCTCTTCAGACACATGATGCCATACTGAAGGCTGGTTCTGCAGGCACACAGCCCCTGAGCCAGAGCCTGCCTCCTCCCCACCTGTCCCACATCCAGCTCAGCCACAGCACAGAGAACACCCAGCCCCCTCATATTCTCTTCCCCCCACTCTCCCCAGGTTTACCCACAATTCATCCTGACCAATGCCCCGGCTATTCCCCTTTTTCCGCCTACCCCATATCCTCCCTCTCAGCCAGAGAGTGGGCCTGGAGGTTGATAGATGGAAGAAAAGTTCTGTGAATGAAATCAACATAGCCCTCCCTCTTCAGGCACTGGAATGACAAATACCCCTACAACCCACAAATCAAAGAAAAAGCAATAAAAAGATACTCCTTTGTATGCCCATTTCACTCAGGGTTCTTACAATGCCTACAAGATGCCACATTATCTGTTCCCTCACCTGTCTGACCCTCTTGGCCACTCTCCCTCTCACTCCCACTGCCGTAGCCATATTGATAGCTGTTCCTCAAACACAGCAGACTGGCTAGGCCTGCAGACCCCAGGGCCTTTGCACTGGCTGTTCCCTCTGCCTGGAACACTCCTCCCCCAATTTGCTGCATAGCTCATACCTTTGTCTCCCTTAAGTCCTTGCAGAAATGTTACCTTCTCAGTTCAATTCACTAGTCACCTTGTTCTTCAGATTTAAAACAGCAATGTCACATCACCACCCCTGGTCCACACTCACAATCCCCCTAGCGTATTTCACCTATTAACATACCATATAGTCCTTGTACTTTGTCCCTCCAAGTTATAATATAAGGAATGTGAACTCATGAAAGCAGGGAACTTTGTTTTATTTACTGGTCTTAAACCTCTAGTACATAGTAGGGACTCTATAATGTTTGATGAATTAAATGAAATAATTAGTGTAAACTCCTAAAAATACTTAAAGCAGTACCAGGGGCATAGTAAGCACACAATAACTAAGCCAGTCTGAGAATCCCAGATTTTGTGAGTTAAAAGAGACCCAGAGAGGAGCTGGGTGCAGTAGTTCACACCTATAATCCTAGCACTCTGGGAGGCTAGGATTGTGGGTGGATTGCCTGAGTTCATGAGTTTGAGACCATCCTGAGCCAGAGCGAGACTTTGTCTCTAAAAATATCTGGGTTTTGTAGTGGGCGCCTGTAGTCCCAGTTACTTGGGAGGCTGAGACAAGTGAAATTGCTTGAGCCCAAGCATTTGAGGTTGCTGTGAGCTATGACACCCATGACACTCTGCCAAGGGTGACAAAGTGAGACTCTGTCTCAAAAAAAATAAAAGGGACTCAGAGGAGACATCTATCCAAGCTCCCACCAATACAGGAGTCACTTCTGTATCATCTTCAGAATAGTCCCTGACCCCGTGCCACAATACCTCCAGTGACAGGGAATTTGTTACCTCTCAAAGAAGCTCATTCTTCCTTGGGAGAGCTGTAATGTTCTTCCTTAACTTGAATACTACTTTGTCACCCAGTCTCTCTAAGTTTTCCCTTTATGGAGGAATAGAAGGTCCCTTCCATCTCTGTTTTTGACTCTGTTATTAAAGCCACTGTTTTGTGACATTAAGTTGTGCAAACTTCCCCCTCCTTCCTTCCCCTCAGTTCTACCCAGGAAGCCCTTCTGCCAAAAACAGTGTCTCCCTTCCAGGTCAGAGACACCCTGTTTAGGAACCCTTTCCTGGCTCAAGCCACCCATGTATTGCTCAAGCCACTGGTTTAAGCCTTGGTCCACTGAGAGGGGCCATGGGCACATACAACTCATGACTGCAAGTACCTTCTGTCTAATTTCAATCTCATTTACTATAATTCTTGGTCCAGTTTCTATGAATTTCAAAGCTGTTGTTGAAAGCTCATTGTTCCTTGACTTCCATATTTTTTATTATGTTGTATAGCAACATAATAAAAATATAAAGCCCTTAAAATTATATTAACCAGCTCGGCCACTTACTAGGCTGAGGGGCACTCAGCACATGAGATAGCATCACACCTCTCCTGCAGGAAAGAATAAATGCAAGGGCTTAGCTCAACACTTGGACAATCACAGGCACTTGGTAATGGACCACAATTAGGGTCATTGATTCTGATTATTGTGTGTGCTTTGTCCTATCAAAACAGGAGCTCCAGACTGGGTGTGGTGGCACATGTCTATAATCCTAGCATTCTGGGAGACTGAGGCAGGTGGATTGCTTGAGCTCAGGAGTTGGAAACCAGCCTGAGCAAGAGGAAGAGCTCATCTCCACTAAAAGTAGAAAAACTAGCTAGGCATTGTGACAGGTGTCCATAGTCCCAGCTACGGGAGGCAGAGGCAAGAGGATTTCTTGAACCCAGGAGTTTGAGGTTGCTATGAGTTATGACGCCATGGCACACTACCCAGGGTGACAGAGTGAGACTCTATCTCAAGAAAAAAAAAAAGAAAAAAGAAAAACCAGGAGCTCCTTAAGGAGACCTGTTCAGTAGAACACTATGTTCCCAGGAAAAGAGCTCAGAGTTGGTTTTGAGAGACAAGGATTTGAGCCCCATTCTGTAACCCCCTGGTGAGTAACCTGATGGAATTCAACCACTATTGGATTTGTTTTCTCTATAGGTAAGAGTTCTTAAGCATCCCTTTCTTGCCATAAAAAGCATGATTTGAAAGAATTTTTAAAGACACAGAACATGCTTGTGAAAGATTAAGTTTTCAGGCATATGCACAGTCAAGGTGAGATAAATGAAAATGCTTCAGAAACTCTGAAGCACTCAGGATTCTGAACTGAGGCAGTGCCCATAGCTCAGTGAGTAGGGCACCAGCCACAGACACCGAGGCTGGTGGGTTCGAACCCGTCCCAGGCCAGCTAAAACAATGACAACTGCAACAACAACAACACAAATAGCTAGGTGTTGTAGTGTGTGCCTATAGTTCCAGCTACTTGAGAGGCTAAAGCAAGAGAATCATTTAAGCCCAAAGGTTTGAGGTTGCTGTAAGCTGTGACGCCATGGCACTCTACCCAGGGTGACAGCTTGAGACTCTGTCTCAAAAAAAGAAAAAAGAAAAAGACAAAAAAGATTCTGAACTGAATTTAGAGCCGTGAATACAGGCTAGGGCTATCTCCTGGGGACTGCGCAGAGGGGTGGTGGGGAAGATTTCCATATTTCTGGGTGGGACCATGCTGAGAGATACCCCAGGCACACCCCAGAGAACAGCTCTCCTCTCTCAGCCCTATCAATCACTGAGCAGGGGACAGGTGCAGCTAGGCCTGGCAGCGCCCCAGGCCAAAACAAAAGATTCCCTTTCAGCCCCAGCATACTATGGGGGCAGGGTGCAGAGTGGAGGACACAGCCTTCTCTCACAAGTCAACCCACAGGCTGGGGTCAGGAAGGCTGAGTTCCAGGACAGGAGGCATTGCGGTGTGATGGCTAGAGAGCTGGACTTGAGTCAGCAGACGTGGGTTCCACCTGTACTCTGCCATCATCTGCAACTCACACTGGGTTCCGTGCTTCAATTTCCTCATCCATAAAATGGGAGGTTAACTAGATCCCTCCCAGATTTAACTTTCTATGGTTATAAGATGAAATGACAAAGGAACATCCACTGAGCCCTGAGGAAACCTTGAAAAGCCACACCTCTACCCCCACGTCTTGTCTCATTATCCACTCAAGGCAAAATACCTGGCTCAAAGAGCCACCTATGCGACTTGAAGCTGGATGTTAAGAAGGACTTCCAAAAACTGTCAGCTCCTGGAACTGTTCCCACCCACAGCACTCTGCATCGCAATTGCCTGCTGAGACCAGGCAGGTAAGGCAAGTGGGGGAGGCCCTGGAGGGAATGGCAGGCCCGGGGGCAGGCTGACTACCTAAGACAGTACCACTATCAGCTCCAGCAGACTGTCCCCAGGCAGTAATGTGTTGAAAGATCTTTCCATTTTTCAAGAGGAGCCAGAAATCCAGAATTTTGTATAAAAATCTCCTACTGTTTAAATACTGGCAACTAGACTTGTCATTTTAAAAATCCATGTGGGCCAAACAGAATACATCTGTGGGCCAAATTCTGCCCACAGGCTGCCAGTTTGGGACCTTTGCCACAGATACTTTGAGCAGATCTTTTCAGCATAGAGGAGAGGACTGGATGACATCCTGTAAAAAAGGGTATGAGTTCAAAGCCAAGTGGCTCCAGTCTGGGATGTTCTCAGGACAAAGGCCCAGAAAGACCTTTCCCCTTGACTTGGAAGCAACGAGACCCCTAAATTAAACACTAGGTTCAGTCGAGTCTTCCCAGGGTAAACACAGTAAGCCCAAAGACAAGCAATGAAATTCAGACCCAGGGGAAAATCTCAAAGACAATGAAGCTAAAGAGAAATAACTTTTTGTGTTAGCCTGGGTGCAGCAGCTCACACTTGTAACCCTAGCACTCTGGAAGGCTGAAGAGGGTGGATTGCCTGAACACAGAAGTTCAAAACCAGCCCCCCAAATAACCAGGCATTGTGGGGGGTGCCTGTTGTCCCAGCTACTCGGGAGGCTGAGGCAAGAGGATCACTTAAGCCCAAAAGTTTGACGTTGCTGTGAGTTATGAGGCCCCAGCACTCTACCCAGGGTGAAAGTGAGACTCTGTCTCAAAAAAAAAGAAAAACACAAATTTTCTGTGTCTTAGGGTTAGAGATAAACGGCTCAAGTGACAAAGTGAGACTCTGTCTCAAAAAAAAAGAAAAACACAAATTTTCTGTGTCTTAGGGTTAGAGATAAACGGCTCAAACTCTCAAACTGCAGGATGAGACAAGGATTCAACAGAAAGATTTTCCCAACAGAGAAACCTATTACCACCCAGAGCTGGCCATGAAAAGAGATGGAGCACCTCCTATTGCTGGGGACAGACCCCAGAGTTGGAGGAGACCCCTACTGGGGAGGTAGCCCTACTCTCCAGCCTAACTCACCGATGGAAGCTGTCTACCATCTTCAGATGGACCCGGAGGTCCTTCTTGGTGAGGTGATCCAGCATGCGAGCGTCCACCAGGCATTCCATGAAGTAGCTGCGGTACTGAGGGAGCCCCAGGCTGGGCAGCCATTCATTCCCAATCCACTCATGGTTCATGTCCCCATAGGCCAGAGTCTGTAGGAACAAGAAGAAGGAGGTCATGGGGGAGAAAGGCAGAACCAGCAGGTTGCAGCTGGCACATCTGGTTGGGAGAAATATGAATCCATCCTCCACCCCTGAGGGAGGAAGGGCAGTTCAATAAGACTCTAGTTTATCTCCACGAAGGGACTGGTAGTGGTGAGGGATGGGGATTTTAAACAGAAGTTTTTAAGATCTTAAATGATAGGGCTCCACCTGAGAACCAATCATCTACACTAGTGAACAGAAGCAACTCTCTAGGCAGGAGATAGTACAAATCCTGCCTGTGGACCATGGATGCATTTGCAGTGTTAGACAGCTGACTTGTCTTCCTGGTTCTCAAGGAGCCTCAGGCTCGCTGAGCCCAGGAGAGAGACTGTCATACAATGGACTTGCAGTGTGACAAAGGAAGCCAGTCTTGCCCTGGGAAATGGCAAGTCCCATTCACAGTCCACAGGAATTTAACTGTAGACTGAATATGGAAAAAATTGTAAGAGTGGCCTGTGTCTGAATAAACAGTCTCCAATTCTCTAAGGACTGGTCCCCTACTCCAAGAAATCTCCAGGCCTTTGTCGCTTGCCCACGTGCACCCTTCTGCCTGGCTCCACGAGGCCTGCCATTTGGACATGACCTCTTGGCATAAGCAAGTGCTTCCTGACAACCCATTTTTAGTTTTCCTAAGAACCCCCCATCAACACTTTCCTAGCTCTACTTGATGTTTTTAGATAGAAAAGTCTTTGTTAACGTTTTTTTTCCTCAAGGGACAAGATCTTGCTATGTTGTCCAAGCTGGCCTCAAACAATCCTCCTGCCTTGGCCTCCCAAGTAGCTGGGATTATAAGTCTAAACCACCATGTGCTCAGCTATTTAGTTATCTTTTAGAATGTAATCCTTGATACACACATAACCATATATAATGTGTTCATTATTAAGCATAAAAATGAAATCGGCATCTGTGGACACTATCTAGGTTGAGAAGCAAAGCACGATCCACTGTCATGTCCACTCTCCCGCTGCTTCTTCCTCATCTGGTCTCCCGCTGCCCCTCTGAGAGATAACCACCATACCGAGTTTTCTGACTATTGTTTCTTTAGTTTTAGAAAATTGTTTTTTCAGTTTTACAATCACCAATGTCTATTTCTCTAAACAATATATTATTAATTTTGCCTGGGTTTGAGTTTGGGGATCCATGAATCTTTTAGAATTTTGAGTTTTTCATTTAACTTATAAGTCTCAGGTCCCTCCATCTCCTCTGCTGAGCAGGGTTTTGCCACATGAATGTGCATGAATTGATTCAGCCAGTCTCCTGTTGACGGGGTCTTCCCTGAAAGTATAAACAGTTGCAGCTCCACGCTTCAGTCTTCTTCACGGCTCTCCTCACTATTGTCGCTTTATTTATCAAGATTGTCTTTTTTACCTCTATTGATATTATTTGTTTACTGACATTACCCCTTATTTGTTTACTGATCCACGAGGGTTTTATTTGTTCACTTCTGCGCCCAGAGAGCCTAGAAAGACCTAATACCTTTATTTGCTCAATAGATATTTGAACATTAAATGAATGAATCAAAGTGCTTTGCTCAGTTCACCAGGGGTAACCTCTAAGAGGGACAAAGAGAAGAAGACGCATACTAATACAAGTCTCATTATTTGAGGGGAAAAAGGGGTTAAACTCAGGAGAACAGCCAGGAACGCAGCAGGCACAGCCATCCAGGGCTCCTCACCAACCATCCTGAGAAATCAGAACACGTAGCTAAAGGAACTGGGGTTGCCCGGGTATGGTGGCTCACACCTGTAATCCTAGCATTCTGAGAGGCAGAGGAGGGTGGATTGTGTGAGCCTAGGAGTTTATGACCAGCCTGAGCAAGAGTAAGACCCCATCTCTTCTAAAAATAGAAAAATTAGTCAGGTGTTGTGGTGGGTGCCTGTAGTCCCAGCTACTCAGGATGCTGAGGCAAGAGAAGCTGGGGGTTCTGTGTTTCGGCAGGAGGAGAGAACCTGAGTGCAGGGCTCTTAGAGTGCAGAGGTTTAAACACAAATGGACTGAGAGAGTTCTGCCAGGGAAAGAAACTAGTGGAAGAGCATTGTCCTAAACTTCTGCAAGTTGGTTCTAGACCAGGGAAGGGAGGCTTACCTGAGCCCAGCTGCCCTCCTCACTGTCCTAGCAGGAACAAGTGCAGCATGTCACGGAAAACAGGCAAAATCAAGAAACTCGGATGCCTCTACCCCAAACCCCAGCAGTGAGAGGGAAAAGATGTCCCAGTATCTGAGTGGGTGACTAGGGAGAGCTCATTGGGATGGTTAAGAGAGAATAGAAGGCTGGTATGTGTACCCATAGTATTTGCAGTGAGAGGGGGACAAATGTGTGTGTGGCAAAAACACACTTCCACGCCATGCTTGAATAGGAGCCAGGCAAGATGCCAGGCTGACCCAACCTTCCCTGTTCCTCTACCAAGGATCAAGCCCAAGTATAGGGACTCTAGCAGCTCAGGCTCTGAGCCAGAACAAGGCCTCCCCAGCCCAACTCTCCTCTCTTGCAGCAAACCAGTGGTCTAGGGTAAGATGTGACCTTCTGGAATAGACCCCCACACATAAACTGCTCAGTCTCATCCCTCTCCCCACAACCTCCACCCTGAGAACAAAACCTCATCACACATCAGGGATACCAATCTTAGATCTACTGCAACCCCCTCCAGCTTCCCACAACCTTCTCCTTATCCTCCGGCAGTCATCAGTCCTAACCCCAGGCCCAGGGCCAAGGGCCAAAGGCCATACTCACTGTTTTAGTAGATGTTGCCATGGTTTCCATCTCTTCATGGGTGACCCAGACGTTTCCAGAAGACTGTAGGCAGAGAGAAAATCTGGCTGGTCCCAGGATCCCTATTAGGCCAGGAGCCCCAAGGACAAGGAAAAAACTCCCTCCCCCTGAGCTCAGCACACTTTCTAGCTCTGAGTAACTTGAAAGCAGAAGACACATCTCTTTTATGATCATATCTACACTGCTTAGCACAGTACCCAGCACACAGAAAGTAGGTGTTTCCTGGATGAATATGAATGAATGATGCTGATCTGGAATGTGGCTGACTCTGGTCACAGAGATGGACAATAATAAAAGATTTTACCCTGGGGGTCAATGGACCATTCACTGCATTCATGTGTTGAGGTTAGAGGACCAGGACGGAATTCACAAATGCCCTATTCTCTCTGCTTCCCCTAACCTGGCAATAATACAAAACCCCAGAAGGTCCATTCGGAAACTGCCCAGAGATCTGCAATTTTTAGCAGGATAGGGATGGGGAAATGGAGTCCATGGGTAGTATGAAAAAGCAGGTAACTAAGCCTGCTGGGATCCTCCTAGAATCAATGTCACAACCTCCCAAAGCCCAGGGAGATCCCTTCATGAGGACAGGAGGGAAGAGGCAGAGCTCAATGTTACCATCTTCCCAAAGCCCTATGGGAGACTTTGCAAATACTATTCCAAGGCCTCTAAAAATGTCCTGGGTGAGAGAGAGGCCACTCACGGTCCGAGAGGTGGGTGGGGCAGAGGGACTAGTCAGCGACACCATCTCCTGGATGGCCAGTCGGAGCTTGAGCCGGTGCAGGGCATTGCTGATGCCAATTTCCCGCTGGATCTCTGTGTCCGACAGGGCAGACATGATGGCTCCACTCTTAACGTTGGCCCGACAGGCTGCCACATACCAGGCAGGCATCCCCACCCAGAGCTGCAAGCGTAGGGCACAGGAAGATAAGTCAGCCCCTTTCCCCAAGACCTGGGCCCCACTGTCAAGAGCTTAGCAATATCAAGGGGCAAGGGCCAGCCCTCATCCATGAACCCAGTATAGCAAACACAGCGTGTAGGATTGCAGAGATGAGTGTCATCAGATCCACCTCTTTCTCATTTTACAGGTAAAATCTGAGGCCTGGGATGGTGAAAGGATTTTCCTAGCATTGTATGGGCAATTAGCTCCTGCAGGTAGCCTATTAAGAGTCAAACTGCCTGTGAAAGTCTAAAGCATCAGTGGTTAGTTAGTTCCCCTTATCCAAACTGAGCTACTCATGAAGCATCAATAGGAAGCATCAGTTCTGTCCTCTGAGTAACTGCTTTGTGTGTTTTTTGGGAGAGGAGCTAAATGCCAGATATGACACACAGCATTTGGCAGGGGAGAAACATGCTGGGAAAGTTCTAGGAACACCACCTTTTTCTCCAAGAGTCCTCATTGTACTCCACTCCCTCCTGAGTGGAGACCTGAGTGGACTCCCCTTGCTCAAGCTCACCTCTAGCCAGGACACCACAGTAGGGCCATCCCACTGGGCAAAGGGTGTTCCTTTTCTGCGGGCATCTTCAAGCAGCTGGTGTCTTGTAGGAAGAGGAACAATAGTCATTAATTAGCCCTTCCTTCTCTCTCAACCATGCTTGCTGCTGGGCACCACTGGACTGTGCCAAGAGTTGGATTCCCACTCCCTACTCCCCATCCTTGGACTTCCCCTGCTCTGTGTCTAAAGTAATGTGACACCAAGAAAAGGAGCAGGAACAGCTCTCCATCCCCAGAAGGTGAGGGGCTTTGTTTGCACAAGACCTAACACACTGACTTGGCTGTTTCAATCTGCCCTGCCAGAGACCTACAGTTCCCAAGGTCATTCTCCCACAGCCCCCTTGCCTCCTTCTCTCCAGAGGCATCCTAAGAACTTCCCCCAGGCCTACTCTGCCCACATGGGCCAGGCCAACTCAGTTCAGGAAAGGTCTTCCTAGGCTCTGGCTCCCTGAGCTCAGTGCCATGGTAGCCCCAGCGAAGGAAAGTGGATGTCAGACTGAGTACCCCACCCCCACCGGAAGAGCCTGGTTTGTGATCTTACTTCTTCTTCAACCGCCGGTCCTTTTCTGCCTGGGTCCCCAGCTTGGCAGGCACCAGGGGCTCCTGCAGACTGAGCTCGGAGTCTGTTAGCATAACTGGAAGGGAAGAGATGAGTGTGTCAGCCAGGCCCTCCCCTTCTCCTCCCTTGGCCTGGGCCAGGGGTGTACAGAAGCAGCAGCAAGGGGCTCCTTAACACAGGACAACTCAGCAGCGCCTAATGGAACCACTCATTATTCCTGGAGCCTCTGCGCAGCATCCCTGCACACAGGCAGTTCCACAGTGGCATCAAGTAGGGCATCTCCAGCCCAGACAGTCCCCTCAGGAGCCTCAGCCTTGGAGGTGTTTTCCAGCCAGATGGACCAAAGTTATCCCACCCCAGGCTCCTAGACAGAAACTGTTCTTCCTCCAAGCCAAGGTACAAAGGAAATCCAGAGAGCCAGACACAAGGGGGCTATGAGGCTAAGAGAGAAGGACCATCCTGACTTGGGTCCAAGTGGAAAACCTGGCACATGAGAGATGTCCCTCTTGGCCTCTTTCTCTGGGTACAGTCACTTGAACAAAGCTGCAAAGGGGAGCATGCATAGCTCTGTCTTCTATAAGCATCTCCACAAATAGATGCTGGAACCCTACAGAATTCATGGCAAGCGGCAGAGGCTTCAAATTTATTTAAGTCCTGGTCACTTAAGTGCATAGAGGGTAGCAGGTGTGGGTAACCCAGAAAACAATCTGAGATGCTGTCTTAGGTTTAGATGCCATGTGCTGTGGGGGACATAGGAAATTACAAGGCTTCCTATGTCTGGCCAGCTCCCCAGGTCCCCCCACACCTGTAGACTGGGGAGGGTTTCTACCTCATTCTAGGACCCCTTCTCCCACTCCCTCCTCTTTTCTTTCTCTTCATCCTCCTCCTCACTCAGCTACCTATGTTCTGATTCACATTTTCCTGAGGTACAGAAAAGTATAATTATGCATTTGAGGTTCAAAGGTCTTTCTTCTAGTTGATCAAGTTCTTCCCTTGCATGAAATTCATTGATGCTTCCATTGCCTCAGGGGAACTTCTGAACCTCTTCCACAGATGCCGCAAGGCCCCCATGAGCAGCCCTATCTCCCCCTCCTCCCACCCTTTCTTCTCCATTTGAACACACAGAAGTGCATACAAAACTCTGACACTCACAGCCCTCTCCCTTTCCCAGACCCCCTCCCCTCACACACATTAGCCTCTCCTTGGCTAATTCCTTTTAGGCCTTCTAGCTTCAGTTCAGGTGCTGCTCACAGAAGAAGCCATTCTTGCTGCCCCCACCACTCCCTGGCCAAGTTCTCAGTCCAGAAGCACCTTGGGCATATTGATAACATGAGATTGATCTGGAATCACCTCTTTATTTTTTCCTTTTCATTAGACACTGAGCTCCTTGAAGGAAGGAACTATCACTCCAACACTCATTACTAAGCCTTATAGTAGTCACTCAACAATAAATGTTTGTGGAACAAATGACTAAATAGATGACAGAAAGAAAATGGGGGGAAGGGAAGGAAGAAAGGAAAGAAGAAATAGAAGAGAGGGGGACAAAGAAAGCTACCATTTATTGTGTAGTATGCCAGGCCACATACTAGAATTTTATAGTAGCACAGAGGTGATAATAATGCTGCCCTTGCCCAAGCCCTTTCTTGAATTTAATGTCTATGAACACGGAATAAGGTGTTATAATATGGTGAGTCCTGGAGGCCAGAGGCACTAGAAATAAGTTCCAATCAAGAACTATTCTTCCAAAGAAAGAACCAAGAATCTTTTGAAGATCCTGAGCACAGTACACCAGAAAACCTCCAAACCGGAAGCAACTTCAATCTTCCATTTCCAATCTTCCACTCAGTGCAGGAAACCCTTCTACAACATGACAAATGAATAGCCATCCAGCCACTGCCTGACACGTCTAGTGGCAGGAGCCACCTCACGAAGCAGTCCATCCCCCTCTCAAATAGCTCTAGCAGAAAACTTCTTCTCCAGACCTGAGATCTGTTTGCCCATGGCATCTGCCCACTGGTCCCTGGGAGGTAAGCAGGAAAAGCCGGATCCAAATATACTTTCTTGCTTCTGACACCCCTTCGCCCACCCAGCCCTCTGATTGGAAGGAAACAGAGACCATGGCCTGTGGCTCCATCTCGACTCAGCTGGATCAGCCGGCCCTTCTCCTTCTTCCCAAACAGGCGGCCAATGGACGACTTGATGCCCTTGCGCTTGGCACCCTTGTGCAAGGAGTCCTGGCTGCTGTTGCTGCTGCTGGGGTTGCTGCCCTGATCCTCCAAGGCACTACAGGATGACAGCCAGGAGGGGGTGAGATAAGAAGAAATATACTTAAGTTATAGCAGGAGAGATGGAAGTTAGACTTAGGAAGAACTTATATTAAGTGTCAGGACTGGGGTGAGGGCAAGGGACTCAGAGCAGGTGACTAAGGGAGACGTGGGAACATCCTTCTTGATGGTATTTCACA
>NW_003852450.1:6124854-6127099 GCF_000181295.1 Otolemur garnettii
GTGGGAAGGCCCTGGGTGCCTTTGAGTTCAGACTCAAACTCAAGGGCCCTGGGGGTAGTAGCCAAAAGGGAAGGGCCTGGGAGCAACTAACCCATTAGTACCTGGGCCATCAGCCAGCACTCACCAGCAGCTTTCTCCTATGCTTTCTTAAGTCACTGGGCTGGAAGAGAGAGTGAAGGGTGAGCACACACTCACCCTCTGGATACCCTAAAGCCAACCCCAAGGGGACCCCCCATGGTCTTAGGATGAGAAGATAGGATTCAGAGCCTCACACAGGCCTGGAGAGAATCACATCAGAAAAAATCCTGGCCTAGAAAAATAAGCCAGGGTTCCCTCTGGAGGAGAGGAAAAGGTGTGGGCAGTGGGTGAGTTTCTTAAGCATTCTGGGCCTATCCAAAGAACCCAGGACAGGCTGGTGGCCTGACATGTCAGGGTCTACACACATCATGGGAAGAAGACACCAGGCCCAACTGAGAGAAGGGGAGCCCGCCATCCCCTTAGAACCTCCCCCAGCACAGAGCCCAGCAATGGCAAGGGTGCTCAGCAGCCGCCTCTCACCAGGGTCATGACCCCCATGCGGTCCAGGTCCTGGGCAGCGCTGCGTGAGGTAAGTTTAGGTGTGGAGCGGCCGCTGAGTGGGGGGGACGCACTGGCCAGGGACAGGGCGGTCAGAGAGGTGGGGATGGAACCGCGCTTGCGCAGCTGTGTCAGGTTTAGGGCCTCCATGCTGCCGCTAGTCACGCGTGTCTCAATCTCCTCAGCGCGGAGCTCTGTGGACTCCTTCTCTTCCTGAATCATCCTAGACAGTGGGCAAAACCAGACCTCGCCATTAGCCCCAGCAAGGACCAGCAGGAGGCAGAGCTTGGTGATGCCTGCACTCCCCACCCTCTGACCACACACACAAGGCAGTGCCCATTGTTGTGGCACTGTGGGTATAGACAACATCCGGCTGGCATGCTTGTCCTGTCCCACCCGGTAGGGCTTAGAAACACATCTCTCTTGTTAGCTGGCCTGCTTCCCTAGTGTAACAGTTGCTGAGGAAGGAGGCAATTCAGTCAGTGGAACACAAACTGTCCTGGAAGTCAGAATTCTTGTCCTACCATGAACTACAAGGGCGACCTTGAGTCAGGCATTTGGCCCTCTGTGCCTCTGTTCCCAACATATTCCACATCTGGAGTTGTCTAAGTCAGTAGTTCCCAAACAAGTACTTTTATCCAATACTGGTCCCAATGGGGTTTTCACTGTTCCACAGAAAAATGAAAAAACAATGACGATGGTGAAAGTGTGGGCAGGAGGCACTCAGCGAGGAACATGAGTGCATACACACTCACACACACATGTGCTGATGTAAGGTGCCCACGGTCTTCCAAAAAGAAGGATTTATCTTTATTCTTTATTCTGAGAGTATGTCCTTCCTGCTTTACGGATGTTAAAATGTTCTTTCTTTTGCAGAATGATTGTGACAGTAAATGTAGTTATCTTTAATGTCTTATTTTGCAAAATAAAAAGTGGGCAGTCCTAGCCTGAGCAAGAGCAAGATCCCATCTCTACTAAGAATAGAAAAACTAGCTGGGTGTTGTGGCAGGTGCCTGTTGTCCCAGCAACTCGGGAGGCTGAGGCAGGACGATTGCTCAAGCCCAAGAGTTTGAGGTTGCTGTGAGCTATGATACTACGGCACTCTTGTCTGAGCAACAGAGACTCTGTCTCAAAAAAAAAAAAAATTGGTGGTTCTATTGGTGGTTCTAAGTGCCCTTCTCTCTCTCTCTCCCACTCTCGCTTCTCCTCTGTATGTATATGTATGTATGTGCTCATGCATGTGTGTGTGCCTTCTGTGTAACTAGTCTGTGAAATCCAAAAGGTTGGGAACCATTAAGCTAGATGACCTCTCTAACTTGTGAAGCTCTGATACACTCAGACTCAGATTTCCCCTTGCTGTTTGTCATTAACATTAATAGACTCATTAAAAAGGCAGGATAAAGTGAAGGTTTTCCCAACTTTTCCTGCCACAATTTGTTTGATGCCTCATTACGGACAGGAGGCACAGCACAGTGGACCAAACAGACTTCAGTTTCAACCCTGGTTCTACCACTTACTGTATGGCTCTCTGCAAGTCACCTAACCTTTCTTAGTTTCTCTTCCCTTGTCTGTAAAGTGAGGATCATGCTGCCTACCTCTGGGACAGTGCTAAGACTGGCAGTAGCATTTATAAAGCTCTCACTCTGGGGCGGCACCTGTGGCTCAAAGG
>NW_003852450.1:6127395-6128713 GCF_000181295.1 Otolemur garnettii
CCTGACCCTCTTGGTCTGGCACTAGACCAAAGCCTTGCCTGATGCCCCACCAACAGTCCCTAGAGTACGACACTCTAAGGTGGAGCTATAAGAGATGAGCCAACATGTGCAGGATTTTTCCTGCAGTACCCAAACACAACCCTCCCCCCCACACACACACACTGGAAGGCACCTCCCAGGCCCTCCTCCCCACCCTAACCTGATTTCTTCATTGATAGCATCCAGCTGCTCCTGCAGCATCATGGCCAGGGTCTGGGCATCTGAGTGACCACCGGGAGAGACAACATCCACAGAGCCCACCAGACCCCCCGGCTCATCTTCATCCACGTCAGAGATCTCAAGGTCACTGTCAAAGGCAGGGGTAGCCGAGGAGGCCAGTACCCCAGGCAGTGGAGATGGCTCCCAGTCCTTAACAAACAAGGAGGTAAAGGAGTAGTAATAAGTCACCCAGATCATTGCAAAACAGGACTCTCCCCAACTCTACTGGGCAGCACTGGCATCTCCTGGGAGCTTGCTAGAAACACAGAATCTCAGGCCATTCTACCAGACTTACTGATTCAAAACCTGCATTCTAACAAGATCCCTCGGTGAACTGTTCGCACATTAAAGTCTAAGAAATACTGCTCTAACTTCTTTAAAAACTAGCTAGAAGAGTGGTTCAGAACAGATTCCAAAGACAGGCTACCTTTGCTTAAATCTTGGCACAACAGAACACTGGTTGTACAAATGTGGTAAAGTTGTTTTAACTTCTCTGTGCCTCAGTTTCTTCATTTGTAAAATAAGGGCAATAATACGTGAGGCACATCATAGATAGTTGTGAGAATAAAATGAGGAAATGCATGTCAAGCCCTCAGCATAGTACCTAGCACAAAGCAAGCACTATATAAAGGCCACCAGTTTCTATTCATACAAACCCACAAAGCATGACGAGATCCAGAGAATAAGAACAGGCCAAGCAGGCCTGACTGTGTCTCCCAGAGTTTCAGCACATTGCAAGATACAATGCAGGTCACTGCAGGTCAACCCTGAGAGGCAGCAGCTTCTCAGAAATCGTCCTACAAACCTCTTCAATGGACAAAGGCCCAGAAGATGAAAGGGCAGAGAACTGGGCCAGGAGAGCCAGGAAAGCAGGGAAGAAAGGAAGGGGTCCAGGGACAAAGAGGTACTCTAACACCCATCCTCCGTGACCCAAGCCCCCTAACTCCCTCTAGGACTCTTTTAGCTTCTGTAGCCTTTAGTCTGAGCTCCAAGGCAACTGCTGTTTTTTTATAGCCAGAAAGAGCAAAAAAGTGAGCGGAGAGAAAAAAAAGTGAGCGGT
>NW_003852450.1:6129183-6129407 GCF_000181295.1 Otolemur garnettii
CCAGCGCCCTACCCACTGAGCTATGGGCACCGCCCTGACTAGGGGTTTCTTAAGGGCAGAAATGAATCTTCCCCTAGGACTAAGAGTTCCCTCTTTCTCCACCTATATCTTCTATTGCCCCAGAGTATTTAGAGGACCTGGGCTCAAGACAGAACATGATTATGTTTTTTGTAGTTTTTGGCCAAGGCTGGGTTTGAACCAGCTGCCTCTGGCATATGGGGCTG
>NW_003852450.1:6129861-6138226 GCF_000181295.1 Otolemur garnettii
GGGCTGGTCGGCCACCCGCCAGCCCCTACCTCTTGCCCAGCAGGAGGCCAAGGGAAGGGCGGGCACAGCTGTTGCAGCTGACAATGGCCCCAACCCCAAGGCTGCAGCTGTCGTTGACATGGGGGAAGATTTGCCCTACACACCAGCCGTCTATGTAACTGGAGCCAGGCACGCGGCTGAACTGACCCCAAACTCCCTGAGGAGAGCCCTCCACACTCACCCCTCCACCCCCCTCACCTTGGCAGACTCCTCCCTCAGTGCCGAGTAGCGGCGATGCAGACCTGGGGGTGCGTGAGTGGTTGTGCTCAGGGAGAACCGCACATCTGCTGCACTGCCCATGTGTGACCTTGAGAGAGGGAGAGAAAGGACAGGCCCTAAGGACTGAGCCCCAGTGCACACCCTCTGGACCCAAAGAGTCAGGAGAACTTCAATTCAGAGACTAGAAGTCTTAGCAGGACACAGAGCTGTCACAAGTGTCTGAGGGATTGCCATGTAAGCAAGAGATCAGACTTAGTCTCTGGTGCTCCAGGGGTCAGAATGAGCCAGGGGAGAAAGTTCTAGGGAACAGCTTTCCGTATAGCATAAGAAGGATCTTCTAGCGTCAAGAGTTGGCTTACGATGTAACTGATGGTTTTCAACAAATTGAGCTCCCCATCAATGAGGCAGAGGCTCTCTGGCCACCCAACAAGAAAGGTGCAGGGGGGGCTCTAGGCACTGCGAGAGGTTGGAAGGGATGACACCTAAAGGGCTTTTCACTCTGAGGGTCTTTGTTTATTGGTATCCTCTCTAGCACCTTTCCTCAGACTGCCCATAATATGGACCGAGTTCCTGGCTGAAATTCAAGAGTGTATTCCACTCCTAAGAGCGTACTCCAACCCTGAATTTGGGGTTCCCAAAACAACCCTCTGGCGCATCTAGAAGCCTATCCTAGTGACACTTCCCATGCCTTCCTAGCTTGGAACCTTTGAGGGAGCCCAGGACAAAGGAATAGACTACATGAGAGAGCTGGACAGACAGGACAGTTCCTGCCTAACCCCCTCCCCTATCTCCCCTGTGGGATTCAGCCCAAATCCCACAATGGGGTCTAGTGATTCTACAGTCAAAGCCAAGAATTCCCAACCATTAAGGAAAGCAAGTAGTGGCAAATGGCTTGATGTACTCTGCCTGGGCATCTTACTAAGTGAAGTGTGTCCCTTATGGTCAGTAGGAAGGGAGAAGTAGGAGGAATCCCAGCTACTATAGCTGTCTCCAGTCTCTGCTTCTCTTCACACCTGTACCATAATTCCAGATGAATGTTGAGTTAGGGGATAAGCACTCAAGTCTCTACTACCCAGACACCCACAGGCTTCTCTTCTTCAAGCTCAGTGTCCCTTTCCCTGATTCCAGCACTACCTCTCTGCACATACATATGCAGATTTCCTCGAACTTTTCTTCTCTGTGGTAGCTGACCCCCATCTCCCTGACACAGTAAGAGCATGGTCAAAGGGAACCACAAGGGTTCTGATCTAAGAGACTATGGTTGGAGAGAAAACAGCTAGAAGCCATGAGCCCTGAGTAGCATCATCTACTTCAGCCTCCTTGATCTTCACCCTAACTCTCTGGACTGAGAACCGAGGACAGGCTTGAGGTCTGAGTTCAATGCCAATCACTTCACAAAATGAGAAAAATCCAGAGACATAGACTTAATTTAAGCCTTAAGAGGTAAGCTGCACTTACCATCTCTTAAAATATTTTCAGAAAAGGGGATGCCACAACCAAATGATTAACATAGCACCTCAGCTTCTGGTAAGGAAGTTTCAGATGCCTCATTTCAATCTCTTCTGCTGTCTTTCTGCCAGCTGCTGAACTAAGGTGGCCCTCGACTCTCAAGGGAACTAGAGTGAGTAGCACTCTACCAGAGGGACTTGTGGGACATGGGAAAGTAAGGACTCAGCAGACCTCTCTCAAGGGCATGCTCTCTGCTGGGAAAGCAGGAAGCACGGGCTGTGTCCCATGGCCGTGGGGAAGGAGCATGATCTGACTACTTGCCCCTCAGCACCCCTCAGAGGACAGGTGAGCCCTTCCAAACTTCCCAGCTGAGCTGGGTACTTTGACCAAGTCCTCCGAGCCTCAGTGTCCCACCCTGAATAGGAGGAGGACCCTGAGGTCCTGGGCGATCTTTTGGTGGGGGGAAGTCTCCTTCCTCAGGGTCCATCCAGGACCCCGTCCCAGCACGCCCAGCCTCCCACGCTCCAGTACCTGGAGTGGATGCCATCCACAAACGGCCCCCCTCGACCCTTCAGCTGGTCCACCTCTTGGCGCAGCTTCTCAATCTCTTCAGACAGGCGGCCCTGTGCCAGGCAGACCCGGGGTGGGGGTGGGGGCCAGGGAGGGGCAGACAGGAAAGGACGCGAGTCAGAGAGGGACAAAGAGGACAGCAGATTTGGGGAGAAGCAGGAGAAGGCACTGCAAAGTCCAAAGCCAGGGCCACGGGCCAGGCCCACAGATGACACCAAAAGAGAAGAGGTCCAACTGGAAAGTGAGCAGAAGGGTGGGCAGAGGGGCAGGGCCAGGAGGGGGTCTGTCTGGGGAAGGACTCTGCTGGAATAGGCTTGAGGCCCCATCGCCACCACACAAATGCAGGGCAAACCAGGCTGGGCAGCACAGGGCCCCACGTATCCTCCCGAACTTCACAGATGTCACTGAGGCAGGGCTAGTGGCTGACACTCCCAGATTGACTGGACTCTCGCCACACCAGGGTTTGAGGCCCCCACTAAATCCTTGGGTTGAGCTCTTTGCTGGGCCCTGTCTCTCTGCTGCCCACCCGATCCCCTATGCTATGGCCTCAGTTTCTTCTTTACCTGTGGGCAGTACTGTATCTACCATGATGGCTATAGTGAAGAATAAAGAAATAATGTATGCACTCGGACCAACATAGCAGCTAACACAGCACTGGGTATCAGAGCAGCTATGTGGAAAAGCTGTGCGTCCTCTCCCCGCGGCACTCCTGCCCTCCCAGGCCAGGAGGGGTGGCCGGCAGCCGGGTACCTTGTGGTGATGCTGCTCCTCGATCTGCCTCTGGGAGCTCTCCAACTCCTGGATCAGCGTGTTCTGGAGGAGAGCAGCTGTGAGCCAGGCCCCCACCCCTACCCCTGCCCATCGGGCCCCGGCCTTCCTCTCCCAGCACAGACCTGACCAGGGGCGCCGGCCCACCCCTCCTGCCCTCCAGGGGACCTTCGCTGGCATCAAGGCCCCGCCCCCTGACTAACCTCTCCCAGCCCGACCCTGCCCTCCAGGCACCTTCTCCTCGAGGGCAGCCATGCGCTCCTTGAGGTGGAGCTGCAGGCGCTCGTTGGACTCGCTAAGCAGCCGGTCCACGGTGTCTGACAGCCGCTTGTTGTGGTCCTCATTCATCTTCTCCCGCTGGCGCACCTGCACAGCTAGCCCGCCTCGCACCAGGCCATCCCAGGGCCGTGTTGCCGCCCTTTCCGGGAGCAACCCACTCCCACTGGGCTGCACCCTCTCCCCTGTCCTCCTCTTGTCCTCTAGGAGCCCCTCTCCAGCTCTCCCAGCCTCCTCCTCCCTGGTTCTATCTGGGGCTCTGTCCCTGGCCAGGCCCTGCCTCCGTGCCCTTCCACAGACCATCCTGGGAGCCTACCCTGGGGGCAGGGAGGGGGCCTGAGGGCCCAGCCCGGTGCCCTCACCCTTGCCAGCTCCTGGTTCTTCTCCTCCAGCTGCCCCTCCAGCTGGCGCAGGTGTTCCTCGATGTTGCCATGCCGTTCTTCAGCCTAGGGGCAGGGATGGGTCAGGGCAGCCTGTAGATCTCTCGGTCCTCCTGCCCAGGCCCCACATCCCATGCACTGCGGTGCCAGGGTGGCCTTGGGGATCAGGATCTCAGGCACAAGTGAAGCCAGACTTCACTTATCATCTTGGAGCAGAACCACCATCTCCCCACCTTCTTCTCAAACAACCTGACCCCTGCTAGGTCTCCCCTACCTCCTCCTGCTCAGACTTAGCCTTAAAACATCCTGGGGCTGGCAGCTCAAGAGATTTTAAATCCACCTCATGCTTCTAGGGAAACACTCTACCTAAAAGCATGAACTACCATAAATCTGTTCCAGAGAGGGAACAGCACCGCTGAAGAGCAGGGACTCATGCCAGACTGCCTGGGTTCAAATCCTGTCTCCCTCTCTTACCAGCTGTGTGACCTTGGGGTTGCTGAGCCTCTATGCCTTAGTTTCCTTAACTATAAAATGTAGATAGTAACAGCACCTATGCCCACTGGATCACTAAAAGGACCAAATAAAATAATCCACTGTAACACTTAAACATTTAGAACACAATAAGCACTCAACCTCTACGGTTCAACCTAGCCCAGGGGGCGGGGTCTCCCTCTCTATTCATGCATCTGCAAAAATGGAGACCCTACTCTCTCTGCTGACAAGATATTCTAGAATAATACACATCTTATGGACAGAAAAGCCTTCCTTAAAATCCTCTTGCTATGACTCATTTGAACATATTATTCACTTCAGCCCATCCCTTCTTGTCAGTTCCTCAGGAGACACCAAAGCTCAGCATCCCACATGTAACATCCTCTGCTGAAATGTAAACCCAGCCCTTCATTCCTGGAGGCTGGAAAGACCTCAGAGACCACCCCTTTCAACTCCACCATTGTAGAGGTTAGGACAGTGAGGCCCAGTTAGGGAGGGGGTGACTTTTCCCAGGTCAGAGCCAGTCAGTGGCAGAAGCAGACTTGGTTCTGGGTCCACCGAGGTACAGCCAGGCTGTGGGTTCCATTTCCAGAGCACTGGGCCAACCTCTATCCTTCAGGGCTCCAGGCCTGGTGCTTACTAAACACTGGCTTCTTTCTATCCATGGGTTGGAGGTAGCTACAATGAGATCACATTAGGCCTCCTGAAAGTCTGTGACCAGCCAAAAATGCTACAGAATTCTTTTTTTTTTTTTTTGGCTAGGGCTGGGTTTGAACCCACCACCTCTGGTATATGGGGCTGACGCCCTAATCCTTTGAGCCACAGGCACCACCCTCTCCAGAAGTCTTTTCATTAACTCACTGCATGTCCAAGTTCATGCATTTACCAGAACCTGTTATGTTTTTAGCCAGCACACTTCCTAGGAATTATTACTCCATAAAGGCAACTATCCAGTAGGTAAAATTATATTCCCTTTTATTGATCTCAAAGCTGCAGCCTTCAGGCCATCAGGGTGGTCCCTATATCTAGAATGCTTCAGCTGGGTAAAGAAAGACCTGCTCAGCTAAATTCCTATCCCTATCCCCATTGTGGATGTACAGACTCTGAACATGACCTCCTCTCAGCTTTTGTCTTCCTGGAGCTGAAAGCCCTAATCTTTCCACTCCAGCCCCAGACCAAAGAAAGGATTAATCACAATGGTGTAAATGGCAATAACAACACTGCATCTGCAGAGCGTCTTCTTCTTAAAGTACTATCACACCCCTTCTTATGGGATTGCCACATTGCTATAAGGTGATGAGGGCAGGGATTACTACTCCCAGCTGACAGGCACATGGCAGAAGTGTGTTTCCTGAAGTCACCAGTGGGAGGCACTCTTCTGGCTCCCAGCTCAAGGTGCCTCCCGCCCTCTCCATTCCCTGCCAGGCTCCCAAAGAACTTGTAACAGGAGACAAAGGCAGATAGATCCCAGACCCCTGGCCCACTTGCCTTGGTAAGGGCTGCAATTCTCTGGGCCAGCTCAGCCTCCACCTCTGGCAGCGTCTCTGCCCTGCGCATCGTCTGCTGCAGCTTCTGCTCTGCCACCTCCAGCAGCTCCTGTAGGTGTCGGGCCTTCTCCTCACACTAGCAATGTGGGGGTGGTGAGGTGATTCAAGTGGGAGCATGGAGCTCCACCTCCACCCCAGCCTCAGCAGAGAGCAGATGACAGGTCAGAAGCAGCAAGGGACAATCTTGGTTCACGGCTGCACAAAATGCCTGATTTCCCCTTTCCAAAGGTGACCCGCCAGACCACAGGGGCTCCCAGGCCACCAGGGAAGGTGCAGGCACAATCACCTGCCCCATCTGGAGGAGTTACCTGGCGGTGTAGGGACTCCTTGTTGGCCAGCTCATTCTCCAGTTTGTCATTGAGGTCATGAATGGATGTGGCCTCGCGCTGAGCAGCCAGGTAGCGCTTCTCCAATGTGGTGATTCGCTCCTCCATGTCCTCCTTCTGGGCCAGAGCCTGGGTGAGAGGAGAGGGAAGGTCACCAGCCTTTCCCTGCTCCTATCCTGTCAGCACCTCCCCACCAAGACCTGGCTGGCTGTAACCCAGAAAGGGACATGATCCATGCTCCCGTCAGTGTCTGGCCTTGACCCTCCCCTCCCATGACTCCTCCTATACCGGACCCTGACAAGCATCCAGTCTTGCCCTCTCCAGCCCTTAACTGGACACTCCCTGAAGACCCTCCCAAGTGCCAAACACCACACAGCAAGATGAGGCCACCAAGAACAGGCCCATCCCTTGCGCACCTCCCGGAGGTCCCGCTGATGCTTGCTGCTTAGCTCCTCCGACTTGATAAGGTCTCGGCGGGCCGTGCCCAGGTCCTCCTCAAGTTCAGTCACAGTTGCTGTCAGGGTGACCAGTCGTTCCCGGGCCTGGCTCAACTCAAAGTTCTGCTTCTCCAGGAGCTCCTGCAGTTCCTCCAACCGACCTGCCTCATCCTCCAGGGACAGCAAGCTATCAGTCTGTCTTGGGCACCCAGGGTATCCCACACCCATGTCCTGCCCCAGGGAGGTGGGAGAAGGGACACCCAGGGCAGATCACAGCTCTGCCCCAAGGTCAGAGCCCCAGGAGTTCACTCCTGACAATGACCAGACACCTTTGCTCTCTTGTGTATCTTAATACAACAATTTCTAGTTTTACCTGGAAAAGGACATGATTAGGGAAACAAGGGCTCAGAGAGTGAAGGAATTTTGCCTCATGCTGCCATACAAGGTTGATGTCATCTAATAATACACGTGTGCATATAGAGAAAGTGCCCAGCACTATACTGGGCACTAAAACAAAAATCAACAGATTTCTTTACAGAGGAGATGGGGGAAAGAAGGAAAAGGTGAGAATATTAGAGAAAGCCTCAAATTTAATTCAAGTAGTTACTCCACTGAATGAAGGCTGGGGAGGGCCTCCCACCCCTCACCTGGAAGAACACAGCTCCCAGGGACCCACCTTCCATAGGCGTTTCGGCCCCAGCTCCACAGTCTCCTCCTCTTCTGCAGCTCCATCCCGCACCCCTAGCCCCTGCTGCAAGGCAGACACCTGTAGGGCACAGCCCCCAAGACACTAAGTCAAAGAGAAGAAAACCTCCCATACATTCCAGATCCTTCTGAGCCCCCCTCCTAGAAAGAGGTATCTAGCCTCACCTTGTTTTTTAGCTACAGTTTGGGAGAAATCCCCGGAGGAATAGAGTGGGACACAGGGGTACACCAGCCCAGACTTTCACAAACTGTAGTCTGTAGAGCAAGGGTGGGCAGGCAGCTTACCTGCTGGTGGGCACCTGCCAGCTGCTCCTCCAAGGTAGTCACTCGCTCCAGTGCTGCCCGGAGCCGCTCTCGAACCTGCCCAAGGAAAGGGGAAATGGAGGAAGAGGCCCCACTGGATTTGGTGGGCTTAGCCAACCACCACTGGGCATCAGGGAAAATGAAGGGCCTGCCAAGGGGCAAATTTGTGGGAGGGAACCTAAAAGGAGGACCTTGTAACTGGGCCAATGGTAGGAGTGAGCCAGTTTTGAAGCTAGAAGGAAGGTTTTCCTAACACTGGAAGGAGAAACCTCAGAGAAGGGACAGGGAAGTCTGGCTACACGGGGGAGGGAGGGATGTGGGCACCTTCTCGTCCAGGGCTTTGTGGTGCTCAAACAGTGACTTGAGGGCCTTCAGCACCTCCACCTCACTGGAGACCCCTGAAGGCGACTGGGCCTGGCGCTTCACTACCGTCATCCGCAGTGACCGTTCGTGGCGGGACACCAAGCACTCCAAATGTTCCAGAAGCAGCTGGCAGAGGTGAGGCGGGGAGGAGGTTGAGAAGGAGGGTTGTGAGCATGTGCCCCCGGGGCTACAAGCAGGGCTCACTGGACAGACATGAGCACAGCCCTGCCACTGTGAAATGCCAAAGTCATCCACACTAGTTCATAGCTGCTGCCCAGCTGAACACCACCGCCTGGCCTCTTCCCCGTGATCCCAACCTTTCAATGATCCAGCAACTACAGGAGAAAAAGCCAGCACTGGTAGTTAAATGATTTGCCTGTCCCTCTAGGATGGGAGGCAGAAGAGGTAAGGATGGGGCTGGAGCTGTGCCTGGCCCCAGTCCTGCCTGCTCTCTGAGTGTTCACTCCCCGCCCCCCACACTGGTCATCCCC
>NW_003852450.1:6139097-6140313 GCF_000181295.1 Otolemur garnettii
CTTCTAGGGAGACCCATTCCCATACTCTCAGGTCCAGAGACCTTTCCAGCCTACCCTTCTCCATTAGGACAAGCATACAGGGGTGGGAGACTGGCCCCACAGTTACAGGTTCATTCTATCCTATTTATTTAATTAAACATCACCTCATTCCAGAAAGGTTTTTCAGGTGAGTGGCCCAAATTCTGTGGATGCTCAAGGTCTGAGAGTGACTGAACAGGCTGCAGCCTCTCATAACTTTCAGGCTCCCTCACACCAAAGGCTCACGAGCAAAGGAAGAACTCTCAAAGCAATTCCCCTCTTAGCACTCCAAATCAGGCAAAAGGGCTAGAAAGGTTGTGGGAAGGGACGAGGAACCAGAGATGCCAGAGTATGAGAAACCATGAACCCCTGACCCCATTCCTTGATTACTGCCTTTCTATCAGGTTCATGTCTAACAGTGGTAAAGGTCAAACATCTCACACCTAGAAGCCAAGGCCTGGGCCTGAGCTTGCACACATGCATACACACAGTCCCTCAGCTTGTACGCATGCATGCACACAGTCCCACTTTCTCACACACACACACACTCATGCACACACGTACTCATGCTGGTATCTAGAGATGGAACTCAGTGGCATGGCCCCCAGCCTAACACCAGGACACCACCACCAAAGGGATGGCACTCTCCCTTGCGCTCACCTCAAGCTCAGTGACTGCTTCATTTCCACACCCCAAAATGCCAGTCCCTTCCCTCCCCATTTCTAACCCATCTGACACACTGCTGCCCCCTTCCTTCCCCATCTCTAACCCATCTGACCTGACACACTGCTGTCAAGATAATCTCCTAAAGCACAGCACTGTCTACAAATACAAACTTCTTATGCTGGTGTTCAAACTTCCCTCTCCTGGTTCCTTTCCATACACCTTGACCAGGTAATTTGGGTCACTTGCTGTTTCTAAACACCAGCAAGCTGGCTCAGAGCCCATGAGTAAGTAGGGCACCAGTCACATACACCAGGCTGGTGAGTTCAAGCCCAGGTCAAGGCCTGCTAAATAACAACAACTACAACCAAAAAATAGCCAGGTATTGTGGCAACTGCCTGTAGTCCCAGCTACTTGGGAGGCTGAGGCTAGAGAATCACTTAAGCCCAGGAGTTTGAGGTTTCTGTGAGCTGTGAAGCCAATGGCACTCTACTGAGGGTCACATAATGAGACTGCCTCAAAAAAAAAAAAAAAA
>NW_003852450.1:6141168-6144138 GCF_000181295.1 Otolemur garnettii
ACCACAATGCCTGGCTATTTTTTGTTGTTGTTGCTGCAGTTGTCATTGTTGTTTTAGCTGGCCTGGGCTGGGTTTGAACCCACCAGGCTTGGTGCATGTGGCCAGTGCTGTAACCACTGTGCTATGGGCACTGAGCCCCAACCCACTTAACCAGAGCTCCACATTCTTACCAATAAAGCATCATTTCTGACTCCGGGCAGGAGAGTCTCCCACCCAGGCCCAGACTTGGTTCTCCCCACACATGAGGAGAGAGGCTGCTGCTGATGCCTAAGCTATCTGGCTCCTCAGGGCTGCCTCCCCCAAACCCAGCAGCACCCCCACCAACTCAGGCTGGGTTACACAACATGTCAGACACCTGGTTTGGGCTACTCATCTTTCTGCTCTTAAGAAGAGGTAGAGAGGGCAGAGTACTCACACAGTGAGTACTGTGTTCACAGACAAACCCCACTCCTCCATGGGGCCTAGTTGCCAGGGAGACTTCACACCTGATGACCCAGGTTCCTCCTCCCTTCCCCATCCTCAGAGCATGTGTCTTGCCTGAAATATCTACCAAATAATAAGTTAGAAGCAATAGAGACCTCCAGGGTCTATGCAGTGATGGAAAAATACTGTGGTATGGTGAAGCCCTTAGCCTCTGAGTCAAACAGTCCCAGGGTTCAATTCCTGCCTCCACCACATAACTGGATGAAGCAACTTATTAATCTCTCTAAACCTTAGTTTCATCATCTGGTGAGAATTTAGTGAACAAATCTATGAGTACACAGTGCTTAGTACATAGAAATACACAATAGGCCCGGGTAAGGTGGCTCACGTCTGTAATCCTAGGACTTTGGGAGACAAGGCAGATGGATTGCCTGAGCTCAGGAGCTTGAGGCAAGCCTGAGCAAGAGCAAGACCCCATATCTACCAAAAATAGAAAAACTATGGTTTTTCTATGGTATTATGGTGGGGGCCTATAGTCCCAGCTACTCTGGAGGCTGAGGCACCAGGATCACTCGAACTCAGAAGTCGCTGTGAGATATGGTAACACCACAGCAGTCTACCCAGGGCGACAGAGTGAGACTCTAGCTCAAAGAAAAAAAAGAAAAGAAAATATACAATAAATGGTGACTATGTTACAGCCAGTAGTATGCTGCTGACAGGCATGAGAAAGGGTGTCAGGACATCTGACTTCTAGACTCAGCTCTGCCTACAATTCTCTATGTGTCACTTGCTTTCTTTATCTGTGCAATAGGGAGCTGAACTAGGTGATCTCTAAGGCTTCTCCCAGCTCCCCTTTCTGTGATTTCCTACCAGACACTTCCAACAATAGGGTGCTAGCAAAGAGCTGGCGGGAATGAGGTTTCTTTCCAGTCTAGGGTGCCACCTACTGGCAGTCTGGGATCACTACAGTTGGCACCTCTAGGTTTTCTTCCTACATGAAATTCCACCCATTTCTCCAGCAGAAGCCAATTCCAGGCTGAGGAGCTTGGGAGTGACAGAGAAAGGATTTAAGTAGGAAGAAAGGAAAGTAAATGCTCTATGAATTCTAATAGTAGATGGGCAAATAGATGCAGATGCGCTAAGGGCCCAGCGGCTGCTGGATCTAGCAGGGCTATGGGAAGAGAAGCGGATAAGGGAAATGCAGACCTTTAGGCCGCCATACCTGTGGGAGGGCGGAGTTAAGGTGGCGCTGGAGCTGGTCCCGTTCATGTAGGGCATCCTGGAGCCGGCTCTGCGTGGCTGCCAAGGTCTCCTGACTCTCCCGAAGCGACTCCAGCAACTTCTCCCGCTCATCCAGCATGTTCACCATCAGCTGCTCAAAGTTGGCGTCAGCATCGGCGCCATGGGGGGGCCCCAGAGGGTCCCCCTCGTTGATTGTGGGCATCACCTCACACATGGTAGGGGTGTCAGGGCCTTCTCAGCGTCAGGGGACAAGGGAGGGTCTCACAGGGTTGGCACCTCCAGGGGAACCCAGTGCATGGGTCTCAGAGTGGGCAGTGCCAGGTGAGTGGACGGGTGGGCAGGGGCTTCTCCCATGGCATCAGTTGCTCTCACTCTGAAAGGGGCCTGAGGCCTGGAGTGCCCCCGTGGCATAGAGCCAGAAGGCTTGGCTTAACCTCTCAGGGCTGGGGCTGGATGCCCTGTGTTCCCAAACAAGCAAGCAGCAGCCGAGTGTGGCCATGACAGGTAGGGGGAGCAGGGCTGGAAGATGGCCCCTCTCTTAAACTGAGCACTGGAGCCTGGCTGAGTCCCAACTGGATCTAGCGACACCCATCATTTCTGGAAGGCAGTGTGGTCTGTAGGAAAAGAGACTGCTCTGAGGACCAGCTGAGTGGAGAAGGGCAGCAGGGGAGGGGGTGATGCAGGGAAGACAGGCCCTGAACTAGCACAGGGGGGTGGATAAGCAGGTGTGGCAGTGTTGGCGCATGCCCCTTCTCTAGGCTGGCTCACTCTGATGGCGCCTCCTTAGTTCTCCCAAGGAACACACATGCCTACTGCCTAGCCTCTGCCTTCCCCCAGCTGTCAGAAGTGCAGCCGCAGTGGCAGTGGTTCCCCCACCCACGTGGCTCACTGGCCAAATATAGAAATGATTCAGTCAGCGGTAGGGGAGCAGCAGGCAGGCTGCCCAGAGTCCTCCTGAGACCTGGGGGTGGGAGGGGAAAAAATAGGGTCTTTGGACCCTCCCCCCACAGATTCTCCCCCACACTTAAACCAAGGCAACTGCAGAAGGGGTTAAAGGGTGATTAGTGCATCTGAGTTCCAAAAGTTGGACTCCAGGGGTCACAGGAAACAGAGGCAGAGTAGTTTCTTCCCTGACCACTGGTGCAACACGGTTAAGGACTTGGAGAAACACAGGCTGGGCACTGGGGCAGGCAGAGAGCCCTGACCTGCTATAATGCCCATAATTCAGGGAGGAGATTCTGGGTCACATCATTCCCCACTTCTCAAACCTGCCAAGAAGGATGGCCTGCAGGCCTGGCAGTCAGC
>NW_003852450.1:6144514-6147814 GCF_000181295.1 Otolemur garnettii
AGAGCTCCCAGCTGCAGGACCGTGAAGCCCCCAGTACAGCAACAGGCACCTAGAGGTGGTCCATAAGTAGCACTTTCCTTCCTTCCTCTCTGCCTTCTCTTATGGAAACCACAAGGAAAGCCTCCTGTCCCGCCAGGGGTGGGAACAATGGGCAGACTGGGAAGGTCAGGGTGGACATGGACACCAGGACCCAGTGTGAGCTGAGAGGTCAGACCCTGGGCACGCCTGTGGGAGAACCGAACCTAGCAGGGGTAACAAAGAAGGGCCACACCTCTTCTACCCAAACTCCTTCCCCTAGAGCACTGATAATCCAGGCAGGAATAGGGGGCAGTAAGAGGGAGGCTGAGGAGGAATATGGGGTCTTCCTCAGATGGAAACTCTAGGGTTCACAGCTATTCTCGGAGGGACCCAGTGCCCAGCAGACAGGCATGTGGGCACACACGCATGTGCACATACACTCATACACACACAGACACAGGAACATGGAGACTAGGATGTATACACATGCAACCACTCACTCCCAGACACAGAAACTGAACACAAATTCTGATCCAGGGGATCCTTTCTCCAAGCCAGACAGCTACGGTGGCAGACAGGGTTTGAAAGGGATATAGAAGCAAAAAGAAGAAGCCTGGTCTGCACCTGAAATTCCCCAACATTGCTACTCCCAGGGCAGCCCACACTCACCTCCCCAGAGCAGCTGGGAGCCAAGTGGAGGGCTGCTGCCCCAGTCTGGCCAGAGGTGCCATCTCACTCATCTTGATAACACCATTCCTCTGATTCTCCCACTGTGCCAGGCCCCACCATACCTCTCCAAGCTCACCAATATCCTGGCCCATGACCCCCTTACATTCTCCACCCCCTGACATACACCAAGAAGACACGAGAGGCCAAAAGAAGAGACCAGGCTGAGGAAGGGGCTCCTGTGGCAGAAGCTACCCTTTGAAGAAGAGTGTACTGTACTCAGGAGCTCAGACAGCCTGTAGTGTAGCACAAAGGAAAAACCTCAGAGCTGGGACTTAGGAGATCTGGGTTAAAGTTCTATCACAGACCAGTTAGATGACCTTGGGCTTGTCATCTTCTACTGAGGCCTCCATTCCAAGATGAAACCTGCAACCCTAGTCTTGCCTACCTTGGAGGAACGAGACCATGGATGAGTGAGCTTTGAGAAGTAGAAAGCACCCTGTAATGGCAGAGGGGTATGCATCACCTTATGTTGGGCACCTGTGAGTGGAATTTTTAGACCTCCTTACAAGAAAAGGGGCTACAGAGGTTCTCAGGAGGGAAGAACAGGTCTGCAAGCTCCCCACTGGGAGGTACTGGCTATTTGATCCAACCTGCTGCCCCACCCCAACCCCCAGTCCTCCTGGTCATTTTAGCAACTGAGAAGCTGGCTTTAGTGTCACTAGCTCTCCCAGCCTCCCTCCAAATTAGGTGCCAGGTAGCAACTCCACTTCCTCTGGCCAAATGGCATCATGTAGAACTGTTTTGAAGATAAGCCCAGAGAGGGCTGCCAGGCAGATGCCCCTGATATGACTGTCCAGGGCCTTCTGCCCCTACCTGCACCTGCTGTACAAACACAGTGAGCAGAAGGGAGCCCTAGGAGAGCTGCACTGAGATGCCTGGCTCCTTCTGGCGCCTTCCGGCTCCTTCCAGCTCCAGGGCCATCTTTAAATAGAGCAATTATCATCTCAGCCTAACAGAAGCCTCCTCAACTCCTGCACAATTTCTAAGTAACACTCACAGGTCCTGATTCAGAGACAAAAGCTGCCAGTCCCCAAAGCAAGCATTTGCAAGGGGGTTTGCCAGGGAGGCATGTGGGCTGACTGTGAAACGGTGGAAGAGGGCTCAAGAGCGAGTGGGTGTGTGCGTGTGTGGAGGGAGGCTTGGACAGAAAGTAGGCCTCTGGCCTTCACAAACACAGAAGAGATGAACTCAGAGGCCTCTTTGGCTTCCCAAGTCACCCCCATCTTTTCCTACCAAACAGGACAGACGGATGGGTACCTGAGTCTGAAGCTCTGGCTCCTTCCTACCCTGCCAGATGGCAGCCCCCACCACAGTGAGAGCTCAGCACGGGCAGGACTGCCAGCCCCTATGGAGGCCACAGGCTGGGGCAAAGCTGCTAGGAGCTGAGCTCAAGTCTGAGCAGGCCATGAGCCTCAGGGTGGGAGATGCTTCAGGTGAAAGAGGAGGGTCACACACCCACTGATTGGAGGAAGGGTGAAGGTCGGAGGAAACAAGGAGGAAGGCAGTCATCCAAGAAAATGATTGTTATGACTTATTCACTTTTCACCACGTGCTGGGCACTGTGTCATCAATTGACATGTATTAACTTATTTTAATCCTCACAATTCCTTGTGAGGAAAATTCTTCCCATTTCACAGATATGAGAACTAAGACTCAATGTCATGTAACCAAGTCTATACAGCTAGTAAAAGGAAGACCTGGGATTCAATTAGTCTATCTGACTCCAAATAGGGGTAGAGGATGGAGAAAAGGGAGAGTGAAGATGTCTCCTTCAGATATCATGTCTCCTCCAAGCCTCTGGTACCTTCACCAGGGTGATGGCAGCCTGAGGACAGCTTACCTCGGCCCTTCCTCCACCTCTCCTCCTTATTTCTTGGGGAGGCCTCTGTAGCACAACCATCATGGTCCTGAGGCAGCCACTTCCCCACAGGAAGGCTTCATCCACCAAACATCCAAATCTCTTCCCCTACCCACCAGCCAACTCCATCCCAAGCTCCCCACCCCATCCCACATTCCTGAGCCATAGCTCCCCTCATCCTGTGGGGTCTTCAGATACTATTCCCCTTGTGGGACTGAAATCCTCAGGCTGCCCACTTCCCCGTCCCTCTCACCCAGAAGCTTCTCCTTCTCTCCTGTCCAGCTCAGCAGCCCAAGAAGCCTGGCCGTCACTCATCCTCTCCTCCAAAAGTCCAATGCCACCTCCTAGCCTGCTTTGCCCAAGCCCTGTCCACTGGCCTGTTCCCAGGGCCACCTATCACTCACATTCTTCAGCCTATTGTCTTCCTTTCCATTTCAGTCTAACGAACTAAGATCACCCTTCGAAGCTCATCTCAAATGCTGCTTCCTCCATGTAGCCTCTTCTGATCCCCCGCAGTGGGTAAGATCTGCCCTCCTGCTGACCTAGCATGGCTCTTTATTTATACCTCTCTCTATGGACTTTCTTACTTCCTGTCATCTCATCTGTATACTCTTAGGTACATCCTCGTTATCTTTGGGCACTCTAACACAGGGTCCTGCCACACAGGGAATGAATGCATTTGTGTGACAGTATTT
>NW_003852450.1:6147943-6150210 GCF_000181295.1 Otolemur garnettii
TTGCCCCCTGAAAGGCTTTATGAGAGCTAGATGGGTCTGCTCCTGTCTTGAAAGGCAGATTCTGAAACAGCTGATGGGTCTGAAGGCTGGAGGATCCACTATCAACTCAAGTGACCCTGGGAAGATGCTTCTTGTCTCTGAACCCCAGTTCCTCCTCTGAAATAGAGATAACAGTCCCCACCTCAGACAGCTGATACCCATGGATTACAAGAATTAGCAGGCTCGGCGCCTATACCTCAACCGGCTAAGGCGCCAGCCACGTACACCTAAGGTGGCGGGTTCGAATCCCCAGCCCAGACCCGCCAAACAACAATGACGGCTGCAACCAAAAAATAGCCGGGCGTTGTGGCGGGCGCCTGTGGTCCCAGCTACTTGGGAGGCGGAGGCAGGAGACTCGCTTGAGCCCAGGAGTTGGAGGTTGCTGTGAGCTGTAATGCCACGGCACTCTGCCCAGGGGGACAGCTTGAGGCTCTGTCTCAAAAAAAAAAAAAGAATTAGCATACATAAAGTACTGAGATCAGCGCCCAACAACACTGTGTAATTAATAATTAACTCTTAGCATCCTGGGCTCCCCAAGTGCCTCAAGACTGGGCCCACTCTAAATACATTTAAAAATTTAAAATCCATTGTGGCTATAGGAAGCCATTCACAGAGAAAAAACTCTTGGAAAAGCTCCATTTGGAGTTTCTCACTGCTAGCCACAAATCTCTTCAAAAGCATCCAGTTCTCTGGGCTCCTTTCAAGACCAGTGGTGAGACTTGACCTCTGTTGTGCTTCAGGTTCCCAAATCCCAAATCTGGAAATGAAGAACACAACATATAACACCCTCTGGTGCTCTCACAAGTTTTCATAACACACCTGAATCAGTTCCGAGAAGCACGAAATGCTGCCCAAGCACAGGTTAGCACCAGCTGCCAGCCCAGGCATTCAGCCTCATGCCAGGCTCATTTAGGGCACGTGGGAGGTGGCATCTGCTTATCTAGTGGGCTCCCTGGGCCTGAGTCTGTAAAGCCCATCTCTGCAGCTACTCCACAAGAGTTAGATCAGCCACCTCTTCCCAAGACAGGGCCTATCAGTTGGGTGAACATCCAACTTACTGTCCAAACCAGGACCCCCTGGAGAGTGAATGGAAGCCCTTAACAATCCCATCAGAACAAAGGTATGAACCAGGGCTGTCCCTGCACACCTGGCTGTATGGTCACCCTCACTACCCCAGGAGGAGTAAAGACCAAAGGCCAAAGTGGAAGGGAGGACTATAAGCCTCTGTGCCCTCTCCAAAAAATAGTTCCTTTCTGAAATCCCAAAAGTACAGCCGTCACAACTACTCTTTAAGGCAGAGATTTGCAAGCTGGGCTTTATAACAGAGTACCTGTTGGGGCAGCCTGGGCTTGAAAAAGGGGTGAAGAGATGTGATAAACTCAGAGGGCTGACCTCTCTTTTCTTATTTTAATTGCATCACTCCAAATCTGTCAGTTTTATGGGACATCTGATTAAGGTTTCATTTCTATAAAAAAGTTCCACACCTAAAAACAGGTTAGAAAATTCCAGGTTTAAGTATTGTCTACCTAAGGAACCGGATCACATTCTCTCAGAAAGACAGACTATCAGTGCAACAGAATAAGCCTGGGAAGTCATAGATATGACCCAGCCCACCCTTCTCTTATCCCCACCCATCAAGAATGCACTACAGGCTCTCCCAACACCAGGAGCCCACCAACTATTTTCCACATTCCAAATGTCTGATAGGGACCCTATGTTAACCCAAGCCAAGGTACAAAGTTGCACCACTGAACACAAACACAGCTTTGGCTGAACTTACATCATTAAGTACAGTAACCCTTGCCATCTTCTGCTCATCAGAGCTTTACTAATTAACACAAATGTGCTCAAATAATGTTTGCGAAAGAAGAAACAAAATAATTTTTGTGGCATCTTTGGAGAATAAAAATCTTTCAAATCTTTCAAAACCAGGGTTCATGTGGGACCAATATTAAACAGGGTCCTCTGGTGTTAAAAAAAAATAAATGCTCAGAAGTCACTGCTTTAGTAGGACAGATTAGGGAGCCATCATGTAGCACAAAACAAGACTATCCAGAGTGCTGACAGGTGCCAGGGTATAAAAGGTCCAAAGCACAGAACCACAGGGAGAAATGTAGGTATCATAAAAACTGTGCTTGTGTATGTGATCACAAAAGTGTGTGTGATTATGAAAAAGAGATGCGGGGGAGGATGTCATGCGCATTCATGTAGCAGAGTGTGTGTGTGTG
>NW_003852450.1:6150262-6155938 GCF_000181295.1 Otolemur garnettii
AGAGAGAGAGAGAGAGAGAAAATGTAAGACTATGGTCATAAGAATGAGGTCCTAAGAGTACATGTGAGAGCAAATGGGTGTGTAGAGGCCTAAGAATGTATGCAGGTGTGTGGTTATAAGTGCATGTCAGGGCTCAGGGCATGTGGTCTCCTGTGGTTGGGAGAATACATGTATGTGTGTGTACGTGGTGTCATGACAGTGAACATGTGTGGTAATACATGCACACGCATCTGGGAGTCATGAAACGATATATGCTCATAAGAGCACACGGGGGCCCTGATAGCTGGTGCACGCATGCATGTGATCATCAAAGTACCTCGCCATTCATGAAAGACTATAAGTACATAGGTGATCTTGAACCTGTATGAGAACGTGTGAGAGGGAGAGAAGAGGGAGGGATGGGATGATATTGAAAGAATTAAAAACTCTACTTATTCTAAGTGCCCTGTCCCAAATATGGCCAAAAATTTCAGACACTCCACATCTGGCCTACACAGTGTGAGCCAAAGTCATAGGTATGACCCAGCGCACCCTTCTACTTACCCCCCCCCCCATCAAGAATGCACTGCAGGCTCTCCCAAACCCAGGTTCTGTGTCCATGAGCGCTTTCTAGGGTCACCTCCTGCATCTTCTGGAATGCTCATTCCTCAGGGAACAGCCCACCCCAAGCTCCAGGCCTGGCCCCACTTCCCAGGCCCTCCACTCCTAGCAGCACTCCTCTAAGCCAAAGAGAGGACAGCACTCTTCTGAAGCAGCTGCCAAGGACCTCCATCACTCTGTGCCCGCTTTCATCCCAGCCCCTACCTGGAACTGCAGAGGGTTCTCGGAGGTCAGACAGGCCAACCTCCCACCCTGGGTAGGGGTTCCTTTCACCACATCCCTGACAGCTCAGTCTTTACTTAATTATCCTTCAGGGAAAGGGAGCTCACCAAGAAATGAGGAAGTCTTCATCATTCTAAGGAAACTTTTTCTTAAAATGAATGGAAATCTCTCTCCCCTTTGAAATGCCAGTTATGTATCTATCTGAAGATAATGGCCATAGAGGCACATCAGACATGAATCTAATTTATGAGAATCACCTCTACTGGCTGGGCAAAATAAGCAATAAATGCCTCTAAATGTAAACCAGCTATTTTGTCTAATGCTCAAATACAAAATTATATTGTGCATATGTTCTCTTTCTTAAATCACTTTACAATAACATACATACTATATACTCACATAATTAATATAGGCTATACACCTACACATTCATATTATTGTTCAGCGTTATAAATCTAAACCCATATACCATGCTTTGGACAGATTTGGAAATTTTAACTCCATCTACTACCCAACTGAGACATAGTATCACTGTACTGGCTCCCCAGAGGCTTCCCTGCTCCAGGTTAAATCTTTTTAGTTGCAAGGAGGCCTTGCTTCATCAAACCCAGGAGACCAAAAGACAGACATCTTCGATTCAACCCGACAATCACTTACTGAGTGATTTCCATGTTAGGAAAACAAAAGACATGTAAGATACAATCTTAATCCTCAGGAAGTTCACAGGCTACTTGAAAAAAAAGATACACAAGTAATCACTCAAGAGCAATACGGAGCAGCATGTGACCAAATATTCAGTCTCTGGCACAGCCTGGAGGTCAGGTCAGTACTGAGCACCACTTGGAGTATGACCAATTGAATTAACTGGTGGCAATGTCTCCTCCAGCTCTCTCAGAAAGAAGCAGCCCCAGCCAAGGCCTCTCAGCCCCCAGCTGAAGTAGGCAGCTGCTCCTCACCAGAGCAGACTTCACCTGGGGAAACAGAAGACACTTGAGGAAGGCTCCGAGGCTACAGCACCCCAGCCTCTCTGAAGGCAGAGCAAAGAACTGGGTAGCAACTGTGCTGCTTGTGCAGTGAGCCAGAGGCCAGGTGAGGACAAGAGTCTTCAGACTCTGCCCAGCCCTGGAGTCCCCTAACATCCTTACCTAGAGCTCCTTCTCTCATTGATGTGTCCCTCCACCAGCCCTGCCCCCTGACATTCTCAATTCCCTCAAGCCCTTCCCACTATAGCAAATGCAGAGTCCCCCTAGAAGCAGCCCCTTTCAGAATACACCAAGGACTGTGGCCCCTCTGAGTACTCTTTACTATGCCGGCCACCCGAAGCACCACGCTCCTGCGAGCCAGCACCGTATGCCCTCCAGAGCTAATTATAGGTCAGTGAGCTAGCAGGCCGGAGGGGGACAGATGGTGACTTCATGTGGCTGCAATACACACTCATCCCCTCCCTCTGACCCCACTCCCCCCACCTCCATTTCTCCCAATTCCCTACCTGAGATCCAGACTTCAAGCAGCTTTCACTCCCTCAGTCCTTCTGCTCCCTTCCTCCCCTCCTCCCCAGCGCATGCACAAAGCGGTGAGTGTGCACACACACACTTCTACACCACCAGTCACCATGCCTTGTTTTTGCAGTCACCTACCTACCAACCCACCAACTAAGGCCTAAAGTCCAGGGGACAGTATCCCTGGCATTAAAAGGCCTCAGCTAACACCCCTGTATATCCAAGCCCCCTGGGCACCCAACTCCCTGGCCCCAGTGAGCCTTCATCCAGCCCTAGCCATGCTATCCTTAAAGGCTCACAAAGAACCAACAAGCCATGCCTGACAACTCTTTCCAACTCTAAGACTTGAGCAATCAACTTCAACTCAGACTAGGGACCCCAGAGCCTGCCTGCTCTGCCCTGCCCCTCCCATCCCTTCTTTACAACCCAGCTGCCAGACTTCATACACTCCACGGTTCTGACATCATGCCATGCTCAGCAGCACACACCCAGACACCACTAGATGAGAATTCCCTTCCACACCCTCCTCCCCCACACTCTTCCATCTTCCAGAAATGGCGTCTTCCACTGTGCAGAGTGTCTAGTGCATTCTTGGCCCCCAATAACCATTGTGCTATTCGTGATCTCATCACTCTGAGACACCATTTATCCTAGGAAGCCTCCTCAGGCCTGGGGACAAAAATCTGAGATAATAACCAAGGGGAATCATTCAAACTGTTGCTTTTGCTAAGGCAGCTTCCCTTGGGACTACCTGGCCAGTTAATAGTGGTAGGGGACACTAAGTTTGAATCTGCTTTAAACATGTTTGAAAGAACATGGATACAGTTCTTTCTCTAATTCAATAGCAATAACAAAATGGAGGGGGGGAGTTAACAGAATACCTACAGTGTTTAATATATAGATGTATATATGTATATATCATTCACCTGCTCCATGGCCCCTAAATTGCCTTCAGAAGACCTAGCACCTAGCATGTATCTGGCATAGAGTAGGTACCCAATAAATGTTTGCTGAATGTTGAACAAAGTACTAGGTATAGCTCCAACAACTGTGGGAAGTCCCTGAAACCTGGCTCCAGGAGGCGTCCATTAACATCACACCAGGAGGGGATCTCCAAACTAAGCAGAGCCTCCTTAACTCCTTGCTGTTCACATAGAAAGAAGAGCAGAACGGCCCCAACTGTCCTACTCCTCTGATGGAAACCACCAGCACACCTCTCCTCAAAGGTGACATCAGCTTCTAGTGGCACCTTCTTCTGGATCCCTCCTCCTCAAAGAAAACCAGCCACACCAGGTTTCCAAGTCCTCCAACCCGACCTCTCTCTTCTCACTTACCATTACAACCTCAAAATCCGTACTGGAAAACGCCGTCCTGTGTGGACGTAAATCAACTCCTCACTCCCACCCTCCCAGTTCAGGAATCTCTATTCCAGCCCTCTTTTCCTGTTGCGCCCACCCCCATCCCCACCCCCACCAGGCCTCGGGTTGGCCGCTAGCTCCTTCCACCCCACCTCCCTGGCACTGCGGAGATGGTGGCATCTCTGGCACAGACTGAAGCCGGCAGCTCGAGGAATGGAGAGCTAACGATAGTAAAAAGGGGTGCTATAAGGAACGCAGAAAGGATTAAGACCCTCGGGAAGCGCGAAGACCTCAGCCCCTCAGAAGCGCTTGCTCAAAGGAGTGGTGCTGGTCCAGGAGCCGAGAGGCGCCTTCTCTCAGACTCTCCTGGAGGGGACATGGGGGCGCAGTTCGCCAGTTCCCACCGGGAGACTCGCCAACTCGGCCCTCTCCCCCGAAGCCGATGGAGCAGAGGGCGAACTCCACGCCCTCCCTGCAAATTAGGCATCGCCCCTGCCCCTCATTCTCACTCCCAAGGGCACAGGGCACCGCAAAGGCTGGCGAGGGACGGCAGAGGGTGCAGTATCGACGCCAGTTGGAGACAACACATCTGGAGTAAAAATGGGTTGTTCCTAAGGCGCGATAGACACAGACCCCTCCCCAAACTGTTGAAGAGAGCTGGAGATGGGAAAAATAGGCATCTTTTCCCCTCGATCCAGGCTATGGGCGCTCACCTGCCTGCAATCGCTGAAGGCTGGGCAGCTCAGCTCGGAGGCAGCGGGGAGCCGCCCCCGACCGGGGCAGCCAGACACGTCCTAGAGAGCCGAGCCAACGCCGAGGTAGCAGGCTGCAGCCTCTGCCGCCCAAGCACCCAGCCGCGAAGCCCCGCCCCCTCCGCGGATCCCCGGGTCCGCCCCTAAGGGCGGGGCCTGCCCGCCGAGGCCACGCCTCTCGCCCCCTGGCGCTCTTCGGCCCTAGCACGTGACGAGAGCGCCGCTTTGAGGCTGCCCGCCATGTTGGTTCGGCCTCGCGAGTCCGACGAAGTAACCGTGTGCCAGGGATTTACCTGGCGGTAGTAAAGTCTCGGAGGCCCGGAAGCCCGCGCACATCCTCCTCTGCCCTTGCCCACCCCGTTCCTGGTCTAACAACCTGTTCCCTAAATTGGCTATAGTCCAGGCCTTTTCTTTCACACCTGCTCTCTCCCACCCCTTGTTGCCTTTTCCTTTGGTAGCGCCAATTTTTTTTAAGTGGAGAAATTTGAAGCACAGATATGGTTCTGTAGTAGTATGTAGTGAATTTTGCCGCCTGCCTCCAGGAACCTGGCTGTTCTAACACTTGTTACTATGAAATGGGAGTGTTTGTCTTATATACACACATAGTATGAAAAGTCTCAAATGCCAAAATTTCTGACTGACAAATTTTCACTAAACCTCTCCATTTTCCCTTACCCTGTCCCCTGTGGCTATTAATGCATCTTTCCCAGCTGGTTTGTGAATTTTCATCACAGTGCCTACTCAATCCTTTACCAATACCCGGTAAGAACTGATAGAAGTGTGAAGAATTTTTATATACATGCAATGTGTTCATATGTATGTATTTATAGATACATACACAGCATGTACTGTATCAGCAGCAAATGCTATAGTTTAAATCAGTGACACACATAACCTTTCATTTATTATTTTTCCCCCAATACAGACACCATTTGGCAAAGTTTCTTTCCTTTCATCTGTGAAAGAGGGCAAGGAAATCTGAGTTATTCTGATTTGAGGGCTGAGAATCCAATCTGAATTTGTAATGCAGTTGACCCTTGAACAACAGGAGTTTGAACTGTGCAGGTCACTTACATGCGGATTTTCTTCCTCCTACTCCACTCCTGAGACAGACAGCAAGCGCAACCTTTCCTTCCTTTCCTCCACCTACTCAACATGAAGGCAACAAGGATGAAGACCTTTATGATGATCTACTTTCATTTAATGAACAATGATCACTTTCTCTTTCTTTTCTTTCTTTTTTTT
>NW_003852450.1:6156181-6162637 GCF_000181295.1 Otolemur garnettii
GCGCCTTAGCCACTTGAGCCACAGGCGCCGAGCCTCACTTTCTCTTTCTTACAATTTTCTTCTTTTCCTTGGCTTACTTTACTGTTAAGAATTCAGAGTATAGGCTCAGCACCTATAGTTCAGTGGTTAGGGCACCAGCCACATGCATGGGGGCTGGTGGTTCAAACCTGGCCAGGGCCTGCTAAACAATGACAACTGCAACCAAAAGATAGCTGGGCATTGTGGCAGGTGCCTGTAGTTCCAACTACTTTGGAAGGCTGAGGCAAGAGAATTGCTTAAGCCCAAAAGGTTGAGGTTGCTGTGAGCTGTGATGCCATGGTACTCTACCAAGGGTGACATAATGAGACTCTGTCTCAAAAAAAAAAAACAAATCAGATTACAATACAACATACAAAATATGTGTTAATCCACTGTTTATATTATCAGTAAAGCTTCCAATCAACAGTAGGCTACTGTAAGTTTTGGAGAAGTTAAAAGTTATACTCAGATTTTCAACTACACAGGGGTCTGCACTCTAAATCCTGCATTGTTCCAGAGTCAACTGTATTTTGTTTGACCTTCAGAGCAAAATCATGGTATGTATTTAAGGAAGTTCTTAACCTGTGGTCCAGTAAGTTCCAACTCTTAGTGGTCCAGAGTTCTCACTAAAAGGAAATCCCTGAGACACTTCACATCCTTTCACTAATTGAATTTCCCTTAATATGAATCATGCTAAACAAGGCAACTAAGCCAATGCAGAGGAAGGCTGAAGCCATGATAACCACTGATAACACACTTTACCAAGTGTTTGGCAATATTATGCTAACAGAGAACTGAAGCAATCCCTAACTGAGCAATGACTGTATCTGTCATCATACCAAGGAGTCTGACACAAAAACTCAAGAGTTGAGTCAAAATACAATTATCAACCAAATTTATTTCACCCCCTTTTTAAAGGTAACTCTTAATTGGGAGATACACGACGCACCAGTGGCATCTGCTATCCTGCTCCATGGCATCTTTAGTTCAGGGAACTAAGGACTTTGTTCTTCTCTTCTCCACCTCAGAGAAGCAACCTTTGATTATAGAGATCTGCAAGGTGTTTATTGTCCTTAGGGTTTTTGTTTTTATCATTTAAATATCCAAATTCTGTTTTCTGACTGACCCAGTCACACATTCTGTATGAACAGCTTTAATACCGCCCTCAATGTGGGGCAAGGTTAGCTGTTAGCAGCAGTATCAAGCAGATGAATATTCTTTAAATAGCAGAGGATAGGGAAGATAGTAAGGAAAAATAACAAGCTAATTTAGCAGTTTGGTTCACAGTAAACTTCTTAACAAGATTTTCCTTTTTCAAGAATACTGTCTTAGGCTTAGCGCCCATAGCTCAGTGGGTAGGCCACCGGCCACATACACTGGAGCGGACAGGTTTGGGGATGACAGGTTTGAACCTGGCCTGAGCCTGCTAAAAAACGATGACGACAACAACAACAAACAATAGCCAAGCACTGTGGCAGGCACCTGTAGTCCCAGCTACTTGGGAGGCTGAGGCAAGAGAATCACTTGAGCCCAAAAGTTTGAGGTTGCTGTGAGCAGTGACGCCATAGCACTCTACCAAGGGCAACATAAGGAGACTCTATCTCAAAAAAAAAAAAAAAATACTGTCTTATTGCCCACCTTCTGGCAATATCCAACTGCTCACTGGTTAATTTGGGGGGGAGGGGTGGGAAGAGGGACAAACAGCAAGGGCAAACACCCAACTTATGGGTGTTTTTTCTTAGCAAACAAAAAAAACACCTATGATCCTCTTCTCTGGGTACACAAGGTACAGTAAGTCATTTGGCCAACAAGAGGACACTAGCATTTCTGCATGGATGAAAGGCCAGGTTTCTATATGTACACAGCAGAAACAGGGAAAAGTCACTAAGTGCTTATGGGTCAAGAGGCTGGTTTCAACATGCAATGCATTTTTTTAATGACTTTCAACAAAATAAACGCCTAACAATTCAATGAAAGTACCACTATTTTGAAATCACTTTCTTGGTTTGTTTTACATGTAATTTAGAAATACATATTTAAAAGATTCTTTTATCAATCATATATACTTTTTTGGCTGATTAGGGATAAAGTATACCACAATCAAATTTTTACTCACCCTTTTAGTTTTTTATTTATGTATGTACGTACATTCTGCCGCCTCCTCCTTTTTACCACCATCTACCACAAGAAAAATGAGACTGATCTTTTAAATTGTGGTTTAACAAAAAGAGCTGGTTTGGGATCCTGGTTCCGCATTTACTGTTGTTATGAGTACAGTCACTAATTCAGTTTTCTCAACCATAAAATCATAATGGTATCACCTACCTTGCAAGATTGAGAATAGAGATACTATGTAAAGTTCCTAGTATAGTACCAAGAGTACAAAGTCATCATCACCACTATCAGCCTCATGCAAAAAAAACCCTACAATTCAAAACTGGCAAAAGAATATGTATGCAATAAATATCCAAAAAATTATTTTTTAAAAAAAGATACACAAGTTAATCTTATAAGACTCTGAAAACCCTGTCACCTGCTTTATTTCTGGAGTAGAGTGGAAAGAAGATACTTGAATTTGAGGGGCAGCTAAATCGGAAGCAATAGTAGCAACAATTTCAGGCTTCTAAAGTTCCTCTGATCCATAAGGGAATGCTGAAACATCCTTGTTTGGAGATTTTAAAGTTTAATTTTTCCCTAGAGCAAGATCAACCATTTTCTCTGGGATAAAAGAATAAAGAAAAACAAACTCAATAGCACCAAATGGGGTTTTAACACAGAAACCAGAGCCACTTCTTTCAAATGCAAATTTTTACATTAAAATATGTTTACAAATCATAGTTGTTTTTCCTCTTGATTCAACATTTCTCCCTCCCCTAACAAGAGCCCCAGGAGCCTGAAGAGCATGTGCATTACTAATCAGATATATAATCCAGCTGCCCCTTTCAAACTGGTATCTGATTACTAATGGACTAGACTCAGGGATGCACCCAAGCGATGGGAAGCAGTAACTATGCTCTCAGGGAGAATGGATACTGAGGATGCCACCAGTCAAAGAGTCGAACACTGTGCACTGGGTCCAAGATGACTTGTACACCCTGTTCACTACGCAGTTTCTGACCACCATGGACAGGAGAATCTTGGAATACTAGTCTCACTCGATGATGCCTCATGTCCGTGCTCACATTGATAGTAAACTGAAAAGGAAAAGCAAATTCAGTATCTGACTCACATGACCTTGGCTTCCAGCATCTCATGCTAAAATGAAACAGCCCAGACATAATTTATACTTGCTAGACCCCAAGACTAATCTCTAAGTTACAACACCAATACCTGTGTAAAGATACAAAAAAAGATAATTTTATAAGGTCTCCTCACCTTCATATATTTAAACTATACTAAAGAAAGCCTCATAAATGGAGAATAAATCAAGATACATGTACACAGACTACCATCAGAGACAATTTTTTTAAAATTTGGTTGGAGCAGTAAGAGACAGCTGAAAGGGATTATGATGAGATACTGCAAGTCAAACAAGATACATGAAACATAAATATGATCCAATTTTTTATGAAATACAATACAAAATCTCTAAGTGTATATGTGCGTGTGTATGTAGGTAGATGGATCAATGTAGAATTGTATGAGTATGGCTTTACTTGGAGGAGAGAGTTGCCTATAATAAAAACTGCGTATAATCTTAATTATACAAAAGTAATTGAAAGAGTTAATATGGCTTGGCATCTGTAGCTCAACATCAGCCATATACACCAGGACAGGGGGGTTCAAACCCAGCCACAGCCTGCCAAACAACAATGACAATTACAACAACAAAAAAAAATAATGGCCAGGCTTTGTAGTAGGCGCCTGTAATCTCAACTACTTGGGAGGCTGAGGCAAGAGAATTGCTCAAGCCCAAGAGTCTGAGGTTGCTGTGAGCTGTGACGCTACAGCACTCTACCCAGGGTGACATAGTGAGACTCTGTCCCCCCCAAAAAGATATGTAAACATATTAACAGACAAATTAGAAGAACAGTTCCCAAAAGATTAATTGCAATCATAGGATAGTCACCTTTACTTTCTCAATATATTTATGCATTACTTAATTTCTTTACTTTTTTTATTTTACCATTAAAAAAACTATTTTCATTATGAAAGGGGAACCCTATGTATCTCTGAATATAAACTTAAGACACAGAAAAGATAATTACAGGAATACTCCAGTTGCCAATCCAATTAAAATTTTTTAAAACCTAGAAAAAATATATAGCAGAGACACATATATGGTTTACTAATCTAATTCTAGCCAGGTCTTGAAGAGTGACAGCATCACACACAAAGGACAGAGCTGAGCAGATCATGCTATATTTTACTATCCCATTTATGACCCCACATGCATGCCTTAAGGTCCTGACATACAGTGATCATGTATGACTCATCATTATTCCTAACATGATAATATTTCTCAATCATTAATGATCACTACACATGAAAACACAAAAACACTCCCTATCCTACAGAGAAGTTAACAGAGGTAAAAATATTCTCAGATCTTAACATCACCACAAATCTATCTGTTCCTAATACACATGACTGATTTCAGACTTATTTTTATTATACTTCAAAGTTTTCTTCCTTAATGGTTAAATGTGTAAGTCTGCCAAATCATATATATGTGAGTCTACAAAAGAACTGAAGATGACATCCTGAGTCTATACTTACCAGAGTAAATATCATTCCCATGACAATTGGAATAAAGATGAAGTTGAGGGTGGTGACCTGCAATAGGCAGCAGTCCTGATCTGGGTTGGTATGAACATCTTCATACTGAATGGGAGGCTGCAATCCTCCCATACACTTGCTCTTTAACCTAGGGGACTAAAGAGAACTGAGAATTAACTTAATGGCTTAGAAGAAAGGTATATGGCTCTAATACTCCATTGCTGGAAATCCTATGGTTCAACTAAAGCTAGCAAGATACACTTTTCTATTATTTCCAATCTGTCTGTATACAAATCAGTCTCTGACCTTTGAAAAAATGGGAAAAATATCTGAATAGAGTAAATGTGACAATAAGTTTATGCTTCATTTAAATGATGTCCCTTGCCATTAAAACAAATGGAAACCTAAAGCCTCTATCAGAGGCTCCCCAATGTTTGAAAGATCGTAAATTCCTATAATTTGTTCAACTCCAAGAAACACCTGCTGCACAAAAGAGGGGGGAACAAAAGCAGCCACCTAATTCTAGGCACCAAAAAACAAAGAAGTCACAAGTCTCAGAACTAAAGGAAATTTCAGCATTCACTTTCCTGCATCTCTTAGACACATTTCACCACTGCTAAAATTGCCCCTCAGTCCCTTATCAGGAAAGTCCTACTGTGAACTTTCTACCAATGTGTACATAATGGATATCAGATTGTGGGGATCTTATTATATGCAAAATACCACAGCAAAAATTCCTTCTCACAACCACGTTTTTGAAATAAATCATCAGGAAAATATGGCTTACTTTAATTAGAAAGGTATCTGTAATCTCACTGCTATCAAGTGAGGAATAACTGTATTTGTAATGTGTCTCATCATGAAATACTAACAGAGGACACAGGTGAGAAAATTGAGGCTGCTAAAGAATTACAGTTAGGTGAAATAGTTCCTCTCTATGGCCAAGATCTCAAGTGCAATCCAAGCAAAAGGCAGAAAGACATAGTGGACTATTGTCCATTCTTCTTATAAAACCCTTTTTGGCAATCCCTCTCCTCATGGTTTCCCCAAATTACCTCAAACATAAAACCATATAAATTATTGTTTACTAATACACTGGATTTGACCAATAACAAAAAAAAAAATTAAGCAAAAAACTTCAGTACATTGTTACAGTAAGTTTTTTCCCTTTTTGTTACTTTTTAAGAATTCAAATGAGCAGAAACATTAAGAAGTCAGTGTAATAAATCTCTGTATACCCTCCACCATTGGGTATTTTGCCATATTTACTCCCCCGCCCCCAATTACACACTTACACATACACACCCACATATAAAAAAAGAAATCCCACACTCTGGGAGGGCAGGGGGTGCAAAGTCATTTGAAAGTCACATTTACACTCTACCCTTAAATAATTCAGCATGAATAGACACACATAACCACAACGTCATTATCACACATAAAAAAATAAGACAATAATTTTGTATTTTCCACATCATATTCCAATTTCCTTAATTGCCCCCAAAATGTCTATTATAGCTCTCTGTTTGAATCCAAGATTCACTCCAGGTTTACTCTACATAAGGTGGTTATCTTTGTGACTTCCTTTTTTTTGAGACAGAGCCTCAAGCTATCCCCCTGGGTAGAGTGCCGTGGCTTCACAGCTCACAGCAACCTCCAACTCCTGGGCTCAAGCGAGTCCCTGCCTCCACCTCCCAAGTAGCTGGGACCACAGGCGCC
>NW_003852450.1:6163304-6167910 GCF_000181295.1 Otolemur garnettii
CTGCCCTGATATACATTATTTACAAGGCAATTTTACACCTACTATTATGATTCAAATATAAATGTCCCTCCAAAATTCATGTTGTACCTTAATCTCCAATACAACAGTATTAAGAGGTGGGACTTTTGAAGATGATTAGGTTATGCAGGCCCCTCCCTCATGAATGGGATTAAGGCTCTTAAAAAAGTCTTCACACAGGGTTTGGCCCTTTTTGGCCTTCCACCTTCCACTATGTAAGGACCAAGTGTTCCTCCCTTCTGGAGGATGCAACAAGGGGTCATCTTGGAAACAGAGAGACCAGGCCCTTACAAGGTCTCCTTAACCTGCCAGTACCTTAATAATCCTGAACTTCCTAATACCCAGAACTGTGAGGAAATGAATTTCTGTTCTTTATAAATTACCCACTCTGCTGTACATTGTTGCAGCACAAACAGACCAAGAAAGACACCTAAAGAATAAAACATTGCCTTAAAAACAAAAAGACCACATACCTGTTTTTTGAACTTGAAGTTGAATTCCCACATTGGTTCCTGTCTGTTCCCAACAATCTTTCTGCACCAGAAAAGTAAGCACTGTAAGAGATACAAATAAAATAAACCAAGAAAAAAGAAAAAAATCAAAATACACATTATAAAGGTTAACAAAAAATAATCAGCAAAAACCTCTGTTCAACAGCTCTAAGTCAGGCACAGTCTCAATGCTGAGATTTTACATTGGCACAGACAGAGACCCCCAACTTGACACTGGTGCAACATGAAAACAGACAATCCTAGAACTGTTCAGTAAGGAAAAGAGGGACCAATATAAGTCAACCTCAAAGACCACTGACATTAACCCCTATTGTTCTCCTCTTTAAAGAAAGAAACATGGTATCTACAGATTGGGGCAATCTCTGGTTCACCAGGTCACTCCTCTACATTAAAGTATTAGAGCAGCCAGTAGCCACCAGGCACGATAACAAGGCCATAAGGCAGCCAGGGTGGGCTGGTCCTGTAGTAGAAGCAAACTGCTCAGGACCTTCTGGGAGCAGACAGCTGGTATGGAAACTACTGAGCTAGGCTAAATTCAGTCTAGAATAAGCCCCTCAGTGAAGTCAGGCTATAGCTAGGGTTAAGCACAAGAAGTGAAGTACCTCCCAGGGGATAAGGGGTGGGTCGTCCGCCGTGCCAGCTGTCCTGCCCTTCAGACATGCCCTGTACGTCCTGCTGTTCCATCAAAATTAATGGGCTTGGCTTTAAGGGGAAAACATTTCTGCTGCCATCACAACGGCTCCAGTGTCCCACACAAGCTATGCTACTGAAAAGAGAGAGAGGGGGAATCAAATGCGAAAAGCTAGAGTCTAGGAACATGGGACAACTTCCTTTAGGCATGCTGGCAACTCCCTGAATGCCATGCGATTGTGGGTATACAAGTGGCAAGGCCATGCATGGGATACCTGCCACTGCAGGCCCCACACCCTCTTCACAAGATCTCTAACAGGGCACAAAAGAAGCAGCCAGATGGCCTGGACTTACTATCTGGGTTAAGACCTTAGTTTTCATTCACTTTGGCTTTTTACAGTCTACTTCAAAAAAATTAATATATAGTAATAAGGATGTGAAGATATGAGTATTTTAGAATTTAGGCAGTAGCACTTGCATTATGCACTGGAGCCGCTAAGATGTGTCAAGCACGAGGAGTTTGCCCAATGCTGCTCTGCTCCCAGCAATTGATTCACTCCTGGCATGGCTAACTTAGGGATAGTTAGCCACCATAGTTAGTCTGATATTATCAAATGTTTCTGGGGAGAGGGACACTATACTGTGAAGTGATACACTGTATACTCATATTACAAGCAGAAGCAGCTGCTGGATGAAATCCTACTCTCCCAGCATTCTACTCCTGCTCTAAATCTATCAGCTAGCATGGTATTACACAGCACTCAGCCAATGGCCCTGACCACCTTAGCTCGCAAGCCTGGGGAAGGAATCTTGACAATCCTGAAATCAAGAGTACCTTTTTAATTAGTATCTATCAAATAGAATAGTATCACCCTAGAACTAAACTAGGGAAGAAGAATCATTATACAATGTCCATTACCATAAAAACAAAGTACAAGAGAATGGGAAGAGCTATACAACATCAGACTGTGGGTAGGAACAGACTAACAAAAACTGCCTACAAACTAAAAGATATAAAATTTAGACAATGGTATTAGTTGAACAGGAAAAGGCTGAGATATCAACTTGCCTAAATAATCATATCTGCTATATCAGTCGAGATTTCATTAGGGGAAAGAGAATGGACCAAAGGCTAGTAGATTTATTTATAAATCAGAAGAATGCCAGAAACTTGAATATAAGGCACAAATATTAAATACTAGAGAAATCCTGAATTAAAAATAGCCTAAAACACAGGAAGAATTTTAGAGAACAAAGGTCTATGAATCAGAGAACCTTATAATCTCTGAGATGACCCAATACAGGAGCCTGGCAATAGGCTGGCACAGGGCACTTAGTAAATGCTAAATAAGAAAGCCTACACTAGAATCCTTTAAGGAAGTCAAGAATAAAGGGGAACCCCAGATGTTCAGGTCACATCAGAAAGTGAAAATTAGTGAGTTGTTCATGTTATATCTTTGTATAGTGATTTAAAGCACCTTTTACAAATTATAGCATACAGTTGCCATTTGACTTGTACTCTTTCTAGCCCAAACCATCAAAACCATTACATCTGAAGTGGTCCAATGTACTATGCATGAAAATAAATTAAAATAAAAGGAATAAGGAATACGCTACAAGCACAAGAAAGCTTTAAAGTAAAGAAAAGCCAGACCAGCATAGCAGGAATGTCTTGAAGAAGTGAACCTCTGAGCCCTGCAAGTTTACATCAGTGCCCTAGCAGCCTGGGACCCACACTCCTCCCCATCTAAGAAGCTGAAGACAAGCCATGATTAACAGGTTCACCATACAAGAGTCCATTAGTCAACACTCAATTGCTAATTCTCACTTACTTTGGAATTCTTTAATGTGCTGGGAGTGCTTTCTGGAATGGCTGGATTCTTGGAGATTCGAGCAGCAAATGGCTCATACATATGGTACAAAGATCGGATCACACATGCCCGGAGACAGCGCAGCTTCTCCATTGACTCTGGTCGCAGGCGCAAAGGCAGAGAAGCATCCAGCGTGTAGTGCCTGAAACATGACACATTACTCCTACCAATATGTGACCTGTTTCTCCTGCTCTAGGTCATTCTCCTAACACTCTTGGTCTCTGTATAAACTTTACTGCACTATTATTACACTGCCAGTAGTTAGCTTGTCCTCATTACTTACACATGTAGAAATCCCTATCTCAACCTCTCAGCAACTTTTGCTTCTTTGCCTTATAATGCTGTACTTCACCGTCTATTTTAAAAGTTTAAACCTAACTCTTTCACTCTACAAAAGAGCAAGCTCTCCAAATTGATACCAGTATAATATACTTCAGTTGCTCCAAAAGAACCTATAGTGGGGCAGAACCACCATCCCGTCAGATGTCTCAGCAAGTCTCTTCTCCTTGCTACTCCAACATCCCTTCTCACTGCAACCTTACTGATAGTTTGCAATCTCCACTATAATTACACATCAAGCACCAAAAGCTAGCTCTTTTACTAATCACAGAATTCACTCACTCCTTACCACTACAACTACATATAAGATACCACAAATACAAAAACCATATGATACTTCATAATGACTAGCAAATCCAAGAAACAATTAATCCAGTTGGAAAAATAAGCATACTGACATCTGTAGCTTTTCAACATTCCAGCTAAAATAAACCTCTGAAGAAAAGTCAAGATAGTTCTTTTTGGGACCAGAAGCAAAACTTTTTGCTGGAAGTGGATACTGGAGGGTGAAACGAAGCAACCACAGGGAAAATAAACATCTGGATAACTAATAATATCAAATTTAAATTTAAATTAGAGAGAGGCTCAAGGAGTCCACAGCTAGGGTCATGCCCAGACATAAAATAGAAAAAATAAGAGGAGGTCACCATCCAGTAAGTAGCTCCCAATCACAAACAGCAATGAAATCAGCTACAAAAATAACCAAGTGAGCTCTCTTTGGTCGCACCTTCGGTACAACCTGGTCCAAAAGGCAGCAGTGCAAGTGACAGTCCAGGCATTCTTACAAATCAGGGAAAAATTCACAATGTCCTCAGGACGGATATAGGAGGCCAGCAACAGCCAAATATCCATGGGATACTCTTCTCCTCCAGCCCCATCCAGGTCTTCTGAAACAGAAATTAGAATAATAATCTTTAGTCTTATACTACACACATATCTACAGATACTCAATCATTTCAATTCTCCCAGAGATTACAATGTTAAAAAAAAAAAGTTTAAATAAGTCCAAGGAACCCCTCACACTTATTTCCCATTTATTCTAGCTACTAGAAATTTACCTCCTATTGCTCAACTGAATAGATCTTGTTCTTAAAACCTTTACTTCAGGTTCGGTGCCCATACCTCAGTGGTTAGGGTGCCAGCCACATACCCCGGGGCTAGCAGGTTCAAACCTGGCCCGGGCCTACTAAACAACAATGATAACTACAATAACAAAACAAATAGCTGGGCATTGGG
>NW_003852450.1:6168032-6170355 GCF_000181295.1 Otolemur garnettii
AAAAAAAAAAAATCTTTACTTAATGATATTTACATTCTAGTTTGAAATTTTCAAAGTGCCTCTGCATACATTAATTATTCAATTCTAATAATTCTTCAATGGAAGTAAGGAACATATTATTATACCCATTTCCCTAATAAGAAGAAAGAACCTTGCTACCTAGTCAAGGTAAAGAGAACCCAGGTTTCTGACTCAACTTCTAGCTGCACACTGTAAGCTCTGTCCTTAATTTCCATCTTTTGGTTTGGTTTTAAGGTTTACTCACCAAACATTTTCTTCAATTTAAGCACTTAAAAAAAAATCTAAAATTGATTTTAAGACAGTATGAGAAAACCTTAAAGTGTAAACTAAATAAACAGTTAAGTTACTGTGCATTATTATAATCTGTAACCTGATATCTACAACCTGTTTACAGATATCCTCATCTGTAAACCTGTTTCTTCTCCTCTTGTTTCTCCTAGTTTCACTACCAGTTGGACCTATGATCCTGGCCAGAAACATTCCATCACTCCTAGACAACGCATGGCTATCTCTTACTTCAGAACTCATTAGCATTAATTCTCTTGACCCTGAGGTCCACTATACTTCTCAGACACAGGTAATGTCACACACCCTATAAAGATACCTAAATCTGGGCTAATCCTAAGTCTAACCTTTTATTTTAGACATAGTCACAGAACTGTGCTAAAACCAGATGTTTTCTTTCCTGGGCAAAAACCCCCTATTCTACCTCCCCAAAACTGTCTCTGCTTTTCTAGCTGACTTCTTCCTGCAGCTCTATGATTCAATCAGGTTCTTACATTAGGTTCTTCACAACAGAGACCAGTAAGTCTAAAACAATTTCTCTCTACTGGTTCCTCTCCTTTCTTGTAATCTCCAATAACCACCCAAGGCTCAGTCTACCATATCTGGACCCCCTTCCCCCACACTACATCTTCTTTCTCTGAAAAGCAAATGACTACTAGGATTTCCTCTACTGAGACCCATAAAGACTTCTACAAAGTGAAGTGCTATTTAAAATTTTTGGTCTTGGCTGGGCATAGTGTATCATGCCTGTAATCCTAACACCCTGGGAGGCCCAGGCAGGAGGATCACTTGAGTATAGGCGTTTAAGATTACAGTGAGTTGTGACTATGTTACTGTACTCCAGCCTGAGTAACAGAGCACGACCTTGTCTCTAAAAATTAAAATTAAAAGTCAAGCAATATAATTCAAAAAGCAGACAATAACAAGTGTTGGTGAGGATGTAGAGAAATTGGAACACATACATTGCCAAGTTTGGCAAGTCTCTCCCCACCAAAAATTAAACACAGAGTTTCCATATGATCCAGCAATTTCACTCCTATCTGGCCAAATGAAAACATACATCCACAAAAAACTTGTCCATGAATATTCATAGCAGCATTGTTCATAATATAATAGACAAACAAAAAGCAGTAAGATACTGACACATGCTACAATATGGATGAACCTTGAAAACATCATGCTAAGTAAAAGAAGCCAGACACAAAAGACAACATATTGTATGATTCCATTTATATGAAATGTACAGAATAGGTAAATCTATAAAGAAAGAAAGTAGATTAGTGGTTGCCCAGGATTGGAGAGGATTTGGAAAGGAATAAAGAGAGATGCTAATAACTATGGGGTTTCTTTTTGGGGTAATGGAAATGTTCTAAACTTAAATCATGTTAACAGCTACACAATTCTGTGAACATACCAAAACAATGAATTGTACATTTTAAAAGAATGAGCTCTATCTCAATAAAGATTTGTTTTAATAAAAAAGTCTAAGTCATTTTGTGGAGTTTATCAAAAAATAACAACAATAGGCTTGGCACCCATAGCTCAGGTGTTAGGGCGCCAGCGACATGCACCATACCTGGTGAGTTCAAACCTGGCCCAAGCCTGCTAAATAAACAAACAAAAAAAGCCAGGCATTGTGGTGAGTGCCTGTAGTCCCAGCTACTAGGGAGGCTGAGGCAAGAGAAGCACTTGAGTCCAAGAGTTTGAGATTGCTGTGAAACCCCCCCCCCCAAAATAAAAACCAATCCTCTAATAGCATGATGGTGGTAAGCATGGATTTTAAGTGAGAAATTGTAAACAAATTAATTGGGAAGAATATCAAACAATCAAAAGTTGATTATCCCTTATTTGAAATTCTTGGAACCAGATGTGTTTCAGATTTTGGCTTTTTCCAGATTTTTAAATAATTGCATTATAATGACTAGATGAGCATCCCTCACCCAAATATCAGAAATCCAAAATGCTCTAATAAGCACTTCCTTTGAGCATCATTCCAGTGCTATAAACGTTTCAGATA
>NW_003852450.1:6170927-6172579 GCF_000181295.1 Otolemur garnettii
CCTGCCACAAACACCCAGCTGTTTTTTAGAGACAGGGTCTCACTCTTGCTCAGGCTGGTATTGAACCCATGAACTCAAGCAATTCACTAGCCTCAGCCTTCCAGAGTGCTAGGACTTCAGGTGTGAGCCACAAAGCCCGGCCCAGTGATCATTTCAATGTATTCTAATAAATATAAATATCTGTTATCTGATTCTCAAGTTGAAAGTTCTGGTAGATCTGAAACCAAAAATACTCAAATCATCTACTAATCAGCTTCCCCATAAACGTGACTGATCACCAAAACCACTTTAGCTTTAAGAATTCTGGGTTTACCTAAAGAGATTCTGATTCATTAAGTCTAGAGCAAAACATGGACTCTGAATGATGGCTGGGCATATTATATGTCATCAGTTTATTATTCTGTTTCATTTGTAAAGTTTTATCACCATTAAGATATAAACATCACATACTTTTCTATTTCCCACAGTATCTATTACACATAAAGTAGACATTAATAACTCCAGAACATCTAAAATCCCATGATAATATCTAAGTTTATGTGAAATAAAACTGGTTACATAAAATCCACATATTTGGGAAAATACTTTTTCATCACATCTCTGCTTTATAAATTCAGAAATCCAGAATTGCAAAAGCTTTTTGCATTCACATTGCCATGTGTTTTTACCTGATAATAACATGTATTCAATGAACGTATAGTTCATAGCTCCAGAATCTATGTTTACCAATCTCCTGCCCTTTTAAATTCAGACAAAAGCAAAAAGCCCAGGAGTATTAAACTTTGTCCCACTACCAAGATTTTAGTTGAGAGCCAGGTTTTCTCCAAACTCCCCTGCTATCACCTCTTATGTCTCCCCTTTTGCTGAGAAAGTAACAGCTTCAATTTATCACCATAGACAGGACTAACAAGTCAAAAGAGAGCAAGCCTTCTACCTTTATGCCTTTTACTCTTCTTTTTTCTGGAGACGGTTCTCTCATGGATGCTTTCCTCCTGAGCATCAATCTCATCACTGCTGTCAATGATGTCACAGGGCTCACCAGCCCCAGAAAGAGCTTCCTCTGTAGGAACCTGGGAAGCTTCCAAGCCACAAAGAGATTTTACTAGAAGAAAATAAGGAGAGAATGAGATGGTACACAGCTCCACCCAGAAATACAAACAACTGAGCCAAGATATCAGCATCCACCAGGAAGAGGGAAAAAAATTGTGTATTTGCTGGAGAAAGTTGAGACTCTGTTGCTAATTTAAAAAAAAAAAAGAAAGAAAAGCAAAGGGAAGGAAGGAAATAAATTTTAGTATATTAAACAAAAAATTGGAAAGCAATGGACAAACTGACTCCAAAGTTACAGAAACGGACTCCTTAAAAGTGTGGAATTCAGCACTGAAGGGAGTCCACTATGAACCCCTAGAGCAGGCGTCCTCAAACTGCGGCCCGCCTAGGACATTTATCCAGCCTGCCGGGTGTTTTTTGCCACCGCTGCCTGTCCTGCTTAGCAGCCGACTCATCCTGGGGCCCGCAGTCCGGCCCTCCAACGGTCTGAGGGACAGTGAACTGGCCCCCTGTTTTAAAAGTTTGAGGATCCCTGCCCTAGAGAATATAACAAAAGGTGAGTTGTAGTCTCATAAATTTTGAGAAGCAATATTTAAGGGGGA
>NW_003852450.1:6174930-6178745 GCF_000181295.1 Otolemur garnettii
GACCTTTTATTCCACCATTTATTAAAAAGCAATAACTGTTAATTAATGACACTTTTAATTTTCAGACTCAAGGATAAGGTTCTTTCTAGAAAGACAAGTTGTAGGAGTTACTGAAATTGCTATTGTTTTTATTTTTTCATGTAATAAGTTTATTAGATTTCTAAACATTATAGGGTCTTTTATCCTGGTCTTTTACAGAAAAGGAAATATAATTTCCATGTTTAAATTTCTGAAATTTAGAGGCAGCATAATATACTGTTTTTTGTTTTTTTTTTTACATAAGACCTTTGAAGACAGACTTTAGTTTGAATTCTGGTTCCCTCACTTGTTTGTTAAGTACCAACTAGTTTAGCATTTTAATAAACTATAATGGGCTGTCTTACTCATGACCCATCTATGTATTCTCCATTTATGGTGTAGAATTAAAAAGGCATTAGTTACCTAAGGTGTTTTTAAATAACAGCAATCACAACTTTTTCATCACTATAATAACAGTGAGACATGAACAAAAGGAAAATGGGAGTCCAGGTTCAGTGTGGGCAACCAGGCCAAAAGTGAGTGGGCTGAGTTGGTAAGGAGGTAAAAGTGAAAGGCAAAGTGGGATGAAAATTAAGGGGCAGGGAGTTCCCAGGTTGGGAACTCATCCCTTTCCAGGCGGGGCTTGCACACCCAGCCATGTTCGGTGGGCTTTTGTGCTCTGTTCTATTTTGTGGACCCTTGCACTTAGCCCTATCAAACGGCTGATACTTTTTGAATGTGTACTTCATGTATGTGCTATTTTAAATACTTTTTATGGATCAATTCATTTAATTATTTCAATAACCCTGTGAAGCAGGTGTTATTCTCTGCAAGGAAACTGAAGCCCAGAAACATTAAGTAACTTTTCTAAGGTCACATAGATAATAAATGGCAGAGGCAGGTTTTGCACTCAAGCAATTCTGACTTCACAATCTGTACTCTTTACTAACATTGCTTTATTATTTCAAACTGCCTCCAGTAGGAAATGCCACTGTCATGTATTTATCAAAATAAGAAGGAATAAGTTTCCAGTGTCTCCAAAGCAATGTTTCCCAGGATTTTGAAAGCACATGTAGTGAGAATAAGATGGAGTCATCAGACTAGGGCTGACATGACACAGCTGGTCTGGCCAGTTTAGGTCCTAAGTGACCTTTATGTCATGTCTCCCATTCTTGTTTTATAAATTCAGCTTTAACCTGAAAGTGTGTATCTTGAGTAGTTTAGGGCAATTGATTTAGGAGATTAATTTTTGAATTAGAAATGTTATTTGGGGTCATGAGTTATGTCAATTATTTATAATGAGTGATGGGTTGTGGCAATTGCTGTTGTTTAAGATAAGTGCTAATTACTGTTGTTTAAGTTAGTACAGTTCTTGCTTTTAACTTTTACGTATGTAACAGTTATTCTGTAAATGGAAGAACACACCGTCTTGAAGAGGCTATTCTCACTGTTCTCCAGAATTGCTGGCATTCTGACAAAGTTTGGCAGACCTATTCTCATCTCTGTGCATTAGCTGACCGTGGTAGGCAGCTGGACCCTCTTGTCTAGGTAACAATTTCACAGGCTATTAAATTTTAAAAGAAGATTTCGGCAACCAACATAGATTTGCCACTTTCAGCAAGCAAGAGTCTTAAAAAGCACACACATCGCCATCATCATTTACTATTAGCAGAAAAAGAAAAAAAAAAAGGAAAAAAACAAAAAAAAAAAAATAGAATGGACATGATCTAGAAAAGTAGTATCCTAACACTACATGTATTCATATGCTGTCCTTAAATTTCTCACTTTTCTGAGGACAAAGATTTTAGAATAACAATTTGCTTCCACTTTTCCCCCTTCTAGCTAGGTTAAGCCTCATTTGCACTTCAATTATATTTAATGCTCTATAACAGTGGTTCTCAACCTTCCTAATGCCGCCGCCCTTTAATACAGTTCCTGTGTGTCGTGACCCACAGGTTGAGAACCGCTGGTAAGCAGATGTGGAGTCAAACTGTGGCTAAGATGAAGCAAATCTGAAACACAGAAAACAAACTGAAAGGCTACTTAACCAATGAATTTCTGTGATGTGCCAAAGATGGACAAGTTCTACTGTAGGAAAAATCTGATTCAAAAAAATAAGAGTTCAATGGTACTAGAAAAAGTACATTAAATCTGGGGAAAACTGCTTGCGACTAACTTTATGTGTCATATTTAAAATATATATGTGGCCGGGTGTGGAGGCTCACACCTGTGCAATCCTAGCACTCTGGGAGGCCCAGGAAGACAGATTGCTTGAGCTCAGGAGTTCCAGACCAGCCTGAGCAAGAGAGAGACCCCATCTCTAAAAATAGCCAGGGGTTGTGGTGGGCACCTGTGCTCCCTGCTACTAGGGAGGCTGAGGCAAAAGAATCACTTGAGCCCAAGAGTTTAAAGTTGCTATGAGCTCTGACACCACAACACTCTACGAAAGGCCACTGAGACTCTACCTCAAACAAAAACATAAATAAAATATAATATATAGTAAAAATTATTTATCTAGTTAAGTTCAGATGGAGGTTTAGTATTTTTACTTAAAGACAATAATAACTGGCATGGTGGCTCATGTCTATAGTCCTAGCTACTTAGGAGGCTGAGGTGGGAGGATCACTTGAGGCCAGGAGTTAGAAACCAGCCTGAATGATATGTGGGGACTCTCGCTCTTTAAAAACTAATGATAGTAATAACAACAATAAATAGAATAGCCTAGTGATGGGAAACAAAGGCTTTGGAGACAGATGTATGGATTTAAAAACTGTTTTTCCTCTTAATAGCTATGTGACCTTGAGCAAATTACTTCATCTCAAGTAAAGTTCAGATTCCTTATTTATAAAATGGGCAAAATAATGGTTCCCAATTCATAGAGTTGTTTTGAGGATTAAATGAAATAACATAGTACATGAAAAGCTCTTAGCTCAGCACCTGGCACATAATATGTTAGATAATTGCCTCAGAAAGCCCCTTCCCCTAAAAGCTTCCTACTCTTAAAGTTACAACTCCTCCCCAAGCACAGGGAGTGGCTTGCGTCATCACTCTGTTCCAATTACCCTCTGTTCTAATTACCCGCTGCCTGCCCCTAACGACTCTTTCCGCAAGAGGAATAACTCCTTATTGGTTATCCCACCGTCCCTTCGCCATTCTGAGACTTCCCTATATAGAGTACGTTTCTCCTCCCTCCCTCTGTCTCCCCCTCTCCCCGCCTTTCTCCTCTGCTCCTTCTCTCTCTTCTCTTCACCACTCTCTCCTCATCTCTCCCACCCTCTTCTCTCTCCTCTCCTCTCTTCTCTTTTCTCTCCTCCTTGGTGCTACTCTGCAGCCTCCCTCCTCCACCAATAAAGACCTTTCATACAAGCCTTGGTGGTCTGTGAGATCTCTGCCTGTCAAAATGCCTCTCTTTCATAAGCAAGCAAAAAATGTGGACTACATTTTCATTTAAATCAGTAGTTCTCAACCTTGACTACACAATAGACTCCCTGGTGGAATTTTATAAAGTACCAGTTAATCGGTCTGCAGTGGGGCCTAGGTACCTACCTTATTTAAAATAATCCCCAGAGAGCTGATCTAGTACACACCTGTAGATCCAGCTCCTCAGGAAGCTGAGATCCCTTGAGACCAAGAGTTCAAAATCCTAGTCCAACCTAGGCAACATAAAACAACAATCCCCGGCCAACTTTAATGTTAGGTCTGTTCAACCCAAGAATTGAGAACCAGGGGTTTAGACCAAGGGTGGGCAAACCAGAGGCTGCAGATGAAATCTGATTCCTACCTTTTTTTTTTTTTTT
>NW_003852450.1:6178919-6182779 GCF_000181295.1 Otolemur garnettii
TTGTTATTGTTGTCATTGTTGTCATTGTTATTTAGCAGGCCCTAGTGATACGGGGAATTTCAGGTTCTTGGTCTCAGCAATTCGATGAATGAATTGACGGACCACAGGATCAACAGTAGGTTAGGTTTTATTCAACAGGTATTACAGCTCTCACAAAGAGCCAAACCTTGCAGAGCAGGACCAGTAGTAAGATAGGTTTATATACAAGTGTTACTTTTACAAAGGACTAAAACTCCTTGCAAAGCAGGATACAAGTGTTTACAGCTCTTACAAAGGGGCAAACCTCCTCGCAAGCGTTTACAGCTTACAAAGGGGCAAATCTCGTAGAGTGGGATACAAGTGTTACAGAGCCAAACCTCCTTGCTCTTCTACTCTTTCTCCTGAGATCTGCAGTTGGGCACTTTGCTTAGGGGCTTATATAGGGGCAATTGTACAATGACCTTTTGGGTCTTGAAAATAGACCAATCATGAGTAGGTTTTGAAAACTGACCAATCAGGGATGCACTGGAGGAATTGCCAGAAGTCCACATGAGGAAACAGCAGGGCACCAGTGTCTTCCCTGCTTGTGTCCCTTTCCTTTGGCTCCTGGAGTCTTCATTGGGGGAGGGAAGCTCCCCCCTGCTTGTCTAAGCTTCAGCCTGCTGGTTCCTCTGCCAGCTGCTGCCACCAACAGCTGGGCTGAGCTAGCTGGGGTGCCACCTGGCCACTATCACTGGCAGGGTTTGAACCCACCAGCCCCTGTGTATGTGGCCAACGCCCTAACCATAGACCTTCATGGCACTAAGCCAAAACTACTTCTTTTTGTAAATAGTTTCATTGGAATGTGACACACCTATTTGTTTATGTACTATCTGTGGCTACTTTCTTTTAACAACCAGTGACGACTTCAGTTTCAACACCTGGCTCAATACTGATGGAAGTAACACATATAAAACCATCTGATAAATTCTGTGCAAGGCAGTGTGTCCCTTGCGGATTTTCATTTGGATTCTCATGTGGATTCATCTCGGATTCTCCCCAGTCTTAGAATCATCTCAAGTTTTTCTCTTAGTGATTCTTAGAATCTTGGTAAGGATCCAAACTGGTCCTTTTCACTTTGAGATTCGTTTCCTTTGCGCCTCTGATCCAAGTCAGCACACATCTTTGCCAGGGGGGTTAAAATGCGGCCAGTTAGGGTAATTCTAATTCCACGAATCGCCACCTGCGGTTCCGAGGATGTATTTCCGGGGTTAAAGGCCCTGAGTGTGTCCCCGCTTTCCTTAGGAGAGTGTCGGAAGCAGGAGGGGCGGACTAGGGTTCCGGCCCAGCAGCGACCACGCCTTCCTCAAAGAGCTTTTCCGTGACTACATTCACTCTGCAAGAGAGTTGAGTAGTTGTGACAAAGACCATATGACCCTCAAAAATCTGAAATAAATATTTACTATCTCGCCCGCTTACAGCAGGTGCGGACATCACAGATGAAGTTCTTGGACAGACTACTCCACATGAGGGCAGTCTAGCGTCATCACAGGATGGAGATTTGGGGAACTAAGGAAACCTGATCATTGACCCTACAAAACTAAACACACCAGGAATTAGGGAAATGAGTGGGGCTTTTTTCTATCTACAGGCTCCTTTCTCTAATTTACAAAAGTGCACAAGTCCATTCTTCCTTGAAAACACGTATGGCAAACACTGCACCCTCCTCTACCTACCGGACAGGACTAGTAAAAGACAGCTTTCTTCGTGATCTCTGTTTCTTCAGCACCTAGTCAATTCTTGTGTCTCTTTTGGCTTCAAAATTCACCTACCCATTAAAACTTTACTCTCCAGAGTAGCCGGTTTCTAAGTTCTCTTTCTTATATTTTTATGGAAATCCTATCCTTGAAACCATCGTCACCATGACACTGCATTTTCCTCCTATCTCTCTGACCACTCTCCTTTAAACTGTGGTCTCTTAATTGGCTGTGTTTAGGATGGGCATCAGTTCAAGTAGGTGCCTTTTTTTCTTCTTCTAATTCTTTTTCTGTTTTTGTACATTATTAGCCCTACAATGTTTGGGAATCAGATTGCTAATTTACAAAGGGCATAGCCAGTGTTTAGTATGAAAGGGATGGGGGGAGGGCATATAAAAGGATACTAATTGAAAAGGTTTGTCCAGGGGCAGAACACATCGAGTTGGGGAGGATGGGCACAATCTTCTCCTCCCTCATAATCCCACACTTTATGACCCACTTAATTTTATGACCCAAGTCTGACTTTAGGACCTTTATACTGTTTCCTCCACCAGTGAATATCTGTCCTTTCCTTTCTCCTGGATAACACAGGACCTCTGTAAGAGAGGGAGGGAAAGGAGCTACATTGCTAGTATAAACATTCTACTTGCACCTTACCACAATTAGCTGAGAGCTCTGGGAATTTTCAGGCTTTATTCATGTTGTAATGTGAATCTGAACTTCATTTATTTTTCTCGCTGAATATTCCACTGTATGTATATTCCACATTGTGTTTATCCATTTGTCTGTTGATGGACATTTGGGTTACTTCTTCCTTTTCGCTTTACTGTGAATAATGTTGTCATGAACATAGATGCACAGGTATTCAAGGACACTGTTTTCAATTCTTTTGGTATATATCCAGAAGTGGAAATACTGGGTCATAGGACAATTCTTTTTTTGTTTGTTTGTTTTGTTTGTTTTTTGAGGCACACTCTCACTTTGCTGCCCCAGATTCATCACTCAGCCTACCTCTAAGGAACCTCGCACTCCTGAGTTTAGGAGATCCTCCTGCTTCAGCCTCCTGAGCAGCTAGGACTTACAGGTGCCCACCACTAGCAATTCTACTTTTAATTTTTTGAGGAACTACCATACAATTTTCAACAGCAAGGCATCACTTTACATTTCCACAAACAGCACACAGGAGTTTCAACTTCTATACATCCTTGCCAATACTTGTTTTCTGGTTGTTTGGTTTTGCCATCTTAGTAGATGTGAGGTGGACTCTCATTGTGGTTTTGATTTACATTCTCCCAAAGATTAGTGATGTTCAGCATATTTTCATTGCTGATCGATCATTTGTATTCAAGTCCTTTGCCCATTTTTGAATCAGGTTGTTTTTGTTGTGTCGAGTTTTAGGAATTATCTATGTATTTTTGGATGCAAATCCCTTATCAGATATATGATTTATAAATCTTTTCTCCCACTTTGTGAGTTTCCATTTTACTCTGTTGATAGTGGATTTTTTGTTTTGTTTTATTTGAGACAGAATCTCACTCTGTCACCCTGGATAGAATTTGGCATCATCAGAGCTCACAGCAACCTCAAACTCTTGGCCTCAAGCCATCCTCTTGCCTCAGTCTCCTGAGTAGCTGGGACTACAGGCTCAGTCACAACACCCAGCTAGTTTTTCTATCTTTTTAGCAGAGAAGAGGTCTTGCTAATTCTTGTTCAGGCTGGTCTTCTCAGCTCAGGCAGTCCACCTGCCTCAGCCTCCCAGGGTGCTAGGATTACAGGCATGAACCACGGCACCCCACCTGTTGATAGTGTTTTTTTAATGCAAAAAAATTATTTCTTTCATGAAGTCCAATTTGTGTATTCTTTTGTTCTTGTTGTTGTTGTTGCTGCTGCTGCTGCTGCCACTACCTTTGGTGTCAAGAAATCATTGGCAAATACCGGAAAGTTTTTGCCTATATCTTTTTCTAATAGTTTTATAGCTTTAGTTATAACATAAGTCTTTGATCCATTTCAACTTGTATGTGATGTAAGGTAAGGGTCCTGTTTTACTCCTTCATATTTGATATTTCTTTTCCTGGCACCATAAGTTGAGAAGACTCCTTTTCCCTTGGATATAGTCTTAGCTCCCTTGTGGACAACCATTTCACT
>NW_003852450.1:6183021-6184916 GCF_000181295.1 Otolemur garnettii
GCCCAGCCATTTTTGGTTGTAGCTGTCATTGTTGTTTGGCTGGCCTGGGTCAGGTTTGAACCCACCACCTCCGGTGTATCTGGCTGGCGCCCTAGCCACTTGAGCTACAGGCGCCAAGCCTATTTCTGGGTTTTGTACTCTGTTCCATTGATCTATATGTCTTTTTTATGCCAATACCCCACACTGTTTCGATTAGTGTAGCATCAGGAAGTGTAAATCCCCCAGCTTCATTCTTTTTAAAGATTATTTTGCCTATTCAAGGTCTCTTGAAATTCCACATAAATTTTAGGAAAAATTATTCTATTTCTGAAAAAATATCACTAAGATTTCGATAGGGTACTGCATTAGATTTGTAGATCACTTTGGATAATATTGACATCTTAACAATATTAAGTCTTCCAATCAATACACATAGGTGTCTTTTCATTTATCTGTGCCTTCTTTAATTTCTTTTGGCAAGATTTTGCAGTTTTCATTGTACAAGATTTCTCTCATCTGCTGGGCTAAGTGAATTCCTGTTATCCCTTTTTGATGCTATTATAAATAATTTTTCTTCTTAATTTCCTTTTCAGATTGTTTGCTGCTAGTTTACAGAAATGCAACTGTTTCTTTTGAGTTGCTTTTACATCTCACTAATTTGCTGGATTCATTTATTAGTTCTAACAGACTTTTTATAGAATCGTTAGGGCTTTATACATATATCATCATATCATCTTCAAACAGATAATTTTGCTTCTTCCTTTCCAATTTGGACGCCTTTTTTTTTTCTTGCCTGATTGCTCTGGCTAGAACGTCCAGTACTATGTTGAACATAAGTGGCAAAAGCAGGCTTCCTGGCCTTGTTACTGATCTCAGACAAAAAGTTTTCAGTCTTTCACCCTTAATGTTTCCTGTGAATTTTTCACATATGGTTTTTATTCTTTTGTAGTAATTACCTTCTATTCCTAGTTTGTTCAGTGTTTTTATCAGGAAAGAGTGTAGATGGGTGGTGCCTGTGGCTCAAAGGAGTAAGGCACCAGCCCCATATGCCGGAGGTGGCAGGTTCAAACCTCGCCCTAGCCAAAATCCGCAAAATAAAATAAAATAATAAAACGTTTTTAAAAAAAAAAAAGAAAGAAAGAAAGAATGTCGAATTTTGTCAAATGCTTTTTCTGCATAAATTGAGATAATTATATGTTTTTTCCCTTCATTATGTTAGGGTGTGCAATTTTCCCAAATGCTTTTTCTGCAGCAATTGAGATAATCATGTGGGGTTGTCCTTTATTATGTTAATGTGTTATATTACATTGATTGATTTTGCATACGTTAAACCATTCTTACATCCAGGAATAAATCCCCCTGGGCCATAGAATATTATCCTTAAAATGCTGCATAATTCCATTTGCGAGTATCTTTTTGAAGATTTTACCTTTTGTTCAACCAAGCAATGGTTATGGATTATTGAGCATTTTTACATCAATGTTTGTAAGAGATATTGGTCTGTAGTTTTCTTTTCTTGTGGTGACTTTGCTGTTTAGTATCAGGGCAACACTGGCCTCACAGAATGAATTAAGAAGTGTTTCCTCCTCTTAAATATTTTGCAGCAGTTTGAGATAGATTAATGTCAGCTCTTCTTTAGATATTTGGTAGAATTCATTGGTGAAGCCATCGGATCCAGGGCTTTTCTTTGTCAGGATTTTTTTTATCACTCATTCAGTCTCCTTACTAGTTATAAATCTGTTCATATTTTCAATTTTTTCATAAGTTGGTCTTGGGATTTCTGTGTTTCTAGGAATTCATCTATTTAATCTAGGTTATCCAATTTGTTGGCATACGATTGTTCATAATTGTCTCATAATCCTTTTTTATTTCTCTGAATCAGTAGTAATATCCCACTTTCTTTTCTGATTTTAGCA
>NW_003852450.1:6184992-6189016 GCF_000181295.1 Otolemur garnettii
AGTAGAGTGCCGTAGCATCACAGCTCTCAATAACCTCCAACTCTTGGGCTTAAGCGATTCTCTTGCCTCACCCTCCCAAGTAGCTGGGACTACAGGCACCTGCCACAACGCCCAGCTATTTTTTTGTTGTTGTTGCAGTTGTCATTATTTAGCTGGCCTGGGCCAAGTTTGAACCCACCAGCCTTGGTGTATGTGGCCGGCACCAAGCCATTTTTCGCGATCTATTCAAAGAACAACTTTGGTTTGGTTGATGTTCTCTATTGCTTTTCCATTCTCTATTTTGTTTGACTCTGCTCTAATCTTTATTATTTCCTTCCTTCTGATAGCTTTGGATTTTTATTCTCCTTTTTCTAGTTCCTTAAATCGTAGGTTAAGTTATTGATTTGTAATCTTTCTTCTTTTTATTTTTTTTTTTTTTTTGGTTTCATAATATTTTATTTTATTTTTTTTCTTTTTTTTATTGATCTTTCTTCTTTTTAAATGTAAGCACTTACAGGCATAAACTTCCCCCTCTGTACTCCCCTCTGTATTGTTTTTGTTGTTCCCTATAAGTTTTGGTATGCTGTATTTTTATTTCATTCATCTCTTAGTTTTTTCTATTTCCCCCGTGTCATTTCTTCTTTTCTTTCTTTCTTTCTCTTCTAAAGGGCAGGTCCTAGAATATAGTTTCTTGATAAGCTGTGAAAAAGTTTTTTAAATTTTATTTATTTATTTTTGAGACAGAGTCTCACTTTGTGGCCCTTGATAGAGTGCCGTGGCATAATAGCTCAAAGCAACCTCAAACTCTTGGGCTTAAGGGATTCTCTCCCCTCAGCCTCTCAAGTAGCTGGGACTACAGGTGCCCACCACAACACCCAGTTTTTCTTTTGGTTTTTTTTTTTCAGAGACAAGGTCTCACTCTGGCTCAGGCTGGTCCCAAACTCCTGAGCTCATGGCAGTCCACCTGCCTCGGCCTCCCGGGGTGCTAGGATTACAGGCCTGAGTCACTGCACCCAGCCATGAAAAAGTATTAATATGTTGAGTGGGATACCTCAGTAGTGGCCCTCATAGAACTAAAAAGTAGACGAGTGGTTACCAGAGGATGGGAAGATTGAGGGGGAGTGGAACGATGAGAGATTGTTCAACAAGTACACAAAGCAACAGTTAGATAGGGGGAATAAATTCTGATGGTCTATTACATAGCAGAATGACTAGAGTTAGCAATAATATGCCTAGCAGTATAGGCTTTACTCTTCAGATTTAAAAGTTGAATTTAGGGCTCGGCACCCATAGCACAGTGGTTACGGTGCCAGCCACATACACAGAGGCTGGTGGGTTCAAACCTGGCGAGGACCAGCTAAACAATGACAACTGCAACAAAAAATAGCCAGGTGTTGTGACAGGCACCTGTAGTCCCAGCTACTTGGGAGGCTGAGGCAAGAGAATTGCTTAAGCCCAAGAGTTTGAGGTTGCTGTGAGCTGTAACATCACAGCACTCTACCAAGGGTGACATAGTCAGACTCTGTCTCAAAAAAAAAAAAAAATGTTGAATTTAGGATCTCTATTTCTGGTCATTATGAAGTAATTAGAATTTGTGTGAACCTCCTATGATAAACAACTAGAAAATTGGATAAGGTATAAGGAAAAAAAAATACTTTCAGACATGGGGCAAGTAACCTGGGGAGAAGGCAGAGAAATGAAATACACCTCACAACTGCCCTGGCTTTCTGCCTTGGGGTAATTTCTGGACCACAGACATCACAGTGCAGAGTTTCATAAAGGAGGGAACTTTGCGGAGAAAGGAGCTACAGAAATCTGCATATGAGTTTCCTCAAGTCTCTGCTGACTCCTAGGCCACGCACACATAGAGTAAAAGTCCACAAGGCTGGGGGGAAAGTGGGATGTTGTCAATGATGCAATTGAAGAGGCACATGAAAAATAGGGAAATTTCACGGGTCAAACATTAATATTAAGGGGGCTAGGAACAAATTGGAGATTTAATGACCAACTTATGGTAACCAAGAGAGTTACTCACCTGGTAGGACCTGATCTTTGCCTGAAAAGGGTCGTGGAACAAGAATAAGAGAGATTCATCACTTCCCTAGAACTCTTCTTTACAATTTTCCATGAGAGCTTTTAAGTTTTTAAATATATTATTCAACACCTACTGCCAAGCTGATGCAAAGTGATAGAGTTGTATTTAAAACTATTTCTAAAGTGATGCCATAAGTCAAGGTAGCTAAGTTATGCTGTGGTAACAAACAACCCCAAATCTCAGTGATTTAAGATAATGACATTTCTGTCCCTCAAATTACGTGCCTCAGCCAGGTTTAAAGAGGTGTTGACTCTACTCACCCCATACAGTCACACTATGCAGACCAGGCTGACTCAGTCACCAGAGCAGAGGGAGAGAAAAATGGACAATCACTTTTGGGTTGTGCATTGTCTCCCTCCAGAAATGACGCACTCTTTTCCACTCATTTTTCATTGGCTAGAGTTAGTACTGTGGCCTCATCTCATGGCAAGGGGATCAGGAAGTTTATGGGAGAAAATAGAATGTTTGGCAAGACTTGCTCTATCTCTGCCACAAGGAGAAAGCTAGTTTTAACACTTTTTCACCACTTAACACTAACCTTCACTTGCGAACAGGTCTTGCTGTGATGGTGGGGATGGTGGGCTGCCTGCTCCCCATTGAGGGAGAACAATGGTTGCCAGGGGTGCCTCCTGGGAATGATGACCAGGTCTAGCCATCTTGTAGGAGCCATTCAGAGGCTTCAACCTACTCTGTATAGTAGAGCCCAGACTTTCTGTTTTCTTCTGAGTTTCAGAAAAATTCCCGCTCCCTGAAGAACTTCAAATTACATTTGTGTGTGTGTGTGTGATCTAAACACCATCAGACAGATGAAATGATTCCAACGGACTTATTGCTGTGATTATGGTGAGAATTTTCACATGGTCAGAAATTTCTGGTTACTTTCAATTTTCCTTCCTAACTTTGTAGCCCTGGAGGGGTTGTAGCTCATTCAATAAAGGGCTGTCATACAAGTACATGTACTTAACTCTGAGGTACAAGTCCCTTCAAAAAGTCTACCACCTCAACAAAGCATGAGCTTGGAAGGAGGCAGTGAGCCTTGAGGACTCAGGCAGCATAATGACTGGGAGATGGCAACAAATCAGGAAAACCCACAAGAGATCTCTAGTCTAGTTTAAGATTTAAGATTTGAAAGAATACTATCTGGGCCCACTTCTGCCTTCTTTGGTTCTCTTTCTTTGATATCACACTTTTTCTGCTAGGATCCCTACTCTAAGAAGCTTTTTCCTCTCTACGGTGTGGCCCTCTTGGTATTTTTTTTTTTTTTTACCCTCACCTTACCTAAGATGCATCCCTGGCTTACATGGATGAATAAAGGCAGATTTCTATCATAAACAACTAGAAAATAACGGTCTGGAAATGCACAGAGACGGTACAGAATGTAGAGAGTGAATAGACTCAAGCTCCATCACCTTTCTCATTTTTAGATGGCAAAAAGTTGGAGTGGTGTCAGTAGGCGGGGGCGATAACCTCAAGAAACAATAAAGCAGTGACAGGCTGAGGTTAGAATGGAAGGAAAGGGGACAAGAAAATGGATCCATGTGCTTCTCTGAGTAGGAAGTACTTAAAATTCATGTGCTGTTCACATCTCTCTGCAGAGGCACAGCCAACCCCAGCAGCATGCAACATTGCCTTTGGAGATACATCCTGGTAGTTGTGTCCTTGTTCCTCTTCAGCTTCTACCTCCATGATAAAATCCAATATGTTGAGTATAAGCTTCTTATGGTAAGTATCAGAACCTGAGAGTGGAGCCAATTTTCAATTATTAAGTAGGAAAATAAATAAAAGTCAGTGTTTAGGTCTCATCCCTGTGCATCACTGTAGACAAACTGCAAATGTTCTCAGAAAAGAATAGTGAAGACTGAGAGTGAATTTTTTAAATGAATATAAAAGGAAGTCATATAATTTTATTATTTATTTTCCTTAAGAAATGGCAATTTTGGCTCGGCGCCT
>NW_003852450.1:6190385-6195220 GCF_000181295.1 Otolemur garnettii
AAACTCCTCAGCTCAAGCTATCTACCTGTCTCAGACTCCCAGAGTGCTGGGATTACAGGCATGAGCCACAGTGCTCAGCCAGCAGTTACTTTCTAAACTCCTGAATCAAAAACAGCCACTTTCCACTGACCTTTGAAACATGTATGCCATTTGAATAGGAACAAAGATGAAGACAAACCATTTGAAGTGTGGAGAAAGCAAGGCACACCCATCTAGAGGACCAGGCTGACTGGCAGGACCAGCAGGCAGTGAGGACTGCCTGGGTTCTGTCCACATCCCAACCAAGGCCTAGCATGAAAGATGTTATTCTCTTTTCTTTTTTTTTTTTTTTCTTTTTTCAGAGACAGAGTCTCATTTTACGGCCCTGGCCCTTGGTAGAGTGCCTTGGCGTTGTTGTACCCCTTATGACCTGAAAAGATAGGCTCGGACCCCACTTAAGTGCAAATCAATCAGAGGTTTATTGAAGCTGCACAGGGGACTGCAGCTCTGAGACAGTCCGTCCCAGTAGAGGGCAAGTTGCCTTATATAATTTTTGAGCAAGCATACTACACAAGCAAAATGTGGCTGGTTAGCTCAGGGCAGGGGGGTTATAGCTTGGGGGTTACAATCTGGGTAAATTCCCACCATTGTTCACCTGAACTTGGGACTTTTCTTGCTTCCTTGTTTCACCTCTGAGGGGGAAGGAGGAGGAGGGAGTTGAGCTGGGAACTTGTCCCGTTCCCAGGGTCAACTCTGGGGGAAGGGAGGAGAAGGGAGGTGGGCTGAGAACCTGCCCATTTCAGCATCATAGCTCACAGCAACCTCCAACTCCTAGGCTCAGACTATTCTCCTGCCTCAGCCTCCTGAGTAGCTAGGACTACAGGCGCCTGCCACAACACCCAGCTATTCTTTTGTTGCAGTTTGGTCCAGGGCAGGTTCAAACCTGCCACCCTTGGTATATGGGGCCAGTGCCCTACTCACTAAGCCACAGGCACCGCCCATTCTCCTCTTTTCTTACATGAAGGGATTTGAAGTAACTTCCCCAAGTGAACATAGTTTGCAAGGGAGAAGACCAAATCCCACATAGGTCATAGCAAAGTTTTGGAATCCACATTTTTTTTTATAAAATGACTTAGATCAGTTAGACCAAAGCACAGGGCAGGTGTGGGAAAGTTGTTCAGTAATGTACTGTGGTCAGATTCAAGCAAAAGAAAGGACATTAGAATCTAGACACTGTTCTTGGTCTTTAGCACATCTCAGAGGACCTGGCACAGGCCTGAGCTGAGTTGGAGGACATTTGCTGGACTGACAATGGTAAGAGAAATTAGAGGTGGGCCATGACAGGGGCAGGCAAATTCTTACTCTACCTAAACCTAGGACCTTCCCACATACATCTTACCCAAACCTGGGGAGCTGACCTCCCTGACTCATGATGAAGTCTGCCAGAAAAACCTGTGTGTTCTCAGACGAGATGGAGAGAGCAGTTAACACCCCTGACACTTGGCCTCCCTGGTGACTGGGTGCTGGGGCTTGTCCATCTGCCCTAAAAGGGGGGTCTGTTCCTTAGTTGTCAAACCTCAGGCTCACATGTATCTTATCATCAGGGGGAAGAGGAGGACAAAGCTTGGCAAATGGCTGTACAAGAAATCAGCTCTGAAAGCAAGAACCATCTGGAAATTTTCAAAAAGTTGCAGAAAAAGTCCCCTTTACTCCAATTTGCCAACTACAAATTCCTGGCTGGAGCCTGTCCCAAACAAAAGAGTGAGTACGTGGGAGGAAGTGGGCAGACTAGGAGAAAGCCAAAGTATTTTAACAAGAAAAGGCAGAGAAGGAGGGCCAAAGGGGAAGTTATTGGCATCTGGTGAGGAAAGAAGGGTGCTCCAAGGGAGGGCCATGCTATGGGTTTTGGTGCATGTTGTAATCCTGACTGTGTTTTCCTATCATCTGGTCACCCTTGAATGACCAACAGGATGAGAAGTTCACAGTGTCCCAGATGAACCTAATTCACAGCAGGGCCTCAGGGAGAGGAAGACAGGATGAGAGAGGAACCCATGGGAAAAAGCACTGGGCAGAAGGAAAAGGGGGTGGTGTGGACTGTGGGTCTCCAGGAACTAGCCTGCCAGACCCTTGGGTGTCCATAGGCCCCTGGAGATCCTCTGATCCAGGTCTGGTTGATCCAGACTAAGATAATTTGCCAAGCCCACAAATTTGCCTTTGCTACCCTGTGGCCTTCCCCATGACAGAGAGCCTGACCCTTCAGAAGGCTCTTCCCACTAGCCTTTCAAAGTATTGATCAGTAACTCCACTTCACAACTCCTGATTGGAGTTGTGATTATAACCTCTCAGCTGGACTATATGCTCCCAGAGAAAAGAAATGTGAATTGTCACAGGTATTGGCCTAAGGGGAAGACCTGGGAGGAGCGTCCTAGGAACTCATCACCATCCTGAAGTATTAAAGGCTCCCCTGTCTCCCCACAGAACTGCTGACGGTGGGGATTTCCTCAGTGCAACATCCTCAGGGGAGCTACCTGTTGGACACTCTGCAGACCTTGTTCCAGGCATCTTCAGAAACTGAGCTGAATTATATCGTGGTGCTGGTCCACCTGTCAGATCCTGACCCTAAACAGCTCAACCAAACAGCTACCAATATTTCAAAGCTCTTTGCGCCACATATTGAGGCTGGGGAGCTGCTGGTGATCCATGGTCTCCTCGGAGGCTCTCCTCTCCTGAGAGAGCTGAGTGGTGCTAATCACACCTCACCCTGTGAAGAACTTTACTTCAGGCAGAAGGTAGATTATGTCCTCCTCATGAACTTTGCTGTCAACCTCTCTGATTACTTTCTGTTGATGGAAGATAACATCCACTGTGCCCCCAAATTTATTTCTGTCATCTATCGGGCATTATCAGCCTGGAAAGAATTACACTGGGTGATCCTGGAGTTCTCCAGCCTGAACGTCTCCGGGAAAGTTTTCCGCACCAGTGACCTCTCCCGCCTGACCTCTTTCTTCCTCCTCTTCCTCAAGGACACTCCTACTGACTTGCTTCTATCAAATTTTGGTCTCCTCTTGGGCCAGACAGTTCCAATTAGCCTTGCTCCTAGTCTCTTTCACTCTTGGGACTATAATTTTACTCCCGATAACACATGTTACCAAACAGAAGACAAAAAGAAAAAGAATCTTGGCAAACCCGACAACCCTCCTGCCTCTATTTATACAAACATGGAAGCAAGAGGCTCTACTATCCCAGAAAATGCTTATCTTATGAGCGAAGCTTACTTCCAAACTCAATTTCTCATTCCAGGCCACAAATACACTGTGGTTTTCACTCAGCCTCACACAGTAATGCACATACAGTTTCTGACGGGCATTGGTAAGCAGGGGATCCATCACCTGCGATACGGGCAAGTGGAACTTGGCTATGAGCCTATGCTGAAGAGTAATGTCTGTGCCCACTACACCCCACTGGGACCACTGATAAGAGGGAAATTCAATCAAAAGGTTTATTATGAAGGCTTTGCAGAGGCAGTGAGATGTGTACGCCTGCTGGTGACAGCCCCTCATGAATCTATAACGTGGATTAGAAATATCTACATCTGGATTAAGTCTGAGAAAGGGTAGGTATAAAAGGACCTATATGTTTTCTGGAAGAATCAGGGTTGGCAATGGACTCAACACAGACAACAAGGAATTAAAGCTTTGAATTTGGCTAGGAGCATCACATTTATAGTCATTCCAGGCTACTTAATATAAGTGACACGTCCTCCTAAGAGGCAGAAAGAGAACTGGATGCCTTTGACTCTCAAGAGCCAGTGAGATGAAAGTATTCACCCAGAGCTTCCCCGATGTTTTCTCCACACAGAGCTCCCAATCTAGGCTCTTTCTCAGAGGTAGGTACTGCCTTAGAGAGGATTGGGAATGGCCCGAAATGTCACATTACGGTAGAACTGGCATTTGCCTTCCTGAAAGGCCCAATCCTCCAAAATGCCAAACACTGAGTCTAAACAAGGGCTTTAAACTATTCATGAATTCTTTATAAGTAGACGTGAACTTTTGCGTATTTCCATATCTACCTTTTTTAAGGGTGAAGATCCACAATTTCATCAGTGTTCCATATGCCCCCCTCCCGCCAAAAAGCATAAAAATTACTAAACTAATATGTTCACTTTCTTGATGGCAGTAAACAATTTATTTCCTGAGGACAGGAACCATCTGTTTAGCATTTTTAGAACTGAGAGCACATATTAATTAATTAATTCCTTCTTTCATGTATTGATTCAGAAATACTGATTTTATGAGTACTTTTTGTTGGGCCCTATCCAGGGTAGCAAAGATTCTGAAATGAATAAAACGTAGTTGGTTCTAGCAAGAGACTAACAGCAAGAACAAATGCTTACCATTCAAAATCATAAGTGATTTGTCCAGAATTCCTTTCGAATTTTTTTGTATACAATCATGCATATGTACTAAATACATATAAATTCAATGCAATCCCAATAAAATTCCAAATGAATTTGCAATTTCCTTTATATTTGACATTTTTGTTTTAACATCCACTCATAAAAATAAATATGTGAGAATATTTGAGCAATTTCTAAAAGAGGATATTGAGCAAAGACTTATTTTACCAGTAATAAATGAATCAATAACATCACAAAATATGTTATTAACAAATATCTACCTGATAGCCATTCTCCTATTCAGTTAGTAACATAAGACCATGTGGAGTCGATATCTTATGTGGTAGTGTTAGGGAGAATGATTTTTTTCGGGTGGATATCCAATTTGCCAACACTGATTCAAGAGACTGTCTTTTCCCCACTACAATGTCACCTTTGTCATAATTAAGGGAACACATAC
>NW_003852450.1:6195513-6196867 GCF_000181295.1 Otolemur garnettii
GCTTGAGCCACAGGCACCAAGCCATTTCTGGACTTTCTACTCAATTTCGCAGGTCTGCTTTCTTATCTTTATGCCAAAATCATACTGTCTGAATGAATACACCTTTAAAGATCTTCATGAAAGATAACATAAGTTCTCCAACTTTGTTCTTTAAGATTGCCTAGGCTATTCTTAGCACTTTGCATTGCCCTATAAGGTTTAGAATCAGATTATCAATTCCCACGAAAAGTATTCCTGGAATTTTGATTGGTATTACAGGGATCTACAGATCAATTTATACAGAATTTATGTCTTTACAATATTTAGCCTTCCAATCTGTGAGCAGACTGTAATATATTCTTTTATTTCTTTATATCTTTTCATTCCTTTGGTTAATAGCTTACAGTTTTCAGTTTAGATGGCTTCCTACACCTTTTGTCATATTTATTGCTAGAATGGATATTTTTATTGTATTATAAGTGATATAGTGGAAATTTTATTTTCTATATATAGTATAGAGAAAATAAAATCTATTAATAGTGACGATTTTATTTATTTATTTCCAAATTATACACCTTTTCTAATTTGATTTCTTGACTTATTGAACTGGTGAGGATTCACAGTACAATGCCAAATAGGAATCGTGATGGGGTCCATTCCTATCTTCTGGAGTGGGAGGAGTTTTCAGCAGTAATTTACCACTAAGTATTTGGGGGGAAGAAGAGCAGATACTCTAATCAGGTTAAGGAAGTCTTCCCTTTATTCCTAGTTTTCTAAGAGTTTTCACCGTAAATGACTGTTGAATTTTATCCAATGTTTTTATCTACCAACATGATAATTCCTAGAAAATTCATCATTTAGTCATCATCTATTATGTTTTTTATACATTACTGGACTCAATTTGCTAATATTCATTCAGGATTTTTTCATCTATGTTTCAGACTGGACTATAATTATTTTTCTTATAATGTTCTAGTCAGGTTATATTGGCTTCATGAAAATCAAGCTGCTCTGGGAACCCGAGGCAGGTGGATCCCTTGAGTTTAGGAGTTCGAGACCAGCCTGAGCAAGAGCAAGACCTTGTCTGTACTAAAAATACAAAAAAAAAAAAACCTAGGCAGATACTGTGGCCAGTGCCTATAGTCCCAGTTACTCAGGAGGCTGAGGCAGGAGGCTCTCCTGAACCCAAGAGTTTGAAGTTGCTGTAAGATCTAGCCTGGGCAACAGAGTGAGACTCTATCTCAAAAAAAAAATTTTTTTTTAACTGAGAAGTATTCCCATCTCTATTTTTTGAAAGAATTTGTTTAAAATTAGCATTAGTATTATTTCTTTCTTAAATATTTAAAAGAATTCACCCACAAAGTTATCTGGGCCC
>NW_003852450.1:6197587-6205208 GCF_000181295.1 Otolemur garnettii
TTGGAGCAAAAGTGCCAGACATGGTAAGGTGGGAGATGAGTCCTAGGTCATGAGTACAGTGAGACAAGCAGAGAGCTAACAGTGGAAGCCCAGGGAAAGCCAGCACTGAAGGAGTGAGCAAAGGAAGAGGGGACCACAAAGGAAAACAGACCCTGTGAGAACCAGAAGAGTACCAGCCATCTCACCGAGGCAAAGGCAGGCTGAGCATGCCAGGAAAGAAGGGGCAACCAGTGGCATCAAGGATCAGAATATTCATACTAGTTAAAACTCTTTGTAAATAACATTAGCCAACTAGTGCCCAACAGAAAAGGAAATGTATCTATAAGTGGTATGTGCCATGGTTAGAATCATGGGCTCTGGACTTGCCTGGGTTCACATCTCTTCTCTCTTACTTTACTGGCTGTGTGATCTTGGGTAACTTAAGTTCTCTCCATCTATTTCCTCACCTACAAAATGGAAAGTGAGGAAATATGGAGCCAGAAAAAATATGGAGCCAGGAGAGAGATTTAATTTTATTTTATTTAGAGTTAGAATGAATTACAGCTGGGATAAGGAGATGGGAGATGAAATGTTACCAAAAGAGAGATACAGCACACACACACGACCACTAGAGGAATCATGAGTCAAATAGTCACTTCAATGTTTTGTCCACTATACTGTTTTCCTCTGAGGAATTGTGCCTATCTTTACTCTCGCCAACGGGAGTTTCCGTTCTGATCATAATGATTGGTTAAGGAATGTCATCTTGGGTGGCGCCTGTCACTCAGTGAATAGGGCACCGGCCCCATATACTGAGGGTGGTGGGTTCAAACCTGGCCCCAACCAAACTGCAACAAAAAATAGCCAGGCCTTGTGGCGGGTACCTGTAGTCCCAGCTACTCAGGAGGCTGAGGCAAGAGAATCGCCTAAGCCCAAGAGCTGGAGGTTGCTGTGAGCTGTGACTCTACAGCACTCTACCCAAGGTGACAGAGTGAAACGGTCTCAAAAAAAAAAAAAAGGAATGTCATCTTGCCAAAGGTGTATTCAATGAATATTTATTGAGCATTTACTATGCCCCATGTAGTATTTCCAGGTGCTGTGTATACAGTGGTGAACAAGCTGAACAACATCCCTGCTCATTCAAATTTACCATCTGGTGGAGAGAGACATACAGTATACCAGATGCTATGTATCCACTCTCCATTTTTCTCTATTCTCTGCCCCAGAAGATTATATGGGCTACATTAACAGAACCATTTGTCCTCTGTTTTCTTGTTAGGTTTGGCTAAAAGGAGCCTGGCATGAGATTAGAGGGAGAATATTTATTGCTCTGAGTCCTTCCCTCCAGGTTCTCCTCCGTCTAGCCATGTCTCTCCACCAAAAGTCAAGCCCTCTCAAGGGGACCCACTCTGTAAAACTCTCCTTCTAGATTCCAATAACTTCTCCCTTCCTTCTTTGTTTTGAGCCAAAGGGTGGTTACAGTTCTGTTACTAGAGCCCAGTTTCTCCATACTGCCTTCATCTATGTCCTTTTATTAAACCTTATCTAATTGCCACCAAATTAAATCTGCACTGTCATATATGATAGCCATATGTAGCTATTGAGCATTTGAAATGAAGCTAGTTCAAATTAAGACATGTTGTAGGTATAAAATGTATACCTGATCTCAAAGACTTTAAATGAAAAAGAATCTGGGAGGTTAAGGAAGGAGCATTGCTTAGGGTTAGGAGTTCAAGACCACCTGAGCAAGAACAAGACCTTGTCTCTAAGAAAACTAGAAAAATTAGCCATGGTGTTGCATGCCTGTAGTCCCAGCTATTCTAGAGGCTGAGGCAGAAGAATTGCTTGAGTCAGAAGTTTGAGGTTTCAGTGAGCTATGATTGTACCACTGCACTCTAGCCTGGGCAACAGAGTAAGGATCTATCTCAAAAAAAAAAAAAAAAATATATATATATATATATACATATACACACACACATATATTTGTAAAAGAAAACATATGTTATTAACAATGTCTTATATTAATTACATGTTGAAATCATAGTATTTGAATACCACATATATTGGATTAAGTAAATGTGCACCAGAGAAAGGAAATACCCATACTTTTTATAGATTATTGGATATCAGCTCTGAAGTAACACTAATCCTGACACTCCAAACGGCCATCATGATCCTTGGGTCAGAGAGGCGCTTATGAAATTCAGGTGACAAAAGGAATCTCTGCCCTAGCCTATCTCACAGTGAATACAACAAATCCCCAAACACATGCTCTGTGAAGAGGGGATAAGTATACTTAGAACTGGCAGAAATAAATTCCACTTTGATTCCCTGGCCCATAGTGGAAGGGTCATGACAATATGAACTCAACCCTCACCAAGATAGTAATCCAAAATAATACCATGTCCCGGAGAGAAATGCAGAGATTAGTGACACCACCAAAAGATTCAATAGATGCAATTAGATGATTCCTACCATAATTCCTCTTTGAACTCAACCATTTGGCTGGTTCATATTCCAGATAGGTCCTAAAAATAGATGTCAATTACAGGGATACAGCACCCCAAGCTCAGACTTGGCAGTTCAGCTTCATGTGCTCCCCCCAGAAAATGGCTCTGAGATGAAGTTCTTTTCTCTGAGATCTTGCCTGCAGCCTGCAGAAATACAGAGAGACCTCTCACAAAAGAATACCAGAGAGCCAAGCCTGGGTCACAGCTGGAAGTTTGAACACCTGTTGAGGCATTCGGCTGCTATTCTCTGCTCCTCTCCTCTCTTAACATTATAATCACTCATTTTGGTTTAGGGAATTTGGGCTAGCAAGAGCAGACAACCTGGCTCCCTTATGTTTTAACCCCAAACAAAATCAATTGTATATGTGTTCAGCAGCAATCATACTGAATTGGGATCTTAATGGCAGTTTCCTGATTTTACTTCACTTCTTTTTACCTGTATTGAATTCTTACTGAATGTTTGAGAATATATAAGATAATTAGTAAAGTTGGGCAGGGTTGATGTGCCATATTGAGCCTCATCCTCCCTTGAAATCAATCATTCCATCTGCAGTTTCCTTTCTCTGCATCAATGAACAGAGGCTCTGGGGAACACCAACATCTGGTGCCGTGAGCAGTATTCTACAGCTGGACCAAGGACCTGTTCAAATTGTTCATGGAGCTTCTGCTCACCAACCTGAAGGTTAATGAAAACCGGTACTATCGGAATCCAAAAGTAGTCACTTTCATGTTGTAGATATGACATCTTTACTGGAGCAGATCAATATAGTTCCTGGCACCTAAATTCAGCTACTGACCTGGCAAATACTTTCTTTTCATTCCCATAAGTAAGGAAAATAAAAAACAGTATATATTTATAAGATAGAAAAATCAATATACTTTTAACACCTTGTCCCAAAGCTATTTCACCTCCTCTATTTTGTGTCATGATAGCTTTCAGGGACCTTGATTGTCCTGATATCCCATAGAGTATCACAGTGACCCATTAAAGTGAGGGCATTATGTTCACTGGACCTGTGAACTGAAAGTAGGAGGGGCCATCCTAGATTCATGGTCAGCTATATGTACCGCTAAAATTCAGCAGCCTGATACACCATGAGGTTTCTAAGAATCCTGTAGGGTGTTTGGGACTATTTTCTCTGGAGTGAGAGGCATGGTTTTTGTACTTTGCACCTTGTCTCTTCACTGTGAAAAGACACAATGCTTCCAGAAAATTATTAGAGTTCAGAGGCAACATATACCACTTTGGAGTATGCTGCTCCGATGCAATTACTAAGTAACACATTAAGCTGTTAGTTTTGAATCAGACCTGGAGCAAGAAAGATCTTTGCAGCAAGTCAAGGTCATGGAGCAAAGTACAGTGCCACCCAGGCCTTATGATCTACCAGGCACAATGTGAATGTGATTAGAAGACAGGTTCCATCAGAGAGGCATCCACAGATTTTGATTCATTTCATCAGGAATGATCTTAAATATGCCACTTAACCCTAACCTACTATACTAGTCAGAGTTCCCTAGAGACATAAAACCAATAAGATAGATAAATAGATAGATATAATGGATGGATGGATGGATGGATGGGAGGGGATTTATTAGGGGAATTGGCTCTTTGTAATTATGGAGGCTGAGAAGTCCTACCATAGGCTGTCTGCAAGCTGGAAAACCAGGAAAGTCCAAAAACCTCAGAACCAGAGAAGCCAATAGTGTAATTCCAGTCTCAGGCCAAATGCCTAAGAACTCAGAGTTGGGGGAGTGCAGAGGATGGGAGGAGCACTGATGCATGTCCTGGAGGCCAAAGGCCAGAGAACCTAGAGTTCTGACATCCAACAGCAGGAGAACAATGGTGTCCCAGCTTCAGAAGAAAGAAAGCAAATTGACTTTTCCTCTGCCTTTTTATTATTCCTGGGCCCCCAGCTGAATGAATGGGTGCCCCCTTGCACCGAAGCCAGACCTTCCTTACTTGGTGCATTGATTCAAATATGAGTCTCTTCCAGAGACGCCCTCACAGATTCAGAAATAATGATTTACCAGCTACCTGTATAAATCCCTTAGTCAAATTGACACCTAAAATTAACCATCACACCTACCCACATCTAATCCAACAGTGCTACTAGTGAAATCCATATCTAAAACATATGACACACGCAACTATTTTTCCTATTTCTGCTATAATCACCATCATCTTTCATCTGGCTTCTGTACCACCCAACTATTTACATCCTCCTGCTCCTTTGCCACTCCAAATTCTCTCTGCACAATTGGAGTCTGTGCAACCTTTTAGAAATACAAAAAAGATCTCAAGATCAGCCTGAGCAAAAGAGAGTTCCCATCTCTAAAAAAAAAAAATAGCTGAGCATTGTGTGTTGGGCGTCTGTAGTCCCAGCTACTCAGAAGACTGAGGCAAGAGAATCACTTGAGCCCCAGAGTTTGAGGTTGTTGTGAGCTGTAACACCAGGGCACTCTACCAAGGATGACAAAGTGAGACTCTGTCTCAAAACAAAAAAATTATAATATTCCCTTCGTGAAAGCCCTTTTAGTACCACCTTCCAATTGCATTAAAATTAAGACCATGGAGGGGTGGCACCTGTGGCTCAAAGGAGTGGGGTGCCAGCCCCATCCATATGCCAGAGGTGGTGGGTTCAAACCCAGCCTTGGCCAAAAACTGCAAAATTAAGACCACAGTTATTCCTTACCATAATTATAGTGCCCTAAGTTAGTGATTTTCAACCTCGGCTGCATTTTAGAATCATCAGGAGACCACACACACACACACACACACACACACATATGTATATAGCGAGAGAAAAGAAGTAGCCCTCTGTAGCCATCCATGGGTTTCCACATCCACAGATTCAACTAAACACAGATTGAAATTTTTTGAAAAAACATTCTACAAAATTCCAAGAAGCAACCCTTGATTTTTGGGGGCACCAAGTACTACACTGAATCCACAGGAATGAAGTGATGTATAGGCATTGTATTCCATATTATATGTGATCTAGAGATGATTACTATGTATAAAGTATATGTGAGGATGTACGTAGGTTTTATATACTTTATATGCTTTAGCTTCCAAGAAATCTGAAAATGTTTTAGTTGTCCAGTCTCTGCAAAACAGAGGGGCACATTAGAAAGAGTTTGAAACGGATGCTGAGAAAGCAAATCCACAGTATTTGTCAAAGAGTGTGAATGCTGGGTTTTAGGCTTCCCTTCTTCCTCCAAGTAACTCTACCCTTAGAATAAAGGTGCAGGTTTTCCCACCACCACCTCAGCCCTTGCAGCCTCACTAGGAACAAGGATTGTTAGAGGATGTTCCCTGGAAGGGATAACTTTTGACTTTTAAACCCCATCTAAATACTTAGTTCCACCTTTGCTTTAATTCTTCTGGATTAGCAGAGGAAACCCTTGTGGAAGCCCCCAACTCTGTTGCCTCTAAGCCTGACACAGAAGGGAAAATCTTCATGGGAAGAAGGGCACCTATGCTTTGGGGCTCAACTCTTTGCCTTTCTGAGAATCACTTTCACCTGAAGGGGAGTCTGCGCCATTAATTCCTACTCTGCCCATCACAGTTGCCTAAGGGAGGCACTGTTCTCCATTTAATGCTCCAAAACAGGTTAACTGCATAAATTCTTCACGGTTCAGTAATGCTGCAAGTTGGTGTGTGGGATGGGGAATAAATATAGAGAGCCTGAGAATGGACAGCTGGATTCCAAAGTCTAGTTCAATCATCCACATTTTATGTCCTTCAACTATAATCCATAGAGTGTAGGATTTTTTCCTCTGCTAATCTCCCACTCAACTCAATACCAAGCACTCCTAGAGGATTTTTTTTTTTTTAGATACAGAGTCTAACTTTGTCACCCTCAGTAGAGTGCCGTAGCATCACAGCTCACAGCAACCTCCAGCTCTTGGGCTTAGGCGATTCTCTTGCCTCAGCCTCCCAACTAGCTAGGACTACAGGTGCTCGCCACAATGCCCGGCTATTTTTTTGCTGAAGTTTGGACTGGCCCCAAATACACCCACCACCCTCAGTTTATGGGGCCGGTGCCCTACTCACTGAGCCATAGGTGCTGCCCAGTCTTAGAGGATTTTTTAAAATTATAAACTGTCTTTTTCTTCCTTTCCCCTTAATCTTCTCCTTATCATTCAAGCAGTCCAAAGGCTTTCTGTAATATGTACATTGCTTCTGGAAGAGTACATAAGGACTGAATTAAATAGCAAAAATTAAGTTCTAAAACATATATAGACATACATACAATATATACACCTGCATGCCGGGGGCAGCAACTCATGCCTGTAACCTTAGCACTCTAGGACACTGAGGAGGGAGGATCATGTGAAGTCAGGAGTTCAAAACTAGCCTGCGCAAGAGCAAGACCCTGTCTCTACTAAAAATAGGAAGCTGAAGCAGAAGGATGGCTTGAGCCTAGGAATTTGGAGTTGCTATGAGCTAGGCTGAGGCCACAGCACACTAGCTTGAGCAACAGAGTGAGAGAATATGTCTCAAAATATATATACCAACACACATATATACATACACACACTATGTATATATTTTTAATATATACTACATACATATAAGCTGAAACAATGAAAGTGTTCAGATGTTGTTGTTATTGCATTCAACTAAGGTAAATCAGGAATAGGACAAATAAGAACACATTAAAAACCCAAGAAATATGGTCAGGCACTGTAGCTTAGGCATGTAATCCTAGCACTTTGGGAGGCCAAGGTGGGAGGATTGCTTGAGCCCAGGAGTTCGAGACCAGCCTGAACAACACAGACAGACTTACATGTCTCTATAAAAAAAATTATTTTAAAAAATTAGACTGTGTAGTGGTGCATGTCTGTAGTGCCAGCTATTCGGGAAGCTGAGGCAGGAGATCCGCTTGAGCTCAGCAGAGTGAGCTAAGATAACACCACTACACTCGGGCTTAAAATCAAGAAAACTGGTAAGTTAATTAACCTAAGAGCTGGCCCTATGAGGAAAAATAAAATGGGTGAAGGATAATTGAGTCATAAAACAATGAGTTGAGAAATGAAATAAAATACAGTACAATGGGCGGCACCTGTGGCTCAGTGAGTAAGGCACCGGCCCCACATACTGAGGGTGGTGGGTTCAAATCCAGACC
>NW_003852450.1:6205358-6215939 GCF_000181295.1 Otolemur garnettii
CAACTTAGAAGAGATGTTATCCAAAGATTATGAAAGAATACTGTGGAAACAATATACAAATGCTGTTTTATATCTGCATGAAATATATTTTTCTGTAGATATTTTAAAAGTTACCTCCAAAATAGATTAATAACAGAGGAAGAAACTTAAAAGGTTGTAAAATGCTTCCCTCCTGAAATGAATCCTGCTCCCAGATGGCTTTATAAATGACTTCCTTACAACTTTCCCATAAATAACTCTCAAGTTCCAGCCACACCAACCTGTTACCATCCCATAAATTTATTCCTTCCTCAGGGCTATTGAATTTCCAGATATCTTTGCTTGCAAATCTCTTTTCCTAGATCTTTACATGGCTACCGTCTTCTCATCACTTGGGTTCCAATTCAAATATCACATTTCTAAACCCCTCCCCTCCACCCTAGCTAAGGTCTTCCTGCTGGTCACGGTATCACATTATATAGTCTTCCCTTGGTGTCCCACGAGGAATGAGTTCCAGGACCTCTGAGAATACCAAAATCTGCAGATGCTCAATCCCTGTATATATAACCAACATACATGCTCCTTTATAATTTAGAATACCAAAATCTGCAGATGCTCAATCCCTGTATATATAACCAACATACATGCTCCTTTATAACTTAAATCACCTCTAGCTGGGCTCAGTGGCTCATGCCTGTAATCCTAGGCCGAGGCGGGTGGATTATTTGAGCTCAACAGTTCAAGACCAGCCCGAGCAACAGCAAGACCCCATCTCTAATAAAAATAGAAAAACTAGCAGCATGTTGTGGTGGGCACCTGTAGTTACAGCTCTTTGGGAGACTGAGGCAAGTGGATCTCTTGAGCACAAGAGTTAGAGGTTGCCGTGAGCTGTGACACCATAGCACTCTACTCAGGGCAACAGAGTGAGACTCTATCTCAAAAAATAAATAATCTCTAGATTACTTGCAATACTTCATCTGAGAACACGCCCTCAGTAGAGTGCTGTGGCATCATAACTCATAGCAACCTCAAACTCTTGGGCTTAAGCGATTCTCTTGCCTCAGCCTCCCAAGTAGCTGGGACTACAGCCGCCCGTCACAACACCGGCTATTTTTTGTTACAGTTGTCATTACCGTTCAGCTGGCCCAGCCAGGTTCAAACCCGCCAGCCTCAGTATATATGGTTGGCACCATAACCACTGTGCTACAGGTGCCGAGCCTGTACTGCCATTTTTTAATTGTTTTTTTTTTTCCTAAATATTTTCAATTGAGGCTTAGTTGAAGCCAAGGACACAGAAACTACAAAAACAAAGAACTGACCATACTCTTACTTTATGTGTTACTTGTTTCCTTGAGGGGAAATTCCTTCCATGGAATCACTGCTTTTCCCCCCTCACCTACAACAACATCAACCTGAAGCATCAGTAAGTGCCTGTTGACAGCCTTAGTACACAAAGCCTCCCAGGCCACAGGAAAGGACCCAGGAAAGCGTCCCCTATGTTTTGTATAATTTCATACTACAGTGCAGAAAAAGAAAACTACCTAGCAGCTCCTTCCAAAATGTCAACCTTCTTCTCCTCCAAATTAACCCCAAGAAAACTCAAGAGAGAAAACGCTGAGAAACAAAAATTATGAGAAAGCCCAGCGGGTGTGTTGTAAGTGCCTTTGAACTCTTTGGTGCGGGTCTGTCTGGGCAGGAGTCAGCCAGGCATAGCTGTGGGAGGTAAAAAGAGAAAGGGAAACTGCTGAAATTGAGCTCTTGCTTCCCCTCAGGCATTGCTGTGGGACATCCTGTTCATACCTTTGAGGCAATTTAGAGCTCCGGTGTTCTCACATGTGAAATTAGGACGGGGCAGAAACTCTGTGCTTGTGAGAAGCAAAGCATAACAAGCAGAAACTAACTTTCAGAGGGTGCTTCCCCACAGCCTTCTTCCAAATCTCCAGGAATAGGGTATTACAGTTAAAGTTTCCCCAGCACTGTTTGTCCCGGGATGAGAGGAGTGGCAGGCAGTGAAGCCCTGACTAAAGGAGTTATTTTGTGAGATAGTAATAATAGCCCCTACTTTTCTTTTTGTTTTGTTTTGGTTTTGCCCCCTGCTTTTCTAGTGCCTGTGGCTCTCTACCGTGGGGTGGTTTATCTACCTCTCACTACCTGAGCTCTTCGGTAATGGCTGGGATACAAGCCTACCCTCAAAGAACTGGCCTGTTTTCTGCCTGGTAATGTTTTGCTTTGTTGAATCCAGCGTCTGAATCTGTCACCCAGGCTGGAATGAAGTGGCAGGATCATTGCTCACTGCAATCTCCTCTCCTGGGCTCAAGCAATTCTCCTGCCTTAGCCTTCAAAGTAGCTGGGACTACAGGCACACAACACCACACCCAGCTAATTAAATAACTTTTTGTAAAGATGGGATTTTACCATATTGCCCAAGCTGGTCTCAAATTCCTGGCCTCAAGCGCTCCTCCACCTCAACCTCCCAAAGTGCTAGGATTATAGGCTTGAGCCACCTGGCCTGGCCAGAAATGTTATACCAAATGTTTGTGGGGTTTTTTGGTTTTTGTGTTTTTTGTTTTTTGTAGAGACAGTCTTACTTCATCGCCCTCGGTAGAGTGCCGTGGCATCACACAGCTCACAAGAACCTCCAACTCCTGGGTTTAGGCAATTCTCTTGCCTCAGCCTCCTGACTAGCTGGGACTACAGGCACCCACCACAATTCCCAGCTATTTTTTTGTTGCAGTTTAGCCGGGGCTGGGTTTGAACCGGACACCCTTGGTATATGGGGCCGACGCCCTACCCACTGAGCCACAGGCCCCCCTATAGCAAATGTTTTATTAAACCAAAACCAGATAGATAATCATTACAGCATTTGTTACCTCCTCTTACTCATGCTGAGCTAGACTAGCAAAGCATGACCTTGGTAGAAGAGATTTTTGACAAGAAGAAGAATTTAGTTGGAATATTAGCACTTACAGAGTCACGGGTTTACCAAACTTGTCCCCAACCCAACAGAAAACTTAACAAACTGACTTACGCACAGAGGATTTTAAACCTGCTCAAACACTCTTAATACTCCATAAGAAAAATTACCAAGCTTAGCGCCCCGTAGCTCAGTGGTTAGGACACCAGCCACATGCACCAGGGTTTGTGGGTTCAAACCTGCCTGGGACTGCTAAGCGACAATGACAACAACAACAACAAAAATAGCCTGGCATTGTGGTGCGTGCCTGTAGTCCCAGCTACTTGGGAGGCTGAGGCAAGGGAATCGCTTAAGCCCAAGTGTTTGAGGTTGCTGTGAGCTGTGACACTACTGCACCCTACAGAGAGTGACACAGTGAGACTCTGTCTCAAAAAAAAAGAAAAGAAAAGTTAACAATTTTATAATAGTTTTCTTCTAGCACACAACATACATGCATTGGTGCCAAGTAAAGTAGGAACTGCAATATGGAAGGAACTATTGCCTTCAGAGCACCAATAACTAAAAACGCACATGTACTATTTTTATTATCTTGGAAATTCTGAGATTAAATCCAGTAGGTTAGCCTGAGTATTAATTTATAAAAATTTCTTTCAAAAAGAATGCTTACAAAAAGACATTTCTCTTAGAAATAGTGGGACTACATCAGGATCAACAGAAGACAGTGATTTAAAAAAAAACTGCAAACATAACATGAGGAGTTGATTTCACAGGTAGTTTTTGGGTAAAGAACATGTCTTTTCATTGATTTCCACAGATTAGCCGTGATTATCCAGGAATGGTAGGCAGAAAATAGGAATCTTAGAAAACTTAAGAAGGGGTAAGTAGTTTAAGTAACAGCCTAGATAAATATTACCGATCAAAAACGCCACACAGCAGGGCCATTGGGACTGAAGAACTAAAATTCTTGCCCAAGTGAAAGAGTTGTGACTACGCAGAGGTTTTGTGTAAATACTGTTTGTGTTAACTTGGAACAGAGAGGGTGTTTGATATTAAGTTAATTGATGTTGTTGACCCACCATTAAAAGGGAAGAAATGCCCCAGAGGAAGTCTCAACATCATGTACCCTACTGAAACCTGATTCAGAAGCAAGCACCTGGAAGGATGTGTCCTGTAGGAGGAGTACCCGATATAAGATTTTTTAGAAGAAACAGCAGTCCCAAGAGAGTCTGATAATTTCATTTGTTTTAAGCCCATACAGTTCTTTTTAAAATTGGGATATCATTCACACATCTTCAAAGTAATCCTTTTAAAGGGTACAGTTTGTGTTTTTTGGCAAATTCACAAATTTGTACAACCATCACCAGTATCTAATCCCAGAACATTTTAATCACCCCCAAAAGAAACCAATTAACAAGCTCTCCCCTTACCCCTTTTGCCAAACACCTAGCAACCTAATCTACTTTCCGTCTCTATAGATTTGCTATTCTGGACATTTTGTATAAATGGAATCATGCAATGTGTGGCCTTTAGTATCCGGCTTCTCTCACTTAGCATGTTTTCAAGTTTCATACATGTTGTAGCGTGTACCAACGCTGCATTCCTTTTGGTTTTTCCCCCTATTGCACAGAAGTGGAAACGTCTTTCCTTTTTATGGCTGAATAATACTGCATTATATGGGGTATTACATTTTGTTTATTCATTTATCAATTGGTGGACATTTGGGTTTCCACTTTTTGGTTCTTCTGAATATTGCTGCTATGAATATTTGTGTACAGATTTTTGTGTGAACATGTTTTCATTTCCCTTAGGTATGTACCTAGGAATTGAATTGCTGGGCTGTATACGGTAACTCTGTTTAACTTTTTGAAGAACTGCCAGACCGTTTTCCACAGAGGCTGCACCATTTTAAATTCACACTAGCAGGGTAGGAAGGTTCCAATTTCTCTACATCTTCACCAACACTTGTGATTGTCCATATTTTAATTACAGCCAACCTAGTGGGTATGCTGTAGCCTCTCATTACGTTGTGATTTACAGTTCCCCAATGACCACCCATGTCCTACTGTACAGTTGTGAAAACCTCTCCGTTAAATCCAGGAAGCCTACCGCAGCCCTTCCTCCATGCACTTGCCTACCAAGGAAAAATAGGCAACACAGGTGCCTATGTTCTTCCTCGCCTTCCAACTCGCGGGAGTACTTGTCTATGGAATTCCCTGTCATGCCTGTAATTCTTCATCCACGATAATGTCCTCCAAATAGCCAAGCACAGAATCCAATACGGCACGGAAGGCGGGAGAGGTGGAAGGCAGCACGGACCGGACGCTCAGAAGCAACCATCGCCCACCGTCGCTGCCACATCCATTTCACTCCTGTTCGGCCTTTGGCCTGGCCCAGCCTTGTTCTGCCGCAGAGGCACACATCAAGGGCAGGTCAAAGAGGTAACATCTGTGCGCATTCTCCACTTTGCCATCCTGTAGCGCCCAGAGGGTCGATTCCTTAAGCCCTGCAGACTGCGCCTGCGTGCCTGGGGCAGGGGGGCTATGCCCTTGGCTCCCAACAACATTCATTGAAGAATAGCAGGGAGAGGAAGCTGATGCCTAAGAAGAGGGTAATCTGGTAATGTTGACCAGTTTGATGAAAGTATTTCAAATTGTATATGAAAACACCACACTGTACCCCATGATTGCATTAGTGTACACAGCTATGATTTAATAAAAAGGAAAAGAGAAGACAGTAATCTACAAGAGGCTATCAATAAGAGGAAGAAGAGGGGGGGAGGAAAACACAGAATCAATGAAGAAGAAGGAGTGAGAATCTTAATATTCTGAGCAAAAGATTTTGTATCAAAACAAAGCAAACTCATTACCAAATAAAAACTGATTCTTATTGCAAATCTAGTTCATTTAGGGAAGAGCTTTTCAAAAGTCGTCATTGCAGAGAACTCAAGCTAGACCTCCCATTTGATCCTGCAATCCCATTGCTGGGCATCTACCCAGAAGGAAAAAAAAATCTTTTACCATAAGGATGCTTGCACTAGACTGTGGATCGCAGCTCAATTTACAATCGCCAAAATGTGGAAACAGCCTAGATACCCACCAACCCAGGAATGGATTAATAAGCTGTGGTATATGTATACCATGGAATACTATTCAGCCATTAAAAAAGATGGAGACAGGCTCTGCACCTGTAGCTCAGCCTCTAGGACGCCAGCCACATACACTGGGGATGGTGGTTTGAACCCAGCCTGGGGCTGCCAAACAATAATAACAACTAAAACAACAACAACAACAACAAAAATACCCAAGGGTTGTGGTGGGCACCTGTAGTCCCAGCTACTTGGGAGGCTGAGGCAAGAGAATTGCTCAAGTCCAAGAGTTAAGCCCAAGAGTTGGAGGTTGCTGTGAGCTGTGACGCTACGGCACTCTACCTAGGATGACAAAGTGAGACTGTCACACACACACACATTAGGTGTGTGTGTGTGTGTATATATATGTATATATGAACATATATATATATATATATATCTCCTTATATCCTGGGGGATATATATATATATATATCCTTTCATGATAAAAACAATCAACACACCAGGAGTAGAAAGGAACTTCCTTTCTACTAATAAAGGGTATCTATGAAAAATCTACAGCTTGGCTAGGCACCCATAGTACAGTGGTTACAGCACCAGGCACACACACCAAGGCTGGTGGGTTGGAACCCAGCCTGGGCCAGCTAAACAACAATGACAACTGCAACAAAAAAGTAGCGGGGCATTGTGCTAGGTGCCTGTAGTACCAGCTGCTTGGGAGGCTGAGGCAAGAGAATCGCTTAAGCCCAAGAGTTTGAGGTTGCTGTGAGCCTGTGATGCCTTTATGTCTCACTGTTATGTCAAGGGTGACATAATGAGACTCTGTCTCAAAAAAAAAAAAAATGATGGAGACTTTACATCTTCTGTATTAACCTGGATGGAAGTGAAACACGTTATTCTTAGTAAAGCATCACAAGAATGGAGAAGCAAGAATCCCATGTACTCAATTCTGATATGAGGACAATTAATGACCTAGTACACGATGAGGAGTGGGGGAAGGGAAGAGCAGAGAGAGAAGGAGGGAGGGAGGTGGGGAGAGGGGACAGCAGAGAGAGGGAAGGCGGGAGGAGGGTAGGGGAAGGGGAGAGAGAGAAGGAAGGAGGGAGTGGGGGGGTCACGGTGTGTGACACACCTTTTGGGGGTGCGACACAATTACAAGAGGGACTTTATCTAACAAATGCAATCAATGTAATCTAGTTATTTGTACCCTCAATGAATCCCCAACAATAAAAAATAAAAAAATTTAGAAAAAAGTTGTCACTACAATCCTGTGCTTATAAAAGTGATAGAATTATATTGCTATCATCGCTATCATTTTTTTCCTTAGCAACTGATTGTATGTGTTATCCAGTGCAATCCAGGCATTGTGTAAGGGCAGTGGAGGTAAGAAGGACATACAATTGTTGTTAAAGACAACAATGAAGGTGGCAGATGAAGAAAACTGGTGGAAATTTTTAGGGGGAAAGGACACAATGTCTGAGATAAGTAGGAATTGGAAGTTGCCCGAGGAAATTTAAAATGTTCAATTTCTGGAGACAGGCTTACCCTCTTCCTTGACCTCTGAGAAATTGCCACATTTGGTGAGGTCTCTTGTTCAAATAATTCTTGGAGAGATTCTGAGTGACTTGATTCTGTTGCCATAAAGTCAAATTTCAATCCATCCTTCCCATTTTCATCCAAGAAATTCACCAGATGTTAACAAAAGGTTATCTATGGCCACTGGGATTTGAGTCATTTTTATTCCTATTTCATGTGACTGATTTAATGTTTTGTGCTGGACATGGATTATATTTAGAATTGGGGAAAATACCAGTAAGCTATTTTCAGTTGGAGGGAAATGTGTCCCAGTTACAGTCCACATTCCTGGATCCAACTTAGAACCCCGGGTAGCTGATATCAGATCTTCCTCACCCTCTCTCTCACCAAGGGGCTGCTGCTGGGTGTGGTAAACAGCACCCCCTCCATTCACGGAGAACAATGGTTGTCAGGGTGGGGTCATATCAGAGTGGTGACCAGCTTTATCTTGCCTCAGAGGATGCACGTGCTGACCCCATCCCAATCTTCAGAAACATTACATTTTCTTCTTGAGTTTGAGGAAAACCATGAAGAGTCAAGTGGTGTAGAGCTCAGTTCCTGTGCACGCAGGACTACAGCTCCAGTCAAGGTGAGGACTTACAGGTGTTATGGCTAAAACTTAAAAAAAAAAAAAAAAAAAACTTTTTAATCACTTTACTTACTGCTTCCTCAAAAGCCCTGTGGGACTGGAAGGCTCCTGTCAGAAAGGGAAGTTGTCTCTTGGACCTCTGAATTGAGCCCATGTACAACCCACCTCAGAGATTTAATAAGGGCCTTTCCAAGGGTGTCTTTGTTTGTTCAGTGAGTCATCCAGAGGACAAAGGAAAATGAGATGAAAAAGATTCAGAAATGATGGTGAAGGTGTAACCCCAAGGAGACTTAGGTGTGAAGGGGAGGACAGGCAAACCCCAGAGATGAACAGGGAGGACGGTCTCTGGAATGAGGGAGGAAAATCCGTGGGGAGGTAGAACTATCACACCCCAAAACAAGAGGAAATGCTAGTTTGAAGTTCAGGTTGGCAGGAGACCAAATGGCCCACTCTTTTCTTTTCTTGGAGCTACAGTCTTTGAGTGTGGCTTAAATGGTTCTGGTCCCACTGAGGGCTGTACAAAGAGAGCAGGAAGAGGGTAATAAGTACCCAATTAAAGTTTACCACCACCTCACAAAACTGGCTCATCATGAATTAAGTCAAAATCTGTATCAAACATACGAATTAACGGTAGACAACAAGAGCTGTGGGTATTACAGAAGGGATAGAGCTTGGAGGAGAGAGAACTAAAGGCTTCACATATCTGACACTAGAACATACCATAATTCTTAATGTAGGCAGCACAGACAAGAGCAAAGTCTAGAGAATGTCTTCCTGACTTCAGAGAGTTAATAGCCTAAAGAAGTTAATAGGCTTTTCTGTGATTCTTCCACCACTAATATCCATTAAAGATCACCTCTTCTTGGCTCGGCACCTGTGGCTCAAGTGGCTAAGGTGCCAGCCACATACAACTGAGCTGGCGGTTCGAATCCAGCCTGGGCTTACCAAACAACAATGATGGCTGCAACCAAAAAATAGCCAGGTGTTGTGGTGGGTGCCTGTAGTCCCAGCTACTTGGGAGGCTGAGGCAAGAGAATCGCTTAAGCCCAAGAGTTGGAGGTTGCTGTGAGCTGTGATGCCACGGTACTCTACCCAGAGTAACAGCTTAAGGCTCTGTCTCAAAAAAAAAAAGAAAAAAGAAAAATCACCTCTACTCCATTCCTGACTCATTCTCTCCTCATTCCTCTTTTACCTCCACAAGGAATGGTGTCTGGTTCAAATGTGTGGCTAAGAAATGTTCCCAGGGTGGCGCCTATGGCTCAGTGAGTAGGGTGCCGGCTCCTACTCACCTGCTACTGAGGGTGGCAGGTTCGAACCTGGTCCCAGCCAAACTGCAACAACAACAAAAAATAGCCTGGTGTTGCACTGGGCTCCTGTGGTCCCAGCTACTTGGGAAGCTGAGGCAAGAGAATCACTTCAGCCAAGAGTTTGAGTTTGCTGTGAGCTGTGATTCCACAGCACTCCAACCATGGTGACAGCTTGAGATTCTGTCTCAAAAAAAAAAAAAAGAAAGAAAGAAATGTTCCCATAATGTACCCAGAAACTGTTATTGGAACAGAATCAAGCTCCCTGCCCTTCACTTTGCTCAGGAAAGAGCTCAGGAAATTTGATTAAACAGTGGTGTCCAGAAGAAGAGAAATGAAGGAATGGATAGAGAGATTTGCGGGCAAGTATAGGGTAGCCCTGGCTGTGAGGTAAGAGCACTGTGCATATACTTTTATACATGTGTCTTGCTCAAACATGAGAAATATTAATAGATAGTTCTCTTTTGAGGGAAAATTTTGTTAAGGACTCCTAAAAATATCACTAAGAATCCAAAGTTCAGTTGTTTGTTGTTTTTTTGTTTGTTTGTTTGTTTGTTTTTTTGGCTCAGGCTGGTCTCAAACTCCTGAACCCAAGCAATCACCTGCCTCAGCCCCCCAGAGTGCTAGGATTACAGGTGTGAGCCACCACACCTGGCACAAAGTTCAGAATTTCTAACTTTGGAAACTATACTTATCTAAGGTAATATCTTTCCATTGTAAGTTATAAGGGCAAGAGAGGAATTTAATTTTTTTGTAATTAGAAACGTTTTTTAACACATATGGTACCATCAGACGAAAACTTTTCTCAACAGCATATACACTGAAGACATCTGAGTCTACATCCAAGGACTGCAGATTGGGAGACAGCTCTACAAATTCCTAAACCCAGCACCATGAACGATTTTCTCTGCAGACTTGCTATCATTGCAACAGTGTTGGTTCTCTCAATCTTCTATTTTGTTGATGAAAACCCTTTTGAAACTTCAAGTTTCCTACCTTTGGTGAGTATCAGAAATTTGGGGTGGGGCAAACTTGAACTCCCTGGACTGAAAGAAAGAAGGTATTATCTAAGTGTCTATTTGTGTGAAAATGTCACAAATACTGTGGACATACGAGGAAGAAGAAAGCTGAGGCA
>NW_003852450.1:6215959-6216282 GCF_000181295.1 Otolemur garnettii
TAATGCCTCAGCACAGTTGGCCCTTTCCTTATAGCAACTGACGAGGTAGAAATTTTTCTTCTTGGGCTGGATGTGGCGGCTCACACCTGTAATCCTAGCACTCTGAGAGGCCGAGGCAGGTGGATTGCCTGAGCTCATGAGTTTGTCCTGAGCCAGAGCAAGACCTTATCTCTAAAACAATAGCCAGGCACTGGGAGCACCTGTGGCCCAATGAGTAGGGCGCCCCATATACCGAAGGTGGCTGGTTCAAACCTGGCCTGGCCAAACTGCAACAAAAGAATAGCCAGGCATTGTGGCGAGTGCCTGTAGTCCCAGCTACTCGG
>NW_003852450.1:6216621-6220948 GCF_000181295.1 Otolemur garnettii
AAAAAAAAAAAAAAGGAAAGAAAAGAAAAGAAAGAAATCTTGTTTTATGTTTTCCATTTTAGAAAATTTCCCATGGTGTTCAAAGTTATACATTTTCCTCCATTTTATGCATTAGGATCCTGAACCTGAGAGCAATTGAGTCATTTCTCCAGGTCAAGAAAAATTCTAAGGAGTAGAGAAAATTCCAGCAGAATCTAGAAAAAGAAAAGAAAAGAAAGGAGAGGGGTGGTGACTGTATTTGGTGGGGTAGAACACCACCAATGGGAAAGACTTTCGATCAGGACACTGAGAGGGGGTATTACCTGGCCTTCAGGGTCCTTCACATCTAACATGTGCCACCCCCATCATGGGATTAGGTGACCCATAGCAGTGAGGATGAGTGAAGAATGGCATAGACTGACGTCATCTCATTCCCTGAATATTACTCAGGGTAGAGAAATCCCAGCTCCCTTTACCCCAGGATCCATAATCTATATAAAAACCCATTGAGTAGAACTTTTTCAGAAGATCAGGAAGAAACTTGAATTGAGCTCGAGCAACCTCCCCTCTACCCTGGAGACGATTTCATTATATTGTGGAAAGGGGGATCCAACTAGCTATTATTTTCAAAGGGAAGGAACCATAGAACTGAAATTTGCCCTTTTTTCAGAAGGAAAAGAAGATGGTAGCTTGGCAGAGAGCCCGGATGCAGATCAGCCCTGGTAGAACAAGCCACCTGAAAGCCTTCAAAGATATGCAAAGAAATTCAGGACCACTCAAAAATGTGAACTCCCGTATCTTGATTGGAGCCCTTCCTGTGGAAAGAAGTGAGTATCTACCCAGAACATAGATCATCCAGGTCAGGCAGAGTTGAGAGGGAAGTCAGGTGAAAGGAAAGGGAACAGGTCCCTGGGGAAGAAAGCAGGAATGCAGAAATGAAGGATCAGGCCTGTGGCAGGAAGACCACAATGAATAGTATAGCTGAGTTCATTAATGTCCCATCCCATCTCTTGATGAAACTAGGGAGATGATGGAAAAATACAGAAGGAAACTATGGGAAGGGAAACTGACTAAAGGGGAAAGAGTTGAGAGGTGGCAACACAGAGTCTTGAGTCAATAGGTCCTTGGATTCCCTGGATATCTAGAGACCATCTAGCGCCCTGCCACTGAAGGTGTGCTCATGGACAGACATCAGCAACATTTAGGAGCTTGTTAGAAATGCAGATCCCTACGCCCACCCTAGATCCACAGAATCAGAATTTTCATATTAACCCAATCCTCAGGTGACCGGTGTGCACATTAAACCCTGAGAAGTATAGTTTAGTAGATCTGCAGCACAAGAAATGATTCTGATGGGCAGCTCCTGTGGCTCAGGGGGTAGGGCACCAGACCCATATACCAAGGGTGGCAGGTTTGAACCCCAGCCAAACTACAAAAAAAAAAAATAGCTGGGTGTTGTGACAGGTGCCTGTAGTCCCAGCTACTTGGGAGGCTGAGGCAAGAGAATCGCCTAAGCCCAAGAGTTGGAGGTTGCTGTGAGCTATGACACTATGGCACTCTACCAAGAGCAATAAAGTGAGACTCTGTCTCTAAAATAAAAATAATAATAATAAAAGAGATGATTCTGGAGAGCAAAGCCAGGACTATAAAAAGTTGGCATAAAACCAGCAAAATTGGTCATAATGTTCTCCATATGATAGAGGTTTCCATTGAATACATTGTAAAAATATGTACTGTATACAGTGGAAAGTTAAAGTTTCTTTTTCTCCCTGGTGTCTTTTTTTTTTCCTAATGGATATAAGGGTACAAATGTTTAGGTTACATTGTGTTCAATTCTAACAAAGTTCAAGTTGTACTTGAGCCCTTCACCCAGGGGGCGTGCTGAACACCCTCATATTGTGCACATTAGTGAGATCCCCCCAATTGCCCTCCCTCCTCCCCGCTCCTCGACCTCCTTTCCCCACCCCCTTGCTAGACTCTACTTGTGTTTTTCTTTCCTGTGGGTCTGGAGTTGTTTATATATTGGTTTTACGCTAGTATTGAGTACAATGGATACTTCCCCCCCATTCTTGTGATACTTTACTATGACAAATGTGTTTCATCTCTCCCTCATTTCTTTCCCCTTCCCAGAAGTCTGATGAGTAGTACCCTTCCTAAAATCCACACATTTACATGTATGCTACACATATATATACACACACATACATATATGTAAGCTATACATATATATACATATATATATACTTTTTTTTTTGAGACAGAGTCTCACGATGTTGCCCTCAGTAGAGTGCCGTGGTGTCACAGCTCACAGCAACCTCAAACTCTTGGGCTTAAGAGATTCTCTCGCCTCAGTCTCCCAAGTAGCTGGGACTATGGGCGCCTGCCACAATGTCCAGCTATTTTTTTGTTGTAGTTGTCATTGCTGTTTAGCACACCTAGGCCAGGTACGAACCTACCAGCCCTGGTTCATGTGGCCAGCACCCTAACCACTGAGCTATGGGCACCAAGCATATATATATATTTAAAGGTCATTTTTAGTCTGTGAACTTCCTACTCATATCCTTTTGTCATTTTCTATTACAGCGATTACTTTTTTGTTGATTTATAGGAATTCTTTTGTATTATAAACATTTGTTATTTGTTAAATATAGTATCTGCTGCTTATCTTTTGTTCATGATTATTTGGTCATATGTTTTAAAATCTTACACAATTGAATCTGCCCATGATTTTTATGGCTTCTGGGTTCTATGTCTTATTTAACGGAAAAAACTTCTCCATTACAAGCTTATTTCTGGAAAACTTAAACTGCATGTTCCTCTAATAGTCTATGGTTTTGCCTTTTCAGGTATAAACATTTTACATAGATGAAAATTATTTTTAAATAACGTGTGACTAGATAATTAACTTTGTTTTAAATTGAATAACCTATGATCTCAATACCATTCACTACTCCATCTTTCCACCACACATACACAAAAACTGGTAAGAAATGCTCCCCTTGTCATAGAAGTTCCCACACAGACACATACACATATGTTTGTTTCTGGAAACCATTTTGTTTCTTTGACTTTTTAAAATGTACCTTGTACCAATTCCTTATGATTTGAGCTTCTATTGCATATGCTTTTAGATTAAGCTTCCCTCCCCCCAGTTATTACTGTACTCTTTCAAATTTTTGTCTAGTCTATTTTTTCTTTTCTAGGTGAATGTTTTAATTAGCCTATTAAACTCCATGAATAAATACCCTCTACTGGAATTACATTAAATGTATAGATAAACTTGCAGTTAGTGGATATCTTTATAATACTGACCATATCATCCAAAAATGCGTTATGTATCTGCATGAGTTCAAGTCTTCTTTTATGAGCTTCATGAAAGCCTGTTTTTCTTTCAAAGTTCATTCAGATTTCTGGCTAGCTGTATTCCTCCGTATATCCATTGTGTGGCTTTATTCTCCACTACATCTGACAATTAGGCATTCTAAGTCTGAAGGAATCCTAATGCTATGTGTGTGTTGATCTTATAAATATTATCTTAGGGAACTCTTTCATTGGTTCAAATAGATCAGCAACAGATTCTCCCAAGTAATTTGCATACATCTTCCTATTATTTGCAAATAGTGACATTTTGTCTCTTTTCCCTTTTCTCTCTCATCTTTATATGATTTCATTGACCATTATTAGTAAAAGCAAGCATCTTCAGTGAGAATGCTTCTATAACATTTCATCATTAGTTATATGTTTCCTATAGTTTTCAATTTATTTGTGTCAAGGAATAAACAAAGTTCTGTGCTATATTTTCGGTTTATAATACATTAAAAGCATTTTTATCTTAATCTCTTTGGAGAGAATACAGTAGGAAAATTGCAGCCTCAAACCACGGAAATCTTGCTACACTTTTTATAAAGTACGTAGACTTTAGCTTTAGGCAGGTATAGCAGTCACAGTTTAACCAAAGAAATAGAATGAGTAGGAGATACATCAAGAAATTGATTGCAAGGAATTGGTTTATGCAATTGTGGGAGCTGTTAAGATGAGTCCAAAGTCCAAAGGTAGGCTATCAGGACAGGTAAATTGGAATTCTAGGGCGAGAATAGAAGCTGTTATTCACGAGTAGAATTTCTTATTCTTCAGTGAAGCCTCAGTTATGCTTTTAAAGTTCTTTCACCTGATTGCATTGGGCCCTCCCAGATTACCTAGAATAATCTCCCTTACTTAAAGGAAACTGATTATGGACTTTAATCCCATCCACAAATCACTTTATGGCAGTGATTTTCAACCAGTGTGCGGTGAGAGGATATTAGGTGTGCCATGAACACTGTTAAAGATCATTAAGTTATTTTCAAAA
>NW_003852450.1:6221660-6227704 GCF_000181295.1 Otolemur garnettii
AAGGTTTTGCAACACGTCTATAGATGGCGGGATTTGATCAGGATTTGCGAATAAACACAGCTGTAGTCAATCAACTGAAGTGAAAGAAGCCCGAAGACTCAGCAATCCCTCACTGTGACTGAAGCAGTAATAAGATGCAGCTCATACTGAACATGTCATAGTTTTAAATAGTGAAGTAGTTAGACACAATTACCTTGCAAAGCCTAGCTCTGAAATTTTTCCAAGTGTGTTTAATTAATACCTATATTTCTTTTTTAAAAGTACGAGTTATTTACTTATTTTTATTATTTTTGATTTGTCATTTTTAATTTTTCTTACATAGTATCTAATTAAAATGGACATAATTTCAGTAAAGAAACAAAAATCAGGCTCTTGGCACCTGAAGCTCAGTGGGTAGGGCAATGGCCACTTACACCCAGGCTGGTGAGCCTGGACCAGCCAAACAACAATGACAACTGCAACAAAAAAAATGGCTGGGCATTGTGGTGGGTACCTGTGGTCCCAGCTGCTTGGGAGGCTGAGGCAAGAGAATCGCTTAAGCCCAAGAGTTTGACGTTGCTATGAGCAGTTATGCCTGGCACCCTACCGAGGACAACATAGTGAGACTCTGTCTCAAAAAAAAAAGAACAAAAATCAGAAGACAATGCTAACGTGTCACATACTGCTTCATCCAGTATATCAGCAACTAAATTAAAACATCAATATAACGAAGATTATTTAGGCTACCAGGAAATATGTGTGGTTTCATATGTAGTAAAGGAAATCCACCACTTGCCCCATACGTAATTTGTGGCAAAACATTAGCACATGAGGCTATGATTCCTAGCAAATTAAAGAGATATTTACAGGCTGGGCACAGTGGCTAGAACTCTGGGAGGCCAAGACCAGTGGATGGCTTGAACTCCGGAGTTTGAGACCAGCCTGACCAAGATTGAAAGACCCCCTACTAGTTTCTACTAAAACTAGAAAAACTAGACGGGTATAGTGGCAAGCACCTGTAGTCCCAGTTACTCAGGGGCACTGAGGCAAGACGATTGCTCAAGCCCAAGAGTTTGAGGTTGCTGTGAACTGTGACTCCATGGCACTCTACCCAGGGCTGCAGAGTGAGACTTGGTCTCAAAATCAAATAATAAATAAAATAATAATAATAATAATAAAATAAATTTGCAATCCAGACATTCCCACTTGTCAAAAAAACAGTGGAATATTTTAAATGACTTGCACTCTGTAATACTCAACGAGCAAAAATATAAACCAAATAATTATACAACAATAGCAGATAAAACACAAAAAGTGAGTTACACAGTTGCAGTTGCAGAAATCCTAGCTAGGAAAGTGAAATCTCATACTATTGCAGACTTTGTTATTTTACCAGCCTGCTGTGCATGTGTAAAAACAATGTTTAGAGAAAAATACTAAAAGGAAATTTTTCCAATTCTGCTTTCAGATAATACAATTTCTCAGCATATTAGGGATTTATCTGAAAATATAGAATTTTAAGTAATATCTCACCTCAAAGAAATAAACATGTTTTCAATTCAGTCAGATGAATCCACTGACTTCAGTGGTAAATCCCAACTTTTAGCATTTGGTAGATTTGTAAAATCTTAGAACAGTTTTTATTTTGTTGACCTCGCCAAACAACAAAGGACCAAAATATTTTCAATTTGATCAATAAGTACTTTAATTCTAATAACTTGTCTAGGAATTCCTGCATGGCTATTTATACAGATGGAACCCCATCTATGTCTGGAGGCGTAAAAGGATTTGTTTGTGCAAAAAAAGAATCCAAAAATTATTTTTATGCACTGTTTTCTACACAGAGAAGTGCTAGTGTCAAAATCATTAGTGCTTGAATTACAAAAGGTCCTAGATGACACAATTGACATTATTAATTATAGGCTCAGCACCCATAGCTCCGTGAGTAGGGCACTGGTCTCATACACCGAGGCTGGTGGGTTTGAGCCAGCCTGGACCTGCTAAACAATAATGACAACTGTAACCCAAAAATAGCCAGGTGTTGTGGAGGGTGCCTGTAGTCCCAGCTACTTGGGAGGTTGAAGCAAGAGAATCTCTTAAGCCCAAGAGTTTGAGGTTCCTGTGAGCTGTGATGCCACAGCACTCTACTGAGGGCAACATAGTGAGACTCTGTGTCAAAAATATATATATATTATTAATTATATAGAAAGCAGGCCACTGCAATTAAGATTATTTGCAGAATTATGCACCTCAATGGATGCTTCTCATATGCAGCTATTACTGCATATGGAAGTGAGATGATATCTCAAGGAAGAATTCTTTCAAGATTTTATGAATTGGGCAGCACCTGTAGCTCATTGGCCAGGGCGCCGGCCACATACACCAAGGGTAGTGGGTTTGAACCCCACCCAGACCAGGAAACAACGATGACATCTGCAACAACCAAAAATTAGCCAGGTGTTGTGGTGGGCGCCTGTAGTCCCAGCTACTTGGGAGCCGGAAGCAAGAGACTCCTGTAAGCCCAAGAGTTTGAGGTTGCTGTGAGCTGTCATGCCACAGTGCTCTACCCAGGGAAACAGCCTGAGACTCTGTCTCAAAAAAAAAAAAAAAAAAGATTTTATGAATTAAAAGAAGAATCTTTTTAAAAATGCAACATTCTGAATTAGGCAACTTTGTGATGAGGTTTGGTGTAATAAAGTTGCAATTCTCCAGATTTATTTCAATGTTTGAATACTCTTAATAAGAATATGCAGGGAAATCATGACAATATTCTCACATCTACAGATAAAATTAATGCTTTCAGAGAAAAATTACTGCTCTGAAGGGAAAAGATTAAAAGAGAAAATGCGGTAGAAATGTTTGAACTAGTGAGAAAGTTTGAACAGTATGAAAATCTTACTGAACACATTTTACAAATTTTAGATTTATTATACACAAATTTTGAAAAATATTTTCTTGTACCTACATTTCACATATTGACTCCGGATTGGGTGAGAAATCCCTTTGGTTTAAGTGCGTGTCTTTTTCAGCAAATTTAAATATTACAGAAAAGGAAGAGTCAACAGAAATAAGAAATGACAGAGAGTTGCAATTAAAATATTCAACAACACATAGTACAACCTTTTGGTTATCTCTCAAGGATGAATTTCCAAATAGCAAAAAGAAGAAATACTTCTTCCATTCTCAACATTCTATTTCTGTGAAACAAGCTTTTCTGCAGTGAATAATATTAAAAACAAAAATTGGTCACGGAAAGGATTCTTGGAAGAAGATTTAAGGGTATGCCTATCCAAAATTCAACCTTGCAAAGAAGGTAGTCTAAAAAACATCAAGCTCAGATACATCATTTAATGTTACTATAATAAACAGAAAAATAAATAATATAAAACAAGTTTTGAAAGAATTATAATTGTCATATTTTTATTACAAATTATAAATTGTTTTGTTTTATTTTTTTGGCTGTGATTGTGCGTTTTGTTTATGTTATAAATAAATCAGAAAAGGTATATTCTTCTTTTTACTCTTTTTTTTGAGCAACATGATTTAAGTGTACCACAGTTTAACTATAGATTCAAATGTGCTGTGAGATAAAAAAGGTTGAAAAACATTGCTTTACAGCCACACCTAGCTTAGCATTTGAATAACTGGGTACTGTAAATTAGCCAAGTTGACAAATAAAATGAACCATCTCAGCAGAGAAAGAATTTTAAAAATGTTTAAATGAGCAAATTCATTTTAAGTTCTGTAAACATTTGAAATTAGCAATAAATATAAAGGATCATTATCTCTTATTACTAACTGTAATTACGTGAAACATGTCTCACAAACTTTGGTGATCATAAAAATAGAAAGGTGGCAGTGCCTGTGGCTCAAGGAGTAGGGAACCGGCCCCATAGACCTGAGGTGATGGGTTCAAATCTGGCCCCAGCCAAAAACTGCAAATTAAAAATAGAATGGTTTACATTTTAGACAAATGAAAAGAGAGTTTTGGGGGTTTTTTGCTTTCTTTTTATTAAGTCATTTGTACATAGATCATAAATACATTTATACCACTATGGAATTCAATGTGTTGATTATTTGTACAAATTGGAGTGCTTACATCCTACTAATCAACATATCCATCACCTCATTTACCCAATTACAGGATTAATACATTTGTGTTCTACACCCGATAGATCCAACTTGTACTTGCAATATGCTACATAGGTGTGGTCCCCCTACTAACCCTCCCTCTACCGACCCACCCCCCTCCTTTCCCCTAACCCTCCCCTTCCCTCCTAGGGGTCCTCAAACTTTTTAAACAGGGGGCCAGTTCACTGTCCCTCAGACCGTTGGAGGGTTGGACTGTGGGACCCAGGATGAGTTGGCTGCTAAGCAGGACAGACAGTGGCAGCAAAAACACCCTGCGGGCTGGATAAATGTCCTCAGTGGGTGCATGTGGCTGCGGGCCATAGTTTGAGGATGCCTAGGCTATAGTTGTGTTTCATTTTCCATATGCAAGTGTGAGTGATTGTAAATTGGTTTCAGAGTAGTACTGAGTACATTGGATATTTTCTTTTTCCATTCCTGAGATACTGAAATAACTTAGGAGACCTGGAAAAATAGAGTTGGACCTCTACTTAGGTTAGTTAATTGGTAATTTATTTCACCTGCCGCAGGGGCTGCTACTCTGAGAGTCAGTCAGCAGCCCAGGTGAGAAGGTGGGTTGCCTTTTATAAGCTTTGTGCAAGCTTATTACAGAAGTGAAACATGGCTGGTTAAGGGGGGTTACAACTCAGGTAGTCATGAATACAGCAATAGAACAATAATTAATACAGCTTCGGTTGACAATAGATACATCTCATATCACAATGGTTATAGTTATACAACAGTAATTAATCAAGTCTCGGTGAGTTTTCTACCATTGTTCATCTACTGAGAACTTAGGGGTTTTGTGAAACTTGGGACTTTTCTTCCTTGTACCTGAAGCTTGTTCTTAGCAACCCTAGTGAGAAGAAGGGGGCCTAGGAACGTGGCTGAGAAGCACGTTCTTGGCCACCCTGGGGGGGGAGGGGTTTGCCTTGTTCCCAGAGTTGACTCTAGGGGGAGGAGGAAGGAAATGGGCTAGAGAGGGCAAAGAGGAGACAGGTGAGGGCAGGGGAAAGAGGGCTGGGTTACAACAATACTTTACTAAGAAGAATATTTTCCAGCTCCATCCATGTAAACATAAAAGAGGTAAAGTCTTCATTTTTTTTAATGCTGCATAGTATTCCACGGTATACATATACCACAATTTATTAATCCATTCATGGGTCACTGGGCACTTGGGCTTCTTCCATGACTTGGCTATTATGAATTGAGCTGCAATGAACAATCTGATGCAAATATCTTTATTGCCAAATGATTTTTGGTCCTTTGGATATACACCTAGAATAGGAATTGCAGGATCAAACAGCAAGTCTACATTTAGATCCCTGAATGTTCTCCAAACTTCCTTCCAAAAGGGACATACTAGCTTGCATTCCCACCAGCAGTGCAGAAGTGTTCCCTTTTCTCCACATCCACACCAACATCTGTAGTTTGGGGATTTTGTGATGTAGGCTACTCTTACTGGAGTTAGATGGTATCTCAGAGTAGTTTGGGTTTGCATTTCTCTGATGAATAATGATGATGAGCATTTTTTTATGTGTCTGTAGACCATGCACCCATCTTCTTCAGAGAAGCTTCTGTTCATGTCTTTTGCCCACAATGAAAGGGGATCACTTCTCTGTTTTTTTTAGTAATAAGTTTGAGTTCTCTGTGGATTCTGGATATTAGGCCTTTGTCAGAAATATAATGCAAAAATCCTCTCCCATTCTGCGGGCTGAAAACAGAGCTTTTGCAGTTAAACAATGTGACAAGGATTTTTATTTCTTTTTACTGAGCAAAAGGAAAATATATAAGTGAAATTTGTTACATGTGGTATAAAATGGAGCTCAAAAAAATTTTAATCTTAATGGAAACCTTTATTTCACCTTGATTATGAATTGCCCGAGATCTTAGTTTTGATGAGTAGATTGTAAATTTAAGGGTTTTTTTTTTTTTTT
>NW_003852450.1:6228410-6232271 GCF_000181295.1 Otolemur garnettii
TGCCATGGCACTCTACCCAGGGGGACAGCTTGAGGCACTGTCTCAAAAAAAAAAAAAAAAAAAAAAGAATAGGTACTGAAGGTTATCAAAAGCTTTTGGCATCAACTGAACTAATCACATCTGATTTTCTCTTTTAATCTACTACTACCTCTGTTGCATAACCATCCTTACATTCCCAGGATAAGTGCTATCTGATTGTAATATATTCTTTTAATACCCTAATTAAGACAATTTAATATCTTATTTGAAAGTTTTGCCTTGCAATTGGTATAGTTTTGTTTATGTTTCCCTATGTTTTTACTCTTTCAACAAATGTATGAATACCTAGTATGTGCCAGGACTAATGCTAGAAATTTTGGAATCAGTGATACAATAGACACATAGAATCAATTGAAAAGCTTTACATACAGAATTCTGGGAAGATGGCCAACTGGTAGCAACCCTCGGCAGAGGCTCCTGAGCAGAGGAAGAAAAACTGGACAGAATTGGACTCTATGAAGCCAAAGGTGGGGAGCTGAGCCAAGAAAGAAGTTCAGCAAGCTGTAACTCTAAGGAAAAACATTCAAGAAAACAAATTACAGGTACAAAGCCTATCAACTAGAGGACAGGAGACCCCTCCCCCAAGCAGGTGGCCTGCTGCAGGCTATCTGCAAATAAGCAGGGAACAAAAGACCTCCCATTTTACCTCGCTGGAGAGAGCCCCTAAACTCTAGGTCTCTTTCTCCAGGGAGATCCTACTTATGAACCTAGACACCACCCCAACAGGCATAAAATTGAACAGATATTTTCCCCCACAAGTCCAAACTCCCAGTCCACCCTTTCCCCCTTGCTTGGCAGTGTGAAGTTCTGCCCTCTGCAGAGCAGTGTTTGGCCTTGTCCTGAGAAATCTGGGCATAGTGTGGACTGCCAACCATCAGGACAGAATCTGTGACTAATAGGGAAGAAAGAGGGTGTGGGAAGAAAGGAACGTTCAGCAGGAGGAGGAACAGTCCTCTGCTTATGACTATACCTGGCCAGTGGTGGTGTTGACCCTCAGTTCAGGCTGTGTCTGGCAGGATGGGGTGCAGAAGCCCCAGTGCTGATGGTACCCACAGCAGGAGAGTGGTTGCCCCATGTGGACTGAGTTCAGCAGACTGGGCTGGTCCCCACCTCCTGCTGGCCCTGTAAGCAAAGGCTTGCTAGGTGTGGACTGAGACCTGAGAGCAAGGGCATGGTCCCCTGATTCCAACAGAACCCTCCAGCAGTGGCTTACTGGATGTGAATCAAGAACTGAGGAGTAGGGCATAGTCCCCTGTCTCCAGCAGGGCTGGTGAGCAGAGGCTTACTGGGTGAGGACAGAGACCTGTGGGTGGAGTGCAGTGCCCTAACGCTAACAGAGTCTGTGAACAGAGGCTTGCCAGGCAGTAGACTGAGACTGGCATGCAGAGATGTGGTCCCCTAACTCAACTGGTCTGGCAAGCAGAGGCTAGCTGGGTGTGGACTGAGACAAGTGGGCAGGGGCATGGCCCCTGGCTCCAACTGGGCCTGTGAACAGAGAAGCAGACAACAGTGTGGACTGAGTCTGGCAGGCAGGAGTGTGGATCCCTGGCTCCAATTGTGCTGTTAGAGACCCTTAAATCCCTCTCTGTTGAGCAGGGTTTGTACTGCCTGAGACAATTTAATTGGAACCCATGTCTCAGACTATCCACTCAGGGACATTCTGAGGTTGACCTTCAAAGTTCTATAGCAGAAAAGAACTGAAGGGTGGGGCTGGGCAGCACAGCTGTTTATATCTGTTCACAGTTGAGATTTAAACCTAATACTGTGGTTTCTTAGGATAGGGTAGAAGTTGGCTGATATCAAAACAGAGCTACCTTGTGCTATCTCACCAAGTAGGTCCTCAGAGTCTCTGGCCAAAACTCTGAAAGGGGCCTCTGTAAGGTTGTAGGCAATAAGCCACAATTACAAAGCATAGCCCTTTGGTCAGGGCCTATCTCTACTACCTGGGATCCTCAATTCAATCTCACCCTACCAGTTCTAATAACCAAACAGTGGAAAATAAACATGGTGTGGACCCAACAGAAGAACTCTGGCAACATGAATAACCAGAGTAGATCAACCCACCCAAGAAGTGATAAAGGAGATACAACTAAAGATGTCATGCATAGACAAATGGCAGTAATGTCAGAAATTGAATTCAGAATATGGATTGCAAATAAGATAAATAGAATTGAAGAAAAGATAGAAATTGAATTCCAAAGAGTAGTTCTAAAGTTGTCTCAAGAAATTAATGAATTCAAAGCCCAAGTCACCAAAGATATGGGCAGAATGAGAAAAGAGATAGCAGAGCTTAAGGAAATGAAAAAGTTAGTTGAGGAGCTCCAAAATACAATAGAATCCCTCAGAAATAGAGTAGACTAGGCAGAAGAAAGAATCTCTGAAACTGAAGACAAAGCTTTTGAACGTTCCCAAACACTCAAAGAGGCAGACAAATGGAGAGCAAAAACCAACCATTCCCTGAGAGACTTGTGGGATCACTCCAAAAGATCAAACATTCATCTTATAGGAATTCCCGAAGGAGAAGAGGATGGTCCTAACAGTACAGATGCTCTACTCCAAGGAGGAGAATTTCCCAAGCATTGCAAGAGATACAGACCTTCAGATAGCAGACAGTTACAGAACCCCAGCAAGATTCAATCCAAATAAAGCATCTCCTAGACACACTGTGATTAACTTTGCCAAAGTAAGATGAAGGAGAAAATTCTGCAAGCAGCAAGACATAAGAAAAGCATCACCTACAAAGCGAGAAGTATCAGAATGACTGCAGATCTCTCAGCTGAAACGTTTCAAGCCAAAAGAAGATGGTCATCAACCTTTAATCTCCTAAAACAAAACTTCCCACCCAGGATTCTGTATCCAGCTAAACTGAGTTTCATTTGTGATGGAGAAATCAAATACTTTAACATAGTATGATATAGGCAAGTTAAAGAAATTTGCCATAAGCAAGCTAAATACTTTAATGACATAGACAAGTTAAAGAAATTTGCCATAAACCATCTAAACCAGTTCCCCAGGATATTCTCAGACCCATCCTCCACAATGACCAACACAATGCTCTACCTCCAAAGCTAACTCACCCAGAAATTTTTGAACAAAACCCAACTTCCACAGTGGTGAAAAGATCAAAAATGTCCACTGGACATCTGAAAATTATGACACCCAAAACACAACCAGGCTTATCAATTCTCTCAATTAATGTGAATGGTTTAAATTGTCCCTAAAGAGGCACAGGCTGGCTGAATGGATACACAAACTCAGATTGGATATCTGCTGTATACAAGAATCTCACCTTACCTTAAAGGATAAAAAAAGACTCAGGTGAAGGGATGGGCTTGTATAATACAGACAAATGGAAACCAGAAAAAAGCAGGGGTTGCAATTTTAGTAGCAGGTGTTACAATTGGCTTTAAATCAACAAAGATAAAGAAAGATAAGAAAGGTCACTACATATTTTTCAAGGGAAACACCCAACGTGAAGAGATTTTAATAATTAACATTTATTCACCCTACCAGAATGCTCCTCAATTCATAAAGTGACCCTAATGCATATGGACAACTTGATATCTTCCTACACTATAATAGTTGGAGATTTTAACACACCTTTGACAATTTTGGATAGATCCTCCAAGAAGAAACTAAACAAAGAAATATTAGACTTGAACCCTAGAACAAATGGACTTTACAGACCTCTACAGAACATTTCACCCTAATAAAACTGAATATACATTCTTCTCATCAGCCCACGGGTCATCCTCCAAAATAGATCATATCCTAGGACACAAGTCTAACCTCAGCAAATTTAAAAGTGTAGAAATTATTCCT
>NW_003852450.1:6234219-6235445 GCF_000181295.1 Otolemur garnettii
GCTGGGAAGAATCAACATTGTTAAAATGTCCATAGTACCCAAAGCAATCTACAGATTTAATGCAATCCCTATTAAAGCACCATTGTCATACTTTAAAGAAGTTGAAAAAATAGTACTTCGTTTTATATGGAATCAGAAAAAAACCTCAAATAGCAAATACATTACTCAGAGATAAGAACAAATCAGGAGGTATCACATGACCAGACTTCAGGCTATACTTTAAATCTATAGTGATCAAAACAGCATGATACTGGCACAAAAACAGAGCAGTAGACATATGGAACAGAATAGAGAACCAAGAGATGAACCCAGCTACTTATCATCATTTGACCCTCGACAAGCCTATCAAAAATAGTCAGTGGGGGAAAGACACCCTATTTAACAAATGCTGGGTGCTGGGTGAACTGGCTGGTGACCTATAGAAGACTGAAACTGAACCCCCACCTTTCACCATTAACAAAATTGATTCTCCCTGGATAAAAGATTTAAATTTAAGATATGAAACTATAAAAATACTAGAAGAGAGTTCAGGGAAAACACTTGAAGAAATTGGCCTGGGAGAATATTTTATGAGGAGGACCCCACCAGGGCAATTGAAGCAACACCAAAAATACATTACCAGAATCTGATCAAACTAAAATGATTTTGCACAGCCAAGAGCACAGTAAGTAAAGCAAACAGACAACCTTCAGAATGGGAAAAGATTTTTGCAGGTTATGCTTCTGACAAAGGTCTGATACCTAGAATCTACAGAGAACTCTAATCAATAAGAAAAGAATAAATAACCCCATTTCTATGTGAGCAAGAGACTTGAACAGAAAATTCTCTGATGAAGACAGGTGCATAGCCTACAGACACATGAAAAAATGCTCATCATCCTTAATCATCAGAGAAATGTAAATCAAAACCACTCTGAGATATCATCTAACTCCAGTAAGATTGGCCCACATCACAAAATCCCCAAACCACAGATGTTGGCGTGGATGCAGAGAGAAGGGAACACTTCTACATTGCTGCTGGGAGTGAAAGCTAATACAACCTTTTTGAAAAGAAGTTTGGAGAACACTCAAGGAACTAAAAGTAGACCTACCATTTAATCCTACAATTCCTCTACTAGGTATATACCCAGATGATCAAAAATTATTTTACAACAAAGACATTTGCACCAGAATGTTTATTGCAGCCCAATTCATAATAACCAAGACATGGAAACAGCCCAAGTGCCC
>NW_003852450.1:6237033-6238651 GCF_000181295.1 Otolemur garnettii
AGCCACAGGCACTGAGCCTGTTTGTGAGATTTCTTTCACTTTCTTTTCATTCCTTTTCACTTAAGGTGATGTTTGTATTATACATTCATAAAAAATTCAACCAAGTTGAATGAACCATCACAATATTTTGATCCATTCTCCTGCTGATAGACACCAGTTTTTGCTATTTTTAACAATGGTGCTATGAATAATATTGCACACAAATTCCTAATGAACACACATAAGAAATTCTCTACGGTATATTCCTACTAGTAAAATCGCTAGGTCATAGGATGTGCTTACCTTCCATTTGACTAGATTTTGCCAAACTGTCAATGGCTTACCAAAATAAAAACAAAAAAAGCACACCCCATAGCTATCACTGATTCACTCTCTAAGGTAAATAATGTTTTAAATAAATCAACATATGGAAGACTTTTTAAATGGCTTAGTTTATACCCCTACCATCAAGGCATGAGGTCCTGTTATCTACATCTTTGCTGCCTGTTAGGATCATCGGATTTTTCAACTTTTGTAATTCCTTAGCTCTAATTTGCTAGACTCTGATTAGCAGGATGGCCGAGCACCTGTCCATTGATCATGTTTGTTTTCATGTGTCTATTGGTCATTTATGTTTTGTATTTTGTAACATGCCAATTCATAAATGTTTCTATTTTTCTAAAGATTCATTTGTACTTACAGTATTCTTAAAATCTTCGTTCCTATAGTTTGGATGCATTTTCATTCCTAATATTATTTGCATTTTCTCCCTTTTTAACCATAGGCTTACTATATTTATTTATTATTTATGTATGTATGTATGTATGTATGTATGTATTGGAAACAAAGTCTCACCATGTTGCCCTCAGTAGAGTGCAGTGGTGTCATAGCTCACAGCAACCTCAAACTCTTGGGCTTCAGCGATTCTCTTGCCTCAGCCTCCCAAGTAGCTGGGACTACAGGCACCCACCACAACGCCTGGCTATTTTTCTTCTGTTGCAGTGTCATTGTTGTTTAACTGGTCCAGGGCTGGGTTCGAGCCCCCCAGCCTTCGTGTATGTGGCTGGCACCGTAACCACTGTGCTATAGGCTCCAAGCCAGGTGTAATTTTTTATTATTTTCTAACAACCGCCTTTTTTTGAGCTTCTACACTTTTTTTAATTTGTTGAGTTTAATTACATTTTGCTTTTGTCTTCTTAATTCCACACTCTGCTTCCCTTAGTTTTATTTTTGCTTTAGTTCCTTTGATTGTTTTCTCATTTCTTTATTTTCTATATTGTTTTCTCATAATGACATCAAAAGATATTACTTCTCTTTTAAGTCCCACATTAACCACATCCCACAGTTTTTGTCTACAGTGTTCTCTCTTCCATATATTTCTAAGTAGCTGGTATTTTTTATTTTGATTTTTTCTTAATTCAAGAGATGTTTAGAATAGTGATTTTTTTTTTGCTTCCAAAGGGATACTTTTAGTTAGACTTACATGATTAGTTTTAGTTGTATTGCACTATAATCAAAGAATATGGCTTATATAATGGCTATCTTCAGGACAACTAAAATCACAATTATCTTCATGTCCTAATAGATAGTCAATTTTTTTTTTAACATTTGAGGGAAATGTGTATGTTCTGATGAGCAA
>NW_003852450.1:6239667-6240798 GCF_000181295.1 Otolemur garnettii
AGAGAGAGAGAGAAAACCTGACATATTTTGTCACCATTTGAGAATGCTAGGGATCCAATCCATTATTTTGAAAGCTGATAAATAAAGGGAAACAATCAAGCATTTATCCTTCTTTTCTACATAAACTATACCCCTGGGTAACCAAAGAATAAAGGAGGGACATTTTCTCTTTATAGAGCATTCCAGATAACATATAAAGAAGGAATGCTTGACGTATTTTTTTATTTTTATTGTTAGGGTACAAGAAACCAGGGTTTCTTGTTATTGAGGGTACAAGAAACCAGGTCACATTGATTGCATTTTGTTAGGTAAAGCCCCTATTACAATTGTGTCTTCCCCCCAAAGGGTGTGGCAGACACTGAGACCCCATCCCCTCCCTCCTTCCTTCTCTCTGCTCTTCCTTTCCCCCATCCCCAGAAATGCTTGACTTATAATATCACTGTATTGCAACCCTTAAAGTATTAACAGATCTAGGAATTAAATATCAAAGGCTGCTCACATAATAAAAACAGAAACAACCTGCCATTGTGTGCCTTCAGATGGGAGAACACATCACCAGCACCCATGAAGTATTATTGCCCAAAACTCTGACCTGAACTTGACCAAGTTCCTACATTATATTTACTACCAACTCTTGCTGATACATATCAGCCTGTTCTTTGGCCAAAGAATGTGACTTCCCCTCCAATCTGAGTATTGGTTTAACATATTGGACGTTCTTCAATTCATCATTTCCTCTATCAGCTTCTACTTTAGGAATTCTCTTCCATTATATTGGTGATTCCTGTTTCAGATTTAGGTTTGAGGATCTAGAATGAATAGTGAACTTCTTTGCTCTAAATAGCCATCCCTGTTTGCCCTTCTGTAAAACTCAGTTGTGGTTATGAAAGGTTTTCTTTGCATTCTTATGAACTCATGAATTTTATGTTTTTCAACCATTGAGATTTTATTCTTATTGTCCCATCTTTAGCAAATAGCCTCTTAAAGTTGAATCCTGAGCCTTTTTGATACAACTATGATTGTACAGAGAGGAGTGACACATGGGGTCAGTGAGGGATTATGGTAGCTGATATTCTGGGCAAAGTATCCCATCTCTTCTTATAGAGTCCTGAGTCATCTAAGAAATGTTAC
>NW_003852450.1:6242365-6248426 GCF_000181295.1 Otolemur garnettii
AAAAAAAAAAAAAATAGCCAGGTATTGTGGCAGGCTCCTATAATCCCAGCTACTCAGGAGGCTGAGACAAGAAGACTGCTGGAGCCCAAGAGTTTAAGGTTGCTGTGAGCTATGACGCCAGGGCACTCTACCAAGAGTGACAAATTGAGACTCTGTTTCAAAAAAGAAGAAAAAAGAAACTCAATTTGTGACAAGACAGTAACTCCTAATATGATCCCATACTTGGTCCCGGGGGGCAGAAAATGTAAAATAATCATGGAACACATGAAGTTGGAATATGGAAGGACCTAAGAGACTATCATAATTCACCCATAGCAGTTGCTTTCCTCAGTTCTTTAAGTTGACATCAGTCCTCTTTTCTCCCCAATCCTAGAACTGCTGACCATAGGGATTTCCTCAGTGAGGCGTCGCAAAGACAGCTACCTCTTGGACACCCTGCAATCTCTCTTCTTTGCTTCTTCCCCATCAGAGCAAAAACATTTCACTGTTCTGGTACACCTGGCAGATCCTGACCCCGAGTGGCGTGGTCAAATGACCTCTAACATCTCAACTCTCTTTAAATCATATGTCCAGGCCAGACAGCTAGTAGTGATCAATACTCCTCTTAAAAGCTACCTTCCCTTGAAGGGACTCAAGAAACACTTTAAAGACACCTCTGCCTATGTAGTCTTTCGCTCCAAGCAGAACATGGATTATGCCTTCCTCATGAACTTTGCTACCAACAAATCTGATTATTTCCTGATGATCGAAGATGACGTGAAATGTACCCCAGGATTCGTCACCCAGATTGCTTCTATACTGTCTGCCTGGGAGTGGAGGTCTTGGTTGACTCTGGAGTTCTCTCAGTTTGGCTTCACTGGAAAGCTCTTTCATACTAGAGATCTCCCCTGCTTTGTTCATTTCCTTCTCATCTTCTACCAACAAATGCCTTGTGACTATCTTCTCTCCCATTTCCGTGACCTTCTCATGCAGAAAGAGCCAGTCCAGTTCTTCCCCTCCCTCTTCCAGCACATGGGCAAGTACTCTTCCTTTAAAGGCAAATTTAATAGACTCAAAGATAAAGGATTTGTGGAAAATGACATTGGCTTTCCCAGCAACCCTCCTGCCACCATTTACACTAACCTGAATGTTACCAATGGCTCTGTTCTCATGAATGCCTATAGCTCAGATATGAATTTCTTTTATGTCAAGGAGGCTAAGGTTGGAAGCTATCTGACTGTGGTTTTAAACAAATCTGCTATAGTGTTTCGAGTTCAAGTGCTGACTGGCTCTGAACTAAAAATGGAGAATCAGTTGAATGAGGGGCAAGTAGAACTGGGCTATGATGCTACTAATAGGATCAATGACTGTGATGACTATACTCTGCTGGGGTTCCTAGTGAATGGCACCCTGGATAAGCACGTATTGTCTGAAAAATCTGGAAAGAAGGTGAAGTGTGTGAGATTGCTTGTAACAGCCACTCTACCCTCTGGATTAATAGTCAGGCACATCAACCTCTGGATTAAGCAAAAACTTTAAGCAATGCATAGAGAAGCCATTGGAAGTTCTGGGTGTTGTCAGGGTGGAGGTAAAGTCTACAGAGGTAACAAAACATTAAAGTCTTGAAATTGGTTGGGCACATTTCTTTGCTGGGTCCTTTCAGGATTTTCAGTGCAGAAGACACGTCATGTTAAAAGGCAGAGTGAAGGTAATATCCTCTTTGTCATAATCATGGGTGGGAGGCAGGAAATTCTTAAGACCTCTGGTTTTCTGTCCAAAAAGGTCTACCATCCAAATTTCTTTCCTTGGATCAACACCAGACTTCTAAAAATAACAGTAACATGTATGTAAGACTAACTGATGCTCATATCACAAGACTCTAACAGTGCATGAAAAAAGACAAAGGATCCTTCCACCAGCCAGTAAGTAATACTTCCACTTTAAATTTAGATAGTACATTTAAAAGTATTGTGTCCCATGTTGAGGGACAACAGCAGAGAGTAGAGCCACCATTTGACACCTGAAAGATACAGGGGTTGCAGTCTCCATCATACATCTGTTTTAGTCACTAGTCTGGCCCCTGACAGAAAACAGATAGATACTGAATAATGACCATAGACTACCATAAACTCATTCGATTAGTAGCCCTGATCCCAGCTGCTACACAAGACATGGTATCATTGCTAAAGCATTTTAATAAGACCTTGGGTATATTATGCTATGTACTGACTTGGCAAGCGCATTCTTCTCAATTCTGATTGGAAAAAAGATTAAAAATGGTTCACATTCATGTCAGATGACAATATTTATTCACATTTTTGCCCCAGAACTATGTTAACTTTCCTTCCCTCTGTCATAATACAGTCCAAAGAGATTTAGACTGCCTAGACACCCCACAGAACATGGTATCAATGTTCTTGGTGACACCATGCTGCTTAGGCAGGACAAGCAAGAAGTGTCTTAGGTACTGGAGGCTTTGGTCAAAGGGTGAGAGATAAACCCTACAAATATCTAGGAACATGACATTTGACTGAAGTTTTTAGGGGTCCAGAGTAAAAAGCAAATGTTGCATTTTGCATCTTCTACCATGACAAAGGAAGCACAGTACCTTGTAGGCTTCCTTGGGTTTTAGAGGCAACTCTTTCCACACCTAGAAATACTGCTCCAGCTATTTCACTGGGTGATACTGAAAGCTTCCACCTTAAAGTGGGTCCTGGGGCAAGAAAGGGCTTTACAGCAGGTCTAGACTACAGGCCAAGAAGCTTTGCCACTTGGGCCATATGATCCAGCAGACTCTATGGTGTCAGACATTATAATGATAAGGAGGAAATGCAGCGTATGAATGTATGACAAGTAGCAGTGGGAGAATCACAACACAGGCTGCTGGGATTCTGGAGCAAAGCCATGCCATCTGCAATAGAATATTATAGGCTCTTTGACATGTAATTGAGCCCTGGTAGATATAAAATGCTTCATCTTGGAGCACCTGGTGAATGTGTCCAAAACTTCCATTATAAGCTGAATTCTGTCATAAAGTTAGATAGGCCCAGCAGCAGTCAGTCCATCAGAAGATGGAAATGGTTCATCTAGGATCAAGCCCCAGCAGGGCAGGACTTGAGTAAGCTGCCTGACTCTCAGTCCACCAACACAGTTGCACCATACCCTCCTCCAACTCACATCCATGACTATATGGAGGACCCCAAGTGACCAACTGGAGGAAAGGGGAAAGGCCCAGGCATATAGGTCTACTCCATATGTGGATACAAGCTGAAAATGGATAGTGGCTTCATTAGAGCCACATCCAAGGGCAACCCTGAAAAACAGTAGAGAAGGAAAATCTTCCAAGTAAGCAGATCTCTGAACAGCAGATCTGGTCATTCACAATTCCTAGAGTGTAGCCAAAGGTGTAACTCTCCAATCAGGAACATGGAATGAAAAGAATTGAAAGACTGGAAATAAGAAGTACTAGGATAGAGGAACATAGAAGGAAAATAGGCTTTAGCACAAAGTGTAAAGATTTTTGTATCTTCAAAAATGCCCACCAGAAAGCATCCCCATGAAACAGGCACTGAACAACCAAGTAGACAAGTGACTCAGGCAACTGGTATTAGCTGACCTGAAAGTGGCACAGTAAGCAGATGAATGGAGGCCATGGTGACAGATAAGGAGGCCCCACATGGGATCAAAAACATGGCCTGCCACTTACCAAAAATGACCTAGCTATTACTGCCTCTGAATCTGTCAACAACAGAGACCAGCATAAGTACCATAAAGCTCCATTCTTTTAGATGACTAACTAGATACTTGGTGCCAAGTTTACCACATTAGACACTTCCCTTCTGGAAAGATCACTGGTCCATCCTCACAGGGTATCTTTGGGGTATGGCTTATCCTTTCCTGCCCACTGTGTGTCAGGCAGCACCACTATCTAGAAGCTTATATAATGCTTGATCATCAGGCATGAAATCTTACATTATACAGAATACAAGCAGAAGGCCCACTTCACAGCAAAGGAGGTGAAGAAGTGGCCCTCTGAACATGAGATCCACTGGTCACATTATATAACTACCATTCAGAAGCAGCTGACCTCACAGGGGAGTGCAATAGCTTTCTACAGAGACAGCTACACTCTGAAAGGATGGTGTGCTACTCCTCAGGATGCAGTATATGTATCAAAGCAAAGACCTCTACATGGATCTCAAAAAAAAATACATGAGTCTGTGAGCCTAAGTGTGGACAATGGAGAGGACCCATCACTCAACCCCTGGACTCTGTAGAGTTGGAAGTGCTAAGCCCCAAAGAGTCTGTACCCTTGCCAGGCTACACAACAAGGGTATATTAAACTGTAAGTTATAATTGCCTTCAGATCACATTGGACAACTTTTGTCCAGTTCCAGAAGACAAGGAGTCACCATCTTGTCAGGAGTAATTGTTCCCAATCAGCAAGATGAGATAAAATTACTTTTACACAATGAGAGCAGAGAACCAGGAAATCCACCTGCTGATACTACCCCAACCCACTTTGTGAAAAGACACATGCAGCAACCCCAGTGCAACAACAGTTATGACTGATAAGGATCCAGACCCCTTAGTAATGTAGGTCTGGGTCATACTACCAGGGAAGCCACCAAGACCTGCCAAGAAGATAGCTGAGAGTGAGAGGTATTTAGAATAGATGGTAGAGGAAGGTGAAGATGAATACCAGTTGTGGCCCTGTTGCCAGGTACAGCAGTGAGGGCTATGGTTCTCTCTTCATGGTTTCTCTTCAGGAAGAGAGGTCAATGTTAATCACAGAGGAGCTGGCTGCTCCCCAATCTGCATGGGGCCATAGCTCTAAGTGGTACAAAAGGTGAACTGTGGCAACTATGAAAGTATGCTACTGGCTCAGGACCCATAGCACAGTGGTTACGTTGTCAGCCACATACACCAACGCTGGTGGGTTCGAACCCAGTCCAGGTGAGCTAAACAATAATGGCAACTACAACAACAACAACAACAAAAATAGCTGGTGTTATGGCAGGCACCTGTCATCCCAGCTACTTAGGAGGCTGAGGCAAGAGAATCGCCTAAGCCCAAGAGTTTGAGGTTGCTTTGAGCTGTGATGGCACGGCACTCTACTGAGGGCGAGACAGCTTGAAACTCTGTCTCAAAAAAAAAGAAAGTATGCTATTCAGACCTCCTGCTACAGAGAGAATAATTCACTGGAAGGCCTGGTGGCTACTCATTAGGCTCAACCATTGCATTCATGCCAAATGCACTGGTCTCATGGACCACTCCTCACCAATGACTGAGCAGTGGCCAAATGTCTGGCCATCTGACCAAGGCCCTGGAAACACTGTCAGGGATATTAAGGCAGGCCATTCTAGAAAGACTGGGAATCTTTTGATGAGCAACTTTGGATCAAGGATTCCCCATCAACGTGTCTAAACCTTTCTTCAAATTGCACTGATGTGGAGGTCTTTAGGAGGAATTATGGGAAGATGGTAGACTGGAAGCAGCTTTTGTTGGAAGCTCATGCCCAAAGGGAGAGATATTGGACTGAAGTGGAAGGAAGCCAAATGAGAGGAGCTCTGCATGAGAGGACTGAGTGAGGTACACATCACCCCAGCCAAATCAAGTGGCAGAAAAAAGAAAGTGGAAGAAAAATAATAGTGCAAAGGTGGCGCTGCAATGGTGAGGAGTGGACTCATCAGGGACAACCTATCAATTAAACTTAAAAAAGTATAATTAACATATTAAAAAATAGAAAAAGAAGAATAAGATGAAAATACTCATGAGGAGGAATTAGCTGAAAAACTCTGGCAACATGAAAAATCAGAGCAGATCAATGCCTCCTGGGGACATCAAAGAAAATACAACAGAGAATCCCATCCACAGAGAAAGTGCTGAAATGTCAGAAATAAAATTTAGAATATCGATGGCAAATAAGATAACAAGACTGGAAGAAAAGATGGAAATGGAGAACAAAAAAATAGTTCAGAAGTTGTCTCAAGAAATTAATGAATTAGGGGAGGGGAAGGGGAGGGGTGGGGGGGTGGGTGCGTGGAGGGAGGGTGATTGGTGGGATCACCTCAACAAAAGA
>NW_003852450.1:6248717-6250063 GCF_000181295.1 Otolemur garnettii
CCGAGCCAGTGAATCTTTCTAAAAGCAGAGTATGAATGTCTTACTAAGAAAATAACACAAAGGCTATGCTAACCCATTTGATGAGAGTATCACAAATTGTATATGAAAACACCACACTGTACCCCATGATTGCATTAATGTACGCAGCTATGATTTAATAAATAAATAAAAGAAATTAATGAATTCAAAGATGATGTCACTAGGGTATGGACATAATGAGGAAAGATATAAGGAATTTAAAAAGGTATTTGAGGAGCTTCAAAACACAGTAGAGTCCCTCAGAAATAGAGTTGAGTGAAGAAAGAATCTCAGATAAAGAAGACAAGACTTTTCAATGATCCCAAGCATTCAAATAGGTAGAAAAATGGAGTACTCTCAGAGAGTATTCCCTGAGAGAGTTATGGGATCATTCCAAGAAATCAAACATCTCAATTATAGAGACACATGAAGGAGAAGAGGATGGTCCCAAAGACACAAATTCTCTGCTCCAAGACATTATGGTGGACAACTTCCCAAGTATTATAAGAGACACAGAAATTCAGATAGTAGATAATTTCAGAATCCCAGCATGACTCAATCCAAACAAAGCATCTCCTAGGCACATTGTAATTAATTTTGCCAATGTTAATATGAAGGAGAAACTTCTACAAGCAGCCAGGCATAAGAAAAGTATTACTTACAAAGGAAAAAGTATAAGGAGGACTGCAGATCTTTCAGTCGAAACTTTGCAAGCCAGAAAAGATGATCATCCACCTTCAATCGTCTTAAACAATTTCCAGCCTCCTACACTCTGCTAAACTGAGCTTCATTTGTAATGGAGAAATCAAATACTTCACTGATATCCAAATGCTGAGGAAATTGGCCATGATGACTCAACCAGCTCTACAGGAAATACTCAAACCCAATCTTCATAACAATCAACAAGAGAGTACACCACCAAAGTAAATCTACCCAGAAATTAAAGAACTATGCCTAGCTTCCACAATGCTGAGTGGCATAAAAGTAAGCTCTAGACTTCTGAAAAACAAGATGACCAAAACTATGCCACATCTATCAATTCTCTCAATGTGAATAGTTTGAACTGTCCTTTAAAGAGGCATAGGCTGGCTGACTGGATATAAAGTCAGGCCAGATATCTGTTGCCTACAAGAAATTCACCTTACCTCAAAAGATAAATCAAGATTCAGGGTAAAGGGATAGGCAACAGTATTCCAGGCAAATGGAAAGCAGAAAAAAATCTGAGGTTGCAATCTTGTATGCAGATACAATGGGATTCAAATCAAAAAAATGATGAAAGACAAAGATGGACACTATAGGCTTGGCGCCTGTGGCTCAAGCGGCTAAGG
>NW_003852450.1:6250318-6277836 GCF_000181295.1 Otolemur garnettii
AAAAAAAAAAAAAAAGATGGACACTATATACTGGTCAAGGGAAACACACCATATGAAGAGATTTCAATAGTTAACATCTATGCACCCTATCTGAATGTTCCTCAGTACATAAAAAAACCCAGATAAAACAACACAGTATCTTCCCACACTGAAATAGTTAGAGATTTTCACACCCCATTGGCAGTACTGGACAGATCCTCCAAGCAGAAACTAAATAAATAAATAATGGACTTTAACAAGACCCGAGAACAAATGGACTTAACAGGCATTTATTGAACACTTTATCCTAACAAAACTGAATACACATTCTTCTCATCAGCTCACAGATCATCTTCCAAAATTGATCATATTTTAGGTCACAAGCCTAACCTCAACCAATTCAAAAAAATGGAAATTATCCCCTGTATCTTCTCAGACCATCATGGAATAAAATTTGAACTCAACAGCAACAGAAATCTTCATACTCAAATAAAATCATGAAACTAAATAACCTTATGCTAAATGATAGCTGGGTCCTAGACAAGATTAAGGAGACCATTAGATTTCTGGAACAAAAGAATAATGAAGACACAATCTATCAAAAGCTGTAGGACACTGCATAGGCAGTCCTTAGAGGGAAATTTATGGTGTTAGATGCCTTCATCAAGAAAACAGAAACACAATAAGTCAGCAACCTCATGGGCCATCTCAAGCAACTGGAAAAGGAAGAACAATCTAATCCCAAACCCAGGAGAAGAAAAGAAATAACCAAAATTAGAGCAGAACTAAATGGAATTGAAAACAAAAGAATTATTCAGAAGATCAGCGAAACAAAAAGTTGGTTCTTTGAAAATATTAATAAAATTGATAAACCCTTGGCTAGACTAACCAGAAACATAAAAGCAAGATCTCTAATAACTACAATGAGAATAACAACAGATGCCACAGAAATACAAAAGATTCTCAACAATTACTACCAAAGAACTCTATTCCCAGAAATATGAAAATGTAGAGGAAATGGACTGATATCTGGAAGCACAATACCTTCCAAAGCTCAGCCAGAAAGATTTAGAAATCTTGAATAGACCAATATCAAGTACTAAAATAGCATCAATTATACAAAACACACACACACACAAAAACGCCCTGGGCCAGATGGCTTCACACCAGAATTCTATCAAACCTTCAAAGAGGAACTAGTTCCTATAATGCATACACTTTTCCAAAATATAAAGAAAGAGGGAATTCTCCCCAACACATTCTATGAAGCAAATATCACCCTGATCCTCAAACCAAGAAAGAATCCAACAACAAAAAAAAGAAAACGATAGACCAATATCATTAATGATTATTGATGCAAAAATATTCAGCAAGATATTGGCAAACAGAATACAACACCTTTAAAAGTTTACACACCATGATCAAGTGGTTTTTATCCCAGACACACAAGGTTGGTTCAACATACACAAATCTATAAATATAATACACCACATAAATAGAATTAACAAAGATCATATGATTCTTTCAATTGATGCAGAAAAGGCTTTTGACAATATCCAGTCTCCTTTCCTTATAAAAACACTCAAGAAAATAGGCTTAGAAGGAACATTCCTTAAGCTGATAGAGCAAATCCACAGCCAAAATCATATTAAATGGAGTAAAACTGAAAGAATTCCCACTCAAATTTGGAACCAGACAAGGATGCTCACTGTCCCCACATTAACATAGTGTTGAATGTCCTGGCCATCGCAATCAGGCAAGAGAAAGACATCAATGGAATCCAAATGAGGCCAGAGGAGGTCAAACTCTCCCTCTTCGCAGATGACATGATCTTATTCCTGGAAAACCCCAGGGATTCAACTACAAAGCTCTTAGAAGTGATCAAGGAATATAGCAGCGTCTCAGGTTACAAAATCAATACCCACAAATCAGTAGCCTTCATATATGCCAGCAATTGTCAAGCCTAGAACAAAATCAAAGACTCTATTCCTTTTACAATAGCACCAAAGAAGATGAAATACCTGGGAATATATCTAACAAAAAAAGTGAAAGATCTAGGGAGGGGGATTGGAGAGATCACTTCTGTAGTTTATCTTACAAGGGTACAAGCGAACCTTTCTAAGAGTAGAATATGAATGTTTTGGCACAATAACTAGGTAAATGACATGAAGGCTATGTTAGCCAGTTTGACGAAATGTTTCAAATTGTACGTGAAAACACCACACTGTACCCCAGAAGTGCATTAATGTACATAGTTACCATTCAATAAAAAAAAACAAAAAGAAGTGAAAGATCTCTACAAAGAGAATTATGAATCTTTAGAAAGAAAATAGCAGAAGATGTCAACAAATGGAAAAACATACCATGCTCATGGCTGGGAAGAATCAACATTTTAAAATGTCCATACTACCCAAAGCAATCTATAGATTTAATGCAATCTCCCATCAAAGCACCAATTTCATACTTTAAAGATCTTGAAAAAAATTGTACTTGGATTCAAATGAAATCAGGAAAAACCCAAATAGCAAATACAGTTCTTAGAAATAAAAACAAATCTGGAGGCATCATGTTGCCAGACTTCAGGTTATATTACAAGGCTATAGTGATCAAAACAGCATGGTACTGGCACAAAAAATAGAGATATAGTTCTATGGAATAGGATAGAGAATCTAGAGATGAACTCAGCCACATATCATCAATTAATCTTTGATAAGCCTAACAAAAACATGTGCTGGGGAAAAGAACCCATATTTAACAAATGGTGCTGGGACAACTGGTTATCCATATACAGAAGACTGAAACTGGATCTGCACCTCTCACCGGTGATGAAAATTGATTCTCATTGGATAAAAGATTTAAATTTAAGACACCAAACAATAAAAATTCTAGAAGATAATGTGGGAAAAACACTTGAAGATATTAGCCTGGGAAAAAAAATCTTTATGAGGAAGACCCCCATTGCAATTGCAGCAACACCAAAAATAAATAACTGGGACTTAATCAAGCTAAAAAGCTTTTTCACAGTTAAGAGTACCAAAAATAGAGCAAACAGCCCTCAGAATGGGAGAAGATTTTTGCATGTTATGAATCTAATAAAGGCCTGATAACTAGAATCTACACAGAACTCATATTAAACATTAAGGAAAGTGAAATCAATGCTCTCTATAAGTGGACAAGAGATTTGAATAGAAACTTCTCCAAGGAAGACAGATGAATGGCCAACAAACACATGAAAAAATGCTTATCATCTCTAATCATCAAAGAAATGCAAATCAAAACCACTCTAAGATATCATCTAACCCTAGCAAGATTAGGCCACATCACAAAGTCCCAAAACAACAAATGCTGGCGTAGATGTGGCGAGAAGGGAACACTTCTACACTGCTGGTGGGATTGCAAACTAATACAGCCTTTTCGGAGAGAAGTATGGAGAATCCTCAAAGATCTAAAAGTAAACCTTCCATTTGATCCTGCAATCCCATTACCAGGTATCTACCCAGAAGAACAAAAATCATTTTACCACAAAGACATTTTGGCAAATGTTTATTTCAGCTCAATTCACAATTGTGAAGTTGTGAAGCAACCTAAGTGCCCATCAACTCATGAATGCATCAACAAACTGTGGTATATGTATACTATGGAATATTTTTCAGCCATTGAAAAAGATGGAGACTTTACATCTTTTACATTTACCTGGATGGAGCTGAAATACATTCTTCTTAGTAAAGTAGCTCAAGAATGGAAAAATAAATATCCAATGTATTCCATACTAATATGAATATGTTTATGTATAAACAATTACATACACCATTATACAACACCATTACACCAATACAACACCATTATAGTCCAGTTTGGGAGTAGAGGGAAGCAGGAGCTGGAGGTGAGAGCACATATGACAGAAGGAGGGAGGGCATGAAGCAGGATCTCACCTGATGTGCATATTGTGCGGCTGTATAACACATGCCCTGGGTAAGGGGCTCCTCTACAAATGGAACTTTACCCCGGGAGTGAGAACAATGTAACCTAAATATTGTACCCTCATATTAATTTGAATAAAGTCATAAAATAAAAAATAATTTAAAAATTTAAAAATTGCACTGATGTATAAGATGCTTCCTACCAAATCCTCATTCCCTCCCCTTCTTTCACAGATGTCAAACCTGCACTGTGGCCTTGGAGTCAATCCTGCTTCCTTCCCTAGTAAATCTCTGGGCCCTCCTTGGCATTGGCTTTTTGATAGATGGAAGTTAGTCCTCACTCCACTTTCATCCAAATTTTTTAAAAGTGGATGGTTTCCACTCTGAAAATACCAAACCGGGGGGTTTTAGTGGTAAATTCTAGTTCCCTACCACTCCCCTTGTGCAAACATGATCTGTACAACCACACAGAGGTAGCCCTGAGCTACAGATGTTCAGCCCAATGATGAGGCACATTTCTGATTCAAAGCTGGGTCATTTCAGAAAATCCATTTTAATAAACAAAACTAGGCCATAGTTCTTTAAAAAGAGGGTTAGTAGGTAGTCAAGCCCAAGTCAGCTGGCTTGGATTCTCGTCATGGAGCCCCACTAGGCATGTTGAGATGGGGAGCAGGGGAAGATTCAGGAATCTACAGTAGCTCTTGGTCTCTGAGGTCAGGAAGTTATTCCAATAAGATGATCTAAACCTCACCCAATGGGCCTGGGCCTCTGGCTCCAGTGGCGGTACAGTCAACGTGACGTCCATGTCTTAGCAGAATGGAAGCTCAGTTCTGCAGATATCTGGGCAGCTATTTGGTCCATTTCCCTACGAAAGGGTGAAACTGACTACAGAGAGCCCAGTTTTCATTCAAAATACCTGGGATGAGGCCAAAATTAATGCAGGGATTAATGAGCTCCTCAGAGCTTCTCCCTACTCTTTCTGATCATTTTTAACACCCAGTGTAGAAGAAAGGTTGAATATGAAACTCCAGTGCTCTCAGCCCCATTTCAAAAACTACTTCATTTGTTTTTCTCCTACTGTATTGTCTCCACCCATCTTATCTGAATCTGTTCATCAGACTGTCTTTTAGTTGCACTGTGTGCATTCTTTTTTTTTTTTTTTTTTTGAGACAGTCTCACTATGTCATCCTCGGTAGAGTGCCATGGTTTCACAGCTCACAGCAACCTCAAACTCTTGGGCTTAAGTGATTCTCTTGCTTCAGCCTCCCAAGTAGCTGGGACTACAGGCGCCTGCCACAATGACCAGCTATTTTTTTTTTTTTTTGTCGTCATTGTTTGTTTAGCAGGCCTGCTAAAGAAGTCGTCATTGTTGTTTTTTAGCAGGCCCGGGCAGGGTTCAAACCTGCCAGCCTTGGTTTGTGTGGTCAGTGCCCTAACCACTAAGCTACAGGCGCCAAGTCATTCTGCGCATTCTAAAAGCTGTTTGCAAAGTGAAGATCAGAGAGCACGGTTAGTCCTGGTGGTCAAAATTAAGTTGGGTTATCCCAAGACCTCTGAGCTAAGTCTTCCAGAGAGTTAGAATGTGGAAACGCAAATGCCAAGAACACTGGCAAAAGAAGGAACAGGGCAACACTTAGCAATAATAGATCCTTAATGAATGCTTCTTCTCTTTACTTCTTCAGCTTCATTTCCTCATCTTTAATATAGAAACAGTAACAAATATGTTCAAGGGCATTGGTGAGGACTCAGTATGAATACATTGGCAAGTGACTTCCCATTCCCATCACCACCATGTCTGGCAGATAAGTTATTCAATAAATATTAGTTGTCTCTCAGAGACATTCTGTTTAACCATCTGCAAGTCATTTGCTATATTTATGATTTGTAATAAAATTGAGTTGCACAAGAAAAATATTATCTGTCTCTTGACTCCAATTTTGTGTGTGTTCTATCTGAGATGGTTCTGGAAATATTTAATAACCTGGATGAAACATGCACCCTGCAGAGCCAGGTCTTAACTCTTTCGCTGGCTTGGTACCTGTAGCTCAGCAACTAGGCTGCCAGCCACATACACTGGGGCTGGCAGGTTTGAGCCTGGCCAGGCCTGCCAAACAGCGACAAATACAACAACCACAAAAAAAAAAAAAAAAAATAGGGCAGCACCTATGGCTCAGTGGGTAGGGCGGCAGCCCCATATAACGAGGGTGGCAGGTTTCGAACCCAGACCCAGCCAAACTGCAACAAAAAATAGCCGGGTGTTGTGGCAGGCGCCTGTAATCACAGCTGCTTCAGAGACTGAGGCAAGAGAATCACCTAAGCCCAGGAGTTAGAGGTCGCTATAAGCTATAATGCCATAGCACTCTACCAAGGGCGATAAAGTGAGACTTTGTCCCTTAAAAAAAAAAAAATAGCCAGGGGTTGTGGCAGGAGCCTATAGTCCCAGCTACTTGGGAGGCTGAGGCAAGAGAATCACTTAAGCCCAAGTTTGAGTTTGCTGTGAGCTGTGCTGCCACAGCACTCTACCAAGGGCGACATAGTGAGCTGCTGTCTCAAAAATAAAAAAACTCTTTTGCTGCTAAGTCATATTAGGCCTGGCAAGTCTCAAAGAAAGAGTCGTGGGTGCTGAACATGGCACCCATCCAAGGACCAGTGTTTACTAAGTGGTTGCTGGGTGAACATTAACCCTGCATTACTCATAAAACTCTTCACAGTCTGAATCAAACTTCTAAGATTCCCATCCTACACCTCTTCCCTCATACAAAATTCAGATTCTATAATATGCCCTTTCCCTTAGCCTCCTCTGACAAATTCCTAATCGAAATCCTAAATTCAAATTCTAGCTCAAATGCTACCTCCATTGGTACCATAACTATAGAGCATAAAAGAAAGAGAAGGAGAAGGAGGAAAAACAAATGCTATCCCCTCTGCAAAGCCTTCTTGATTACCCAGAGACAGTAATAACACCTTTCTGCTGTTTTCGTATCTGATGCTACACTCTAGCATAGCACTTCTTTGAATCAAGGAATATATATTAAGTGCTTTCCATATGGTAAGAATTAACAAAGAAATACCCAACTGGTATTGTAATTTTCTATCACATTAGCCTGCCTTCTAGAAGCCACTAAACAAGGCTTGTTCTTCTTTCCTAACATATATACAAGCCTAATCTAGTATCTGGAAACCAGAAGAAATTAAATATTTAGTATATTTGATGACTAAGTGGATTATTTTCCTTTCATCAGAAACTGAGACAACTATCTCCCCAAATGCATTGAGTGCCCTCTATGTGCCAAGCAGGTGCTAAGCACTGGGGATCCAAAGGATGACACAGTCCCTGCTGTCAAGGTGTCTTACTAGTGAAGAGATAGATAATTAACTAGAATCTTGTATAATCATACAATGGGCAACACTAGACGGAGATAAGCACAGAAAGTCAGGACAGCACAGAGGAGAGGCCTCAGCCTATCACTGCTCCAAAGTGTGGGTGGTTTGTTCCAAGAAGTTTCATCAGATCCCAAATTCTAGGATGCCAGCTACAAAATTCTGTGAGCAGGGATCTTTTGTGAAAAGACACCCTATATAAGAAGTCCTTAACCTGGATTTAACCTAAAGCTAAATGCAAACGTGTATGTGAGATGTACATGTGCATTTTTTAAGTGGGCATTTGTATGCATGCACATAGGAATGTATAGAGCGTATACATTCTACGTATGTGGGTGGATGGGTGAAAGGGGTATGTATGTAAGGGGAAGGAACGTGCTGTGTGGGGAAGGGTGTATAGGTAGGTATATGGGATTGGTGTGTGAAAGCTGTATATGAGTATGGACATGTGGGAGAGAATAGATATGGCGGGGCTGTGTGCATGAATTGATTGTGAATTGGGGGGGTGCTTGCGTGGGTGGGTGTGGAGAATGAGTGAGTGGTTGAATGTATTTTATGCATGTTCCTAAGATGGCCCAAAGAGGTCTATGGCTCATATACAAATAAGAACACCCTCTGGGTATTCTTTCCTTTTCTTTTGAAGAACATTTGAGTTCATCAGTCCAGAAAGTGCCCCAAAACAAACAAAACAATGCCTCAGTGTAGTAGTGACCTAGTGAACTGGGTATCATCCAGCTGTTCCTCAAAGACATCCATTTTTAGGCCTTGCTTGCATCAGAAAGGCACCAAAGAGAAGGCGGTAGGGTTGGTGAGCTCTGCCTTCAGAAATAAAACCATCTAGGCTTCTAGTGCTACGAGAGAAACTATGAGCTGGCCCTGAGCCTGCCGCTAAAGAATTTCTGATGCTCTTCAACTGCCAGTCAGGACTGGACTGGTTGACCTCAGGGTGTTATATAAACCCCCAGTTGACCCAGTCATGCTACAGGTTCCTGCTTTATTCCCTACACCCTGCCCCCATTAGTTCCCTATTCTACACAGAAGCCTGCCATGGACTAGGCCAAGCAAGTGTCCAGAGGTATAGCCAGCAGTGCCTAAAACCTGCGAGGGCATCCGTTGGCTGTGCTAAGCTCTCTCGTTCAATAAACCAGCCCAGCCCCAATGACATTGTCTCTGAAAGCTTTCCCTGAAACTACATCTAAAAACCCAGCATCACTCCTTCCACCAGAAAGACAAGAAACAGCAGAGCAGTTCAGGTACCATGAGTGGAGCGTCATGAAAAACATCATGGAATGCTGCCACATCCCATGTTCTTTCTAGGGTACTCCCTAGCTGGCTGAGCATCTGGGAGGATCCAGCATTTCAAATTACTGTTTAGAACATCAAGAAAAATGACTCCACCTTTTTGGCATGTCTGGAAAAAGCACAGACATTTGGGAGGGTGAGGGGAAACTGGCCCTTTCCCCCAAAAAAGTTCACTGAAAGATCAACTCAAAATTAAGGCAGATTAGGCCGGATGTGGTGGCTCATTCTGTAATCCTAGCACTCTGGGAAGCCGTGGTGGGTGGATCACCTGAGCTCATGAGTTCAAGACCAGCCTGAGCCAGACTGAGACCTCATCTCTAAAAATAGTCTGGCATTGTGATGGGCGCCTGTAGTGCCAGCTACTAATGAAGGCAAGGCAAAAGAATCACTTAAGCCCAAGAGTGTGAGGTTGCTGTGAGCAAAAAAGTGAGACTCTGTCTCAAAAAAGAAAAAAAAAACATTAAGGTAAATTAATAATAAGAAGAAGAGGTTTATTTACTGTTCACACTGGGGGTGGTGATATCACAGAGTAATTACCCAAGATCGCAATGGGATTCACATATTTTTATATCTGTCTTTTAGAAGGGAAATGGAGATGAAGAGCATAGGTAATTCTCTTTAGGGGCAATACATGTTTGCTAGGGAGGATGAAGAGATACTTAGGAGAGTAAATGGATGGAGGGGAAACAGATTGACTTGTAGATTAACATGAGAGACAGATTACCTTTAAAGTCATTCGGGTCAGGTCTGCTGGCTGAATCTTCTTTCCAGCAATATATTGAGATAACAGGGAGGAGAAGGAAGTCAATTATTCTTTTGATGGGTCAGTCTGGTTTAAGCAGATAAAGCAAAAGCCCTTTCCAAGGGCCTATTGATTTCTATGGGCCTTTAAATCAAAATATTCTTTATACCAAGGAGTCATATTGATGATATTTCCTGAGCTTCTTCATATGGATCTCAAAGTTAGGTCAGAGATGCATCATGGAGGTGAGAGGTTGGGCTCTAAACCCCTGAACTTTTCCTAGAAGCATCAAGAGAACTAGTTAGGGAGAGGAGGCTCGGCCATGTCTGAAAGCAGGGAAATGTCTCCATTTCCACCATCGTGATCCAGCCTCTCAGGGCCACTGCCTTTTCTGTTCTGAGCATTTTCCTTCCCACTCACTGCCCACAGATTCTGATTGGGCAAAATAAAATTTAGACATCTTAACTCCATTATCATCCCTTGTGTGTTGTGGGTTTACGAGAAAAATTAGTTATTTTCTGTCATGGCTACCTGGGTCCAGAGGACCAGTAAGGGCCAGGATCCAAGCCAGGGCTTATATAGGAAAGGTGGTGACTAAACTCAGCCAGAAATGGAGCAAGCCAGGAGCTCTCAGACTGAACTAGTTGACTGGTGTCCTTTTCACCCAAATTGACCCAGCTCTACCACTGGTTTCTGCCTCAATTTCCCCACCACCATTGTATTAGTTCCCTGATTGATTGATTGATTTTTAAGTAAAGGCAGGGTCACATTAGATTGCCCAGGCTGGAGTGCAGTAGCTGTTCACAGGGGTGTGATCACTGCAGCTTCAAACTTCTGGCCTCAAGAGATCCTCCTGGCTCAGCCTCTCAAGTGGCTGGGACTGCAGGAGCCCACCTCCACATTAACTTATTTTAATTTTTTTAATTGATAAAGTGCCAAACAGAAGGCTGGACAGACAAACAAGAGAAGCTAGATCTGGTTCAGACTCAAGGGGTTATCTGCTCAGGGGCTGGAAGGTGAAGTCAAAAGTCAGCCAAAGGTTGCATCAATGTACACAGTTACCATTCAATAAAAAAAAAAAAGGATAGATGAAAAAAACTAAAAAAAAAAAAAAAAAAAAAGTCAGCCAAAGGGTGAGGTGGGAAGAAAAAAGCAAAGAGAAGCAAGATGATGTTGACAAATATTATTGTGTAGGGTATTGGAGGATTACCCTGGTTTCAAGGATTATAATCCTACAAAATATGGTCTTGGACAGAAAAGGAGCAAAATTAGAAATCAATTAACAATTACATACCTAGAAATCCCCAAAATATTTGGAAATTAAGCAACACATTTTCAAATAGCTCAGGCATCAAAAAGAAATCACAGAAGTGGCTGGGTGAAGTGGCTCACATTTGTAATCCTAGCACTTTGGAAGGCCAATCTATGAAGTTCACTTGAGGCCAGGAGTTTGAGATCAGCCTGAGCAAGACAGGACCCACAACTCCACAAAAAAATAGAAAAATTAGCTGGTTGGTGGTAGCCTGTGCCTGTTGTCCCAGCTATTTGAGAGGCCGAGGCAGGAGGACTGCTGAAGCCCAGGAGATGGAGGTTGCAGTGAGCTATGATGATGCCACTGCACTCCAACCCAGACAACAGAGTGAGATCCTGTTTCAAAAGAAAGAAAGAGAGGCAGTGCCTGTGGCTCAAAGGAGTAGGGCACTGGCTCCATATGGAAATAAATGAATCACAAAAGAAATTAGGAAGGCCAGGCTCAGTGGCTCAAGCCTGTAGTCCCAGCACTCTAGGAGGCCGAGGCAGGTGCATTGCCTGAGCTCAAAGGTTCCAGACAAGCCTGAGCAAGAGTCAGACCCTGTCTCCAAAAAAATAGCCGGGCTTTGTGGCAGGTGCCTGTAGTCCCAGCTACTCAGGAGGCTTAGACAAGGGAATCACTTAAGCCCAAGAGTTTGAGGATGAGAATGTTGTCAGCTGTGATACATGGCACTCTATGGAGGGCAACAAAGTGAGACTGTCTCAAAAAAAAAAATTATAAAATATTATGAACTAAATAATTAATATACAACATATCTAAATTTGTGGAATACAACCAAAGCTGTCCTTAGAATAAAATATATAGCTTTAAAATCTTATTTTATGTATTTTTTTCAAGAAAGTTCATTAGTAGTAGTAAGGTTTGGGGAGATGGCAAGCTCTGATTGGTAAGTGAAGGTAGGGTGTGAAACTCGTCATACAATCCCAGCAGGTTTTTTCAGTAGTTATTAAATAAAACTGGTTTCAAGATATAATAGGCAATTTCATAAGCCAGGTTTGCAGAAAATGACATTGTTAAAGCAATGTTATGCTCCCTGAGTGTCCCCAATGCCCAGACTCTGTTTCACTTGACAAGAATCACCATTTCACTGGGATTTTCACACCGGGCATATAACTCTCAAAATTCTTAGAATCTCCAATATGATGTCCTTCTCATGCTAATGAGTTGACCAATAGCTAGCAGCTGCTAAGCAGCTTCAGGTTGGAGGTAGGTCACCTGAAAGACTAAGGCAGGACTACCGGATTGAGACTTTCAGCCCCATCCCCCAGCGTGGAACCTCCAAGCTCTTTCCATACCTCACCCTATGCCTTTCTTCATCTGTATTAGGAAAGTTGCAGATACCAGGATGAAATCACTTTGTCACACCTGTTGGAGGTCAGGGGTCCCACTTGCCCAAACCCAGTTAACCTGGTTGAATTACTCGGCTGGGCTAGGCAGTTCAACCAATGCACAGTGATAACTGAAAGCAAAAGTGAGTGGCGGCTGGGTACAGTGGCTCATGTCTATAATCCTAGTACTCTGAGAGGCTGAAGCCTCAAGTGGATTGCTTGAGCTCATGAGTTCAACACCAAATTGAGCAAGAGTCCGACCCTTTCTCTACTAAAAATAGAAAAACTACTAAGAAAATGTTGTAAAGGCTATGTGAACCAGTTTGATGAAAATATTTCAAATGGTATATAAAACCGGCACACTGTACCCCATAATTGCATTAATGTACACAGCTATGATTTAATAAGAAAAGGAAGGGGGGGAGGGAGAGAAGGAGGGAGGGAGGGAGGGAAAGAAAAAAGCTAGCCAGGTGTCATGGTGTCCAGCTATTGGGGAGGCTGAGGCAAGAGGATCACTTGAGCCCAAGACTGAGGTTACTGTGAGCTATGGTGATGCCATGGCACTCTACTCAGAGTGGTAGATTGAAACAGTCTCAAAACAAACAGAAAAAAATAAACAAAAAAACAATGAGTGGAAACTAAAAATAAATGGAGTGGAGCTAGCAATGTGGATAGAAAGCAAAAGTAATCTACAAAAGTTTCAGGGTAAAAGAGACTTTATTTAGGAAGAACAACGGGAGAGTTTAGAGCACTTCCAAAAAGAGTTGAAAGTGGGTTTGCCTCCCGAAGGAGAAAAGGTAAGCAAGAGGAGCAAAGGCCTGGAGGGGGGTCAAATACTCCATTTGAAAGTAGTTGCTAGGGCGGTGCCTGTGACTCAGTGGGTAGGGCGCCGGCCCCTTATACCCAAGGCAGGCAGGTTCAAACCCAGCCCTGGCCAAACTGCAACAACAACAGGGCGTTGTGGCGGGCACCTGTAGTCTCAGCAGAGGTAAGAGAATCACCTAAGCCCACAAGTTGTGAGCACCGAGGGCGATAAAGTGAGACTATGTCTCCACAAAGAAAGAAAGTGGCTGCAAGTCTCTCATTGGCCTCTCTGTGCCTCCGGGTAGCATTGCCCTTTCCTATTGGTTATTGATTGTCTCTTTCTATTGGTCATTGGTTACCTAGGTTACTTCATAGCCACACTCTTAAGAGCCTTCCAGACTTCCTGGTTCAGTAAGCACCCCACCCACGCCCCTCACCTCCAAAGCCCCTTACTTGGTGTCCCTTCTTAAGACCTGGACAAAATAAGGCCAAAAAGGCACAAAGAGGAGGCACATGTTTACTTGTTTGAGATAGAGCTAAGAACCCCTGAAGAAACCCTTTCATGTTTTGAACCCTTTCACACATCTGTTTTGATAAGATTTATCACTAGACATTCTTTTGGACTACTAACTTCAAGTTGGGGTTCCCATGACCTCCTCTTTGGGTTTCATTAATTTACTTTTGTTTTACTGAGTTCTGTAACCCACAGAAGAATTTCAGATAACTGGGAGGCCAAGGCAGGTGTATTGCTTGAGCTCACGAGTTTGAGATCAGCCTGAGCAAGAGAAATAGAAAAAAACTGGCCAGGCATGGTCGCTCAAGTCTGTAATCCCAGCACTCTGGGAGGCCAAGGAGGGTGGATTGCCTGAGCTTACAAGTTAAAGACCAGACTGAGCAAAAGCAAGACCCTGGTCTCTACTAAAAATAAAAAATCTGAGGCAAGAGGATCTCTTGAGTTCAAGAGTTTGAGGTTGTTGTGAGCTATGTCACACCAGGGTGACAGCTTGAGACTCTGCCTCAAAAAAATAAAAATAAAAAATAAAAAAACTGAGGCAAGAAGATTGCTGTGAGCTATGATGCCATGTACTCTACCTAGAGCGACAGCTTGAGACTCTGTCTCCAAAATTAACCACAACGCTTGGGTATTTTTTAGACACCGGGTCTGACTCTTGCTCAGGCTGGTCTTCAACTGGTGATCTCAAGTGTACCTGCCTCAGCCTCCCAGAGTGCTGGGATTACAGGTGAGAGCCACCACACTCAGCTACACAAAAGAACTTTTTAGTATGATAGAACCACCTTTTATCCTTTGGCTGTTAAAAAATTGTATGCATTTATCAAAACTCAATAAACTGGCTCTGTGCCTATAGCTCAACCAGCTAGGGCGCCAGCCACGTACACCTAAGGTGGCGGGTTCGAATCCCCAGCCCGGACCCGCCAAACAACAATGACAGCTGCAACCAAAAAATAGCCGGGCGTTGTGGTGGGCGCCTGTGGTCCCAGCTACTTGGGAGGCTGAGGCAGGAGACTCGCTTGAGCCCAGGAGTTGGAGGTTGCTGTGAGCTGTAATGCCACGGCACTTTGCCCAGGGGGACAGCTTGAGGCTCTGTCTCAAAAAAAAAAAAAAACTCAATAAACTATTACTTAAATGGCATGTAAATCATAATTAAATAAAGAAAAAGAATTAACAAGAAATTACTCTCCTCAAAAAGGCATGGTTTAGAGGAAACTGCTGCCTCAAGGCCACAGTGGCCCTCCAGATCCTGAGGTGTGGCCCCTGGACCAAATCCAGATTTCATAGAACAAAGGCCTGCCTTTATTTATTTATTTATTTTGAGACAGTGTCTCGGTATGTCACCTTCAGTAGAGTGCCATGGCATCGCAGCTCACAGCAACCTCAAACTCTTGGGCTAAGTGATTCTCTTGCCTCAGCCCCCCAACTAGCTGGGACAACGGGCGCCCGCCACAATGTCTGGCTATTTTTTTTTTTTTTTGGTTGTAGTTGTCATTGTTGTTTGGCGGGCCAGGCTGGATACGAACCTGCCAGCTCCAGTGTATGTGGCTGGCACCCTAGTTGCTGAGCTACAGGTGCCGAGCCACAAATGCCTTTATTAAAAGGACTTGTTCTAGAAAATTTAGATTCACTCATAAGGCTGCACTCAAGGATCCAGAGGGCCATATGTGGCCCCAAGGCTGCAGGTTCCCCACCTCTGGTAGGCACATGGGTAGAAAACCATCCCCAAGAAATAGGTATATAGAAACCTGATTTATAACGGAGATGGCATTGCAGATGAGTGGGGAAGAATGTTAGTTTTAATAAGTAAGGCAAGGATGCATGACCATCCACATGGGAAGAATAATGATTGGAACGCTGATTCATATTCTGCACAAAAATCCATCCTACACACCTGCAAGAAGACTACACAGGAGAGCATCATTATGACTTCACACTGAGGGAAGGAAGACAGTGTGCAATAGTAAAGATAGACAAAGAGATCAATGCAACTAAAAAAGCTAAAAATAGCTCCAAGAGTATACAGGGAATTGATTCTGAAAAGGTACTAAAGCAATTCAAAGGGTAAGGAAAAATCTTTTCCACAAACGCTGGTGGAACAACTGGATATCAGTGCAAAACAATCACCTCAACCCCTCCCCCATTTCATACACATAGATTCATTTGAGATGAATCAGAGACTGAAAAGTAAAAGCTAATTCTATAAAGCTTCTAGAAGAAAATGTAAGAGAAGTTTGCTTCCTTGTAGTACATGACATTTCTTAATAGGACCAAGAATTCCTGACCATAAAAAAAAAATCAAACTTTATCAGAATTACATCTCATTTATAATGCAAAAATTTTGTTCTTAATCTTCTCTAGCTTAACTTTAATATAAATCTTTTAACAATTATTGATTGGTTAGTTAGTTTCTAGAAAAGAAAAAGGAGGAAAAAGAGAAAGGAAAAACTGGAAGAAAAGATTCAAAAGAGGAGAAGGGAAGGGAGAATAAAGAGTTTGGGTGCAAAGAATCTAAGTCCAGGTAGATGAAAGCCTATAGGTTTAAGTACACAGCCTTGTCAAAGCAACACTACTCAAAGTACAATTGTTAGTGTACAGAGGAAGAACAGAAAATACACTCTCAGTAATGAAAAAGAACAAATAGACTGGACATAGTGGCTCATGCCTATAATCCCAGAACTTTCAGAGGGCAAGGCAGGAGGGATGCTTAAGCCCAGGATTTCAAGACCAGCCTGAGCAATATAGCAAGACCTCAGCTCTATACAAAATAGAAAAATTAGGGCAGCGCCTGTGGCTCAGTGAGTAGGGCGCCAGACCCATATACCAAGGGTGGCAGGTTTGAACCCGGCCCCAGCCAAACTGCAACAAAAATAGCCGGGCGTTGTGGCAGGTGCCTGTAGTCCCAGCTACTCAGGAGGCTAAGGCAAGAGAATCACCTAAGCCCAAGAGCTGGAGGACTCTGTCTCTAAAAAAAAACAGAAACATTAGCCAGGCATGGCAGCTCCCAGCCATAGTCCCAGTTCCTTGGGAGACTGAAGTGGGAGTATCACTTGAGCCCAGGAGTCAAAGTTGCTGTGAGCTATGACAATGCCACTGCACTCTAGCCTGGGCAACACAGCAAGACTCTGTCTCAAAAAGAAAAAAGGAAGGAAGGAGGGAGGGAGGAGGGAAGGAAGGAAGAAATTTCAGAGGCCCACTGGCAGTCATGGGCCCAAGAGAGAAAGAGAAATTTAAGGACCAATTTGTGGTGACTAAGAGACCAGAGGACCCCCCCAATCAGAGTATGGCAGCAGCCTGAAGAGGGAGGTGTGCAGTAGAATTGGAGATTGATCAAACCCCATCCTTGTCTACTGGGTTCAAACTGACTGTTAGTTTATAAATTTTAGGGTTCAAGATAAAAAAAACTGCAAAGCTGGTTTTGAAACTCTATCCTCACCACACCTTGGGTGTGTGAGGTGAGGCCATAGTGATTAGGGGCCCTTATTCCGGGTGAACAATGATTGTCAGGCAGGGTCTCCTGGGAGGGATGACTAGTTTCAGCTATTTCAAAGGAGCCACTCTGGGACCCCAGCCTTCATTAACATTTCTTCTCCCAGATTTCAGAGAAATCCCTGCTCTCTGACAAACCTTCAAGCCACGTTTTCTGTTAGACAAAAAGACTTCAGTGGATATAACACTCCAAATACGGTGAAGACTTGCACATAGTTAGAAATTTCTTGTCACTTTCTTACCAGTCCAGCATGGGGAAGATATGCTAACAAGCGTGTCCTTGTGACATGATTCAAAACCTTGAGTATCTGCCTAGCATAATCCTAAAAAGGATCAGACACAAAGTAAACGAGGAGCTAATAGACAAGACCAAATTTACTGGTCAATAAAACTCCAAGAGGAGTCTTTGGCGTGAGGTCAAAGTTTGGGGAAGAACATGACACCTAATCTTTGATTTACTCTTCTTGGCAACACATCCTCTCTGGATCTCTACTCCAACAAGGATAAATGAAGGTAGCCCCTCCAATTTCACCTGGAAACTGAGGGAGGGAAAAAGCAGCAGAGGCTGAACAGAATCAAACTCCTTGGCCTTCCTCTTTCCTTAATGTCTACAAGCAGGAGGGAAGGGTTGATCTGGGAGGGAAAAGGTTAAGGGAATAATGAGGCAGTGGTGGCCAAGAAGAGATGTAAGCAGTGAAGTGGCAGGAGGCACTCGGGATCCATAACTGGCTTACATTTCTATACAGAGCAGTTCCCAGCCCCAGCACTATGCGCTATTACCCATGGAGATATATCATAATTGCTGTGTCCTTAGCCATCCTGGCCTTCATTTTCCAAGAGGATAAAAAAGAATATTCTGAGCACAGTGTATCATTGGTGAGTATTAGAGATCCAGACCTGAGCACTTGTCAATCATACAGTCCCAGGGGAATTATCTCAGTTATGTGAAATACTAGTCTCATCATAAGTTCTCTGGAAGAACATTTGAAGAACCAGAAGTGTCAGAGAGAAAATATGAACCAGCTTTGAAATATGTATGGTATTTGAATAGGGACAGAGATGAAGAGAGGGTATTTGAACTGTGGAGAAAGCAAGGCACACACATCTAAAGGACCAGGCTGACTGGCAGGACCAGCAGGCAATGAGGACCGCCTGGGTTCTGCCCACCTCCCAACCAGGGCCTGGCATGAGAGATGTTATTTTCCTCTTTTCTTACATGAAGGGATTTGAAGTAACTTCCCCAAGTGAACATAGTTTGCAAGGGAGAAGACCAAATCCCACATAGGTCATAGCAAAGTTTTGGAATCCACATTTTTTTCTAAAATGACTTAGATCAGTTAGACCAAAGCACAGGGTAGGTGTGGAGAAGTGGTTCAGTAATGTACTCATGGTCAGATTCAAGCAAAAGAAAGGACATTAGAATCCAGGCACTATGTGCATGTTCTTTAAAGACAGGACCAGGTGTTGGTCTTCAGCACATCTCAGAGGACCTGGCACAGGCCTAAGCTGAGTTAGATAACATTGGTTGGACTAACAATGGTAAGAGAAATTAGAGGTGGGCCGTGACAGGGGCAGATAAATTCTTACTCTACCTAAGCCTAGGATCTTCCCACACACATCTCACCCAAACCTGGGAAGCCGACCTCCCTGACTCATGATGAAGTCTGCCAGAAAACCAGTGTGTTCTCAGATGAGGTGGGGAGAGCAGTTAACTGAGCCCTGACACTCAGCCTCCTTGGTGACTGGGTTCCAGGGCTTGTCCAATTGCCCTAAAAGGGGGGGTTTGCTCCTTACTTGTCAAACTGCAGGCTCACATGTATCTTATCTTCAGGAAGAAAAGAGAGAAATGATTTTGAAGTTAGCTCAAAAACAAATTAACTCTGAAAGGGAGAATCATCTGGGAACTTTCAAGAAGTTGCAGAAAAAGTCCCCTTTACTCCAACATGCCAACTACAAATTCCTGGTTGGAGCCCATCCCCAGCAAAAGAGTGAGTACATGGGAGGAAGTGGGCTGACTAAGAGAAGGCCAAAGTATTTCGAAAAGAAAAGGCAGAGAAGGAGGGTCAAGGGGGAAATGATTGTCATCTGGTGAGGAAAGAAGGGTGCTCCAAGGGAGGGCTATGCTATGGGTTTTGGTGCATGTTGTAATCCTGACTGTGTTTTCCTATCATCTGGTCACCCCTGAATGACCAACAGGATGAGAAGTTCACAGTGTCCCAGATGAACCTAATTCACAGCAGGGCCTCAGGGAGAGGAAGACAGGATGAGAGAGGAACCCAGGAACCATGGGAAACAGCACTGGGCAGAAGGAAAAGGAGGTGGTGTGGACTGTGGGTCTCAAGGAACTAGCCTGCCAGACCCTTGGGTGTCCATAGGCCCCTGGAGATCCTCTGATCCAGGTCTGTTTGATCCAAACTAAGATAATTTGCCAAGCCCACAAATTTGCCTTTGCTACCCTGTGGCCTTCCCCATGACAGAGAGCCTGACCCTTCAGGAAGCTCCTCCCACTAGCCTTTCAAAGTATTGATCAGTAACTCCACTTCACAACTCCTGATTGGAGTTGTGATTATAACCTCTCAGCTGGACTATATGCTCCCAGAGAAAAGAAATGTGAATTGTCACAGGTATTGGCCTAAGGGGAAGACCGGGGAGGAGCGTCCTAGGAACTCATCACCATCCTGAAGTATTAAAGGCTCCCCTGTCTCCCCACAGAACTGCTGACGGTGGGGATTTCCTCAGTGCAACATCCTCAGGGGAGCTACCTGTTGGACACTCTGCGGACCTTGTTCCAGGCATCTTCAGAAACTGAGCCGAATTATATCGTGGTGCTGGTCCACCTGTCAGATCCTGACCCTAAACAGCTCAACCAAACAGCTACCAATATTTCAAAGCTCTTTGCACCACATATTGAGGCTGGGGAGCTGCTGGTGATCCATGGTCTCCTCGGAGGCTCTCCTCTCCTGAGAGAGCTGAGTGGTGCTAATCACACCTCACCCTGTGAAGAACTTTACTTCAGGCAGAAGGTAGATTATGTCCTCCTCATGAACTTTGCTGAAAACCTCTCTGATTACTTTCTGTTGATGGAAGATAACATACAGTGCACCCCCAAGTGTATTTCTTTCATCTATGCAGTATTATCAGCCTGGAAAGAATTACACTGGGTGATCCTGGAGTTCTCCAGCCTGAACGTCTCCGGGAAAGTTTTCCACACCAATGACCTCTCCCGCCTGACCTCTTTCTTCCTCCTCTTCCTTAAGGACACTCCTACTGACTTGCTGCTCTCTGAATTCCAGCTTCTCTTGGCCCAAAACGTTCCAATTCGTTTCACTCCCTCTGTCTTGCATCCTATGGGCAATTATTCTGCAGTCAAGGACAGCTGCTTTCCTGTGGAGAAGGACGAAGTACTGGGTGAACCTGACAACCCCCTTGCTACTGTCCTCACAGACATGGAACCAGTATTGAATGTTGTTCCACAATATGCTTATACTCTGAACGAGGAGGGTTACACGACCTTGAATCCTTTAGAAGGAAATCATTTGAGAGTGATTCTGGACAGACCACAAAAAGTCATCCGGATAGCGGTGCTGACGGGCATTGATGATGGAGGAAAATACCAGTTGCGGCAGGGGCAAGTGGAACTGGGCTACCAGCCCACTGAGGAGCCCAAAGACTGTGCTCACTATACCCTGCTGGGGCCACTGGTGGAAGGAAATCTGGACCAGCGGGTATTTTCTAAAGAAGGCTCTGAGGAGAAATTGAGTTGTATCCGACTGCTGGTGTTAGCATCTCAAGAGTCTTGGCTAGTGATCAGGCAGATCAAAGTCTGGATTGAGCCTGAAGAGGACAGTTAGAAGGCACAGGGAGGATTCTGGAAGAATCAGGTTTGGGAATGGAATCTACATGGTTGACAAGAAATAAATTCTAGAAATTGATCAAGGGCTGCTCATTCTTAGTAAGGTGAATGTAAGTAAATTTTTAAAAATTTGCTTCAATACAATATATACGGCTCGGCGCCTGTGGCTCAAGTGGCTAAGGCGCCAGCCACATACACCTAAGGTGGCCGGTTCAAATCCAGCCTGGGCCTGCCAAACAACAATGATGGCTGCAACCAAAAAATAGCCAGGCGTTGTGGTGGGCGCCTGCTACTTGGGAGGCTGAGGCAGGAGACTCGCTTGAGCCCAGGAGTTGGAGGTTGCTGTGAGCTGCGACACCATGGCACTCTACCCAGGGGGACAGTTTGAGGCTCTGTCTCAAAAAAAAAAAAATACAACATATACCAAATTATTCATTCATACATTTCTAGTTAATGTAGTTACAAAAAGAAACCAGGGAGGATTTTGTTTCTAGCAGTTGATGTGACTATGAACCTTATAAAAACTCTCTCGACTAAAACAACTTTGTACAATAAAAACTATTTTTAAGATTATTATTGAAATGAACAGAAAATAAGAAATTCTTAGAGAACAAAAAATTAAATAAAATAGGAACTCAGATAAGCAAGTGAAAACTTAAGCTGCCTTTTCCCTGAAGGAATTAACTATAACCATCACCCACCTTGCCTCCCAAAGTGTTAGGATTACAGGCTGGAGCCACTGTGCCCAGCCTATAACTTTTAATTTTTATATGCACTGAGAAACCAAAAAATTTGTGTAACTTATTTTATTGTGATAGTTACTTTATTGCAACGGTCTGGAACTGAACCTGCAATAGTCTAAGGTCTGCCTATATGCCTGGCTAATACTAACATAAATAATATTGAACAGGGCCAGGCACAATGGCTCATGCCTATAATCCTAGCACTCTGGGAGGCCAAGGCTAGAAAATCACTTGAGCTCAGGAGTTTGAGACCAGCCTTAACAAAAGTGACAACACTGTCTCTACTAAAAATAGAAAAATTAGCTGTGTGGTGGTAGGCACCTGTAATCCCAGCTACTTAGGACGCTGAGGCAGGAATATCCCTTGGACCCAAGAGTTTGAAGTTGCTGTGAGCTAGGCAGATGCCACAGCACTCTAGCCTGGGGCAACAGAGGGAGTCTCTGTCTTAAAAAATAATAATAACAGTAATATTGAACAAGATAGACTTTAAAGGTTGGGTGTGGTGGCTCACACCTGTACTACTAGCATTTTGGGATGCTGAAGCAGGAAAATCACTTGAAGTCAGGAGTTCAAGACCAACCTGGTCAACATAATGAGATCCCATCTGTATAAAAAATAGAAAAATTAATAGCTCATGGTGACACACACATGTAGTCCCAGCTACTTGGGAAGCTGGGACAAGAGGATCACTTGAGCCTGGGAGTTTGAAATCATAGTGAACTACGATCATGCCACTACCCTCATGCCCAGGCAACAAAGTAGTACCTTGTATCCAAAAAAATAAATAAACAGACCTTTGGATTTAAACAGGGTTGTGGATTTTCCAAATTTATACAATGAATTAAGAAGCAAAGAAGTTATAAGTATATTCAAGGCAATGACCATAGGAATGGACTGAATTATTAATAAATCTGTGTAAGCATAGGAGAAAGGACATAAAGGGGGTGAGATGTGGTAAAAGGTGGAAGCAGTTCAATGCATGTGTGAAGACCCAATGTCAATGACGTCTTATCTAAGATATGGGGGTAATGTCTTGGTCACCATCTGGATGATCTTGCATGTTTGTCAGCAACCTTACCGAAGCATCTGAGGAAATCTCACTGAAAATGATCCTGCAACTACATAACTAGAGGTATTACAAAAGCAGAACAAATGAATTACAACGGAAAGATGCCCTGGTCCAGAAGCACTTGACATCGCTGAGGCACTGGCAGCAGGTGCTGGAGGACATCAGTGTGCAGCACAAAAAGCCAGCTGACATCCCTCAGGGCTCCCTGGCCTACCTGGAACAGGTGTTGGCCACTATCCCTGCACCTCTGAAGCTGACCTGAGGGAGGGTATGCCAGAGTGCTGGTGGCCTTGGACAGCTTGCCACATACTTCTCATGGACACGGGTGGCATTTTGAAGAACTCTTTGCCAGGGAATGAGTTGATTTTAGTTTTATGCCCCCACCTAAAATTTTTCCACTATTTTTATAAGCTGTTTAATTTTGGGAATACTTTTTGAAATTCTTGTGGCTTGAGTAAACCAAGTGAATGTGTCTTTGGCAAAGTTTAGACTGTTAGTGTGGTGATATGTCTAGATTGTTTTTTAAGGATTTGTTTGGGGGCTTTTTCGCTTTTTAAATTTTTGTGTGACTTTCCATTTCCTTGCACGTACTTCTAGTTGTCAGTCGACTTTGTTTGAGCTGAGGGAAAAGACCATTAAGTAGTCTGAGGATGCAGGATGAAGATTTTGCTTGGGGGTCCTTAATTACCCCCTAATGGTAGGGTAGAAAAATAAGTCCATTTGCTGTGTGTCAGTGTTGAACTACCTCAAGAAGAGGAATGTAGTACACCATGTTCATCTTGTGCCCAGAGCTCTCAGAACAAGGAGATTATAAATAGGAGAAGGAGGCTTAAATCATCCTGGGTTAGTGAAGTGATGGCTGATGCTGACGTTTATTTGGAGTAAGTTTATACTTTGTGCAGTGTTTATTTACTTCTTGATGGGGCGGGATGCAGTGGGTGCAGTGATGTGCTGAATTGTGTTACATTCTGTGGTAAGGAGGCAGTGTGAGTGACCAGGCAGATTGTATCTCAGTGACATGGCAGTCAGAGCATTAAAGCTTACTCCAGTTGTCTCTTTGAAAAAAAAAAAAAAGTAGCAGGCATGTACTAAAGGCCTGTTTTATATTAGCTACTACCATCATTATCATTATTATTTATAGGGTCAACTACTAATTCTTGGCAAGAATACGATATATCACTACCTACATCCGCTAGCTCATTTGCTACCAGCCATCCTATACTCCTTTCCATCCCTTGGAATACCATTGTTCTTTGACTAAGTATAGTGTTCAAGGAGGCATGAAGAATTTGGACTTGATTCAGGCCATTGTCCTTCGCAAAGACTGATAGAGGCACAGCACCACTCACAAATAGTGGGCAGGGAAGCAAAGGTTAAAGAAACACTTGGGGGGGGGGAGACATAATTGATCTCTGTAATGTTCCGGGCTCTTTCCATGCCTACGGAAAACATTAATCCTCTCCAGATATTGGCTCCTCACCCTTAACCTACGGCGTCCCGAGGAAGATGCACGAGAAGGATGGCAGGTGCTGAAACACAGACCCTGCCATCACAGACCCGTGCTATGCCCTTTCTAGAGAACTGGGGCTGCTTTAAATAACAAAGCAACAAAGACGGGAACGAAGGCAAAAATAAAATGAGACAACAAAGAAATGTTTGGTTCTGCTTCCTCTGTTCCACTGCACCTTCTGCCTACATTGTGTGTGTGTGTCCAGCCTCCTATGTGTCATTGTTCTTTGATGCTTTCTTCAACAGTGGTTCTCAGCCAAGGGTGATTTTGCTCTCTGGGACAGTCAGCACTCTCTGGAAATATTTCGGGTTGTCACAACTAAAAGATGCTATTGACACCTAGTCCAGCTGGGGGTGCTGCTGAGCAAACTACAATGGATTGAACGGCTTGGGACAACAAAGAATTAATCCTGCCCCAAATGTCAATGGTGCCAAGATTAAGAAATTCTGCTCCTCAATAAATCAGCAACAACTTTTGTGACAGGTTGAAACTACTTTTAAACAATTGTTAATACAAATAAAAAATGTCCATATTTGCAAAGAGAGAATAGATTCTTCTAACAGCAGATGGATCAAAATAATTCTTTTAACCACAAAAGGCAAAATTAGTAGTTTAATAAGTCATGGTGCATAACTAGAAAAATGTCTACGAAGGACAGAATTCTTAGTTTAAAGACTAAAAGAATTTCTACCAGAATTTCTTTTAACATTTTACAATTTCTTTATATTTGGATTTGTGTTTTTGGTCCACTATGCGGTTTTACTTGGAATTTGTAATTTAAAACTACAATCCTTGAGGGCGGTGCCTGTGGCTCAAAGGAATAGGGCGCCAGCCCCATATACTGGAGGTAGCGGGTTCAAACCCAGCCCCAGCCAAAAACTGCAAAAAAAAAAAAAAATCCTTGAAAGGACTATACCTTTACTTTAAAAATCTATGGACTTAAAAAAAAAAATCTATGGGCTTCTCTCTTAAACACGCTGCACTTAAGATTTTCCCTACTACTTGATCAAAATTTTTTTTTGTCAAGATTTCGAATGACCCCCCACTTATAAAATTTGAGATTTGTTACCTTATAAAACCAAGAGATTACCAGGGACTGAATCCTAGACCATTTCAACATTAAGATGTTGAGCAGATAAAGGGAAACCAGTAAAAGAAAGTAAGATGAGACATAAAAGCAGAAGGAAAACTAAGTGAGTGAGATGTGGAGACAGTGTTTCAAGAAGGATGGATGGAATAATTAGCTGCATCAAAGGCTGCTGATAAGCCAAGTTAAATGAGGCCAGATCATTCATCACTGAATTTAGCAATGTGGAGATCAAGTAAAATAGCAGCAAAAGGATTATAATGAAAAACTGCCCTACCTCCCTTCTCCCTGGTCCTATTCCCCAAACATAACTAGTTTCAAATCTTTTAACTATTTCTTCTAGTGTTGCATCCTTTTTTTTTTTTTTTGAGACAGAGTCTAATTTTGTCACCCTTGGTAGAGTGTCATGGTATCACAGCTCACAGCAACCTCAAACTCTTGGGCTTAAAGTGATTCTCTTGCCTCAGCCTCCCAAGTAGCTGGGACTATAGGTGCCCACCATAATACCCAGCTATTTTTAGAGATGAGGACTCGATCTGGCTCAGGCTGGTCTCAAACCTGTGAGCTCAGGCAATTCACCCGTCAGGATTACAGACATGAGCCACTATGCCTGGCCCATATTTCTAAATAAAACACTTGTACTACCATTTTCAAATGTTAGTTTATACACAATTCCTTGTCACGTTAGGTTAAGTTTTAGCACTTCTAGCCAACTCAACAAATAATGCACTTGTCTTTCCTCTGTTGGTCAATGACTACAATAAATGTATTGTCGTATTTATTGGTGAAAGACTGAATGTTTTCTCCCCAAGGCTGGGAACAGAGCAACTCACCACTCCTTTTCAACACTATACTGGAAGTCCTGGTTCACACACTAGGGTAAGCAAAAGAAAAAGCATATGGACTGGAATGGAAGAAAGAAAACTCTCCCTTTTCACAGATGACATGATTGTTTATATAGAGAACTCCAAGGAATCTACAAAAAATCGCTTAGAACTAATGGTGGGGGGTGGCGCCTGTGGCTCAGTGAGTAGGGCGCTGGCCCCATATACTGAGGGTGGTGGGTTCAAACCCAGCCCAAACAAACTGCAACAAAAAAAACTAGCCAGGCATTGTGGCGGGCGCCTGTAGTCCCAGCTAGTTGGGAGGCAAGAGAATCACCTAAGCTAAGGAGCTGGCGATTGCTGTGAGCTGTGATGCCACAGCACTTTACTGAGGGTGACAAAGTGAGACTCTGTCTCTAAAAAAAGGAACTAATGGTGGCTTTGGTAAGGTTGCAGAATATCAAGTTAACACACAAAAAATAAATCACATATCTAGATACCAGTACTCTACAATTGGAAATCAAAATTTTAAAAAGCAAAAGCATTTAAAACAGCATTCCTCCTCCATTCATGTTATGACCTAAACTGTGTCTGCCACCAAAATTCATGTGTTGAAGTCTTAACCCCAGAATGTGACTGTATTTGGAGATAAGGTCTTCAGAGAGGTAAAATGAGGTGACTGGAGTGGGCACTTATCCAAAATGACTGGTATCCTTACAAGAAGAGGAGATTAGGATACAGACACACACAGAGAAAATCATGTGAAAATACAGGGAGAAGATGGCCATTTACAAGCCAGGAGAGAGACATCAGAAGAAATCGTCCCTGCTAACACTTTCATCTTGACCCTATACCTGCCAGAGCTAAGAGAAAATAAGTTTGTGTTATTTAAGCCATCCAGTCTGTGGTAGTTCATTATTTCAGCCCTAGCAAACCAATATATCTCCTCCCCTGCAAATGTGAAATACTTATATATAAAATAACAAACATATACAGACACTATATTCTGAAAGCTATAAAATACTGCTGAAAGAAATTTTAAAAGACCTAAAGAAATGGTGGTAGACCATATTCACGCATTTGAAAACTTAACACAATAAAAATATCATTCTTCACCATGTTATTCTACAGATTTAAGACAATTCTCTTTAAAAATCCCAGCAAGAGGAGGAACATGGCGCAAGCTCTGTCTGAGGAGGAGTTTCAGCGGATGCAGGCTCAGCTCTTGGAACTCCGAACAAACAACTACCAGCTTTCAGATGAACTACGCAAGAATGGTGTTGAACTTGCCAGTCTTCGACAGAAGGTCGCCTACCTGGATAAGGAGTTCAACAAAGCTCAGAAGGCATTGAGCAAGAGCAAGAAAGCTCAGGAAGTCGAGGTACTGCTGAATGAAAATGAGATGCTGCAGGCAAAGCTGCACAGCCAGGAGGAGGACTTCCGTTTGCAGAACAGCACGCTAATGGCCGAGTTCAGCAAGCTCTGCAGCCAGATGGAACAGCTGGAACAAGAGAACCAACAACTAAAGGAGGGGGCTGCTGGAGCAGGGAGTGTCCAAGCTGCATCTCTCGTGGATGGGGAGCTGCTGAGACTACAGGCAGAAAACACTGCCTTGCAGAAGAATGTGGCAGCCTTGCAGGAGCGCTATGGGAAAGAGGCCAGGC
>NW_003852450.1:6278578-6279583 GCF_000181295.1 Otolemur garnettii
CTGGCAATGGAGACACTGCAGGAGAAGTCCCAGCATAAGGAAGAGCTGGGAGCAGTCCGACTACGGCATGAAAAGGAGGTGCTGGGAGTGCGTGCTCGATATGAGCGTGAGCTCCGAGAGCTGCACGAAGACAAGAAGCGGCAGGAGGAGGAGCTCCGTGGGCAGATCCGGGAGGAGAAGGTGGGTTGGTAGATGAGGATGCCTTTTCTCCTCTAAAACCTTAGCATCACAGCATTGCTGATGGGCAGTGGGTGGTGTGTGTAAGATGCGCATTGCTCTATCTGCCTGGCTCATGACAGTCTGCCTTCCTCCAGGCCCGAACACGGGAGCTGGAGACTCTCCAGCAGACAGTGGAAGAACTTCAAGCTCAGGTGCACTCCATGGATGGAGCTAAGGGCTGGTTTGAACGGCGTCTGAAAGAAGCTGAGGTGAGTTGGTGGTGCCAGTGAGGCACAGAGGCTGGTTAGGGCCCACGTACCAAACTAGGGCTGTCCTGCCTTTGTTGAAAATTTGAATAGGTACCTCTTCTCCTAAAACTGTATTTCATATCAGGAAAGTATTGTAATATACAGATACTGTTGGAACAAGCATCTGTATTGGGGTGGTGCCTGTAGCTCAGTGGGTAGGGCACTGGCTATATATACTGAGGCTGGCAGGTTCGAACCCAGCCCGGGCCAGCTAAAACAATGACAACTGCAACAACAGTTGTATTGTATTTTCTGGAAGATTTGTGACAATACATGAGAGGCAGTGCCACAGAGCAGTGAAGAACACAGATGGGAGCCAGTTATTTGCCTGGGTTTCAATCCTAGCTGGGCCAGTTCCTAGCTATGTGACCTTAGGCAAATTACCTCACTTCTCTGTGGCCCATTTTCATCATCAGTAGAAAGGTAATGACGGCTCAGCGCCTATAGCTCAACCGGCTAAGGCGCCAGCCACGTACACCTAAGGTGGTCCGTTCAAATCCCCAGCCCGGACCTGCCAAACAGGCTGCAACCAAAAAAA
>NW_003852450.1:6280209-6281770 GCF_000181295.1 Otolemur garnettii
AGCCAAAATACCATCTGGCCAGACAGGCCCACCCAAAAAAAAAAAAAAAAATCCCAGCAAGATTTTTTTTATAAATATAGACAAGCTTATCTAAGATTTATATGAAGAAATCAATACATTTGACTGGGCATGGTAGCTCATGCCTATAATCCCAGCACTTTCAGAAGCTTATACAGGAGGATTTCTTTTCTTTTCTTTTCTTTTCTTCTTCTTCTTCTTCTTCTTTTCCTTGTTGTTGTTGTTGTTGTTGTTGCAATTATCATTGCTGTTTTAGCCGGCCAGGGCCAGGTTCAAACCCGCCACCCTCGGTATATGGGGCCAGTGCCCTACCCACTTGAGCCACAGGTGCCACCCCAGGAGGATTTCTTGAAGCCAGAAATTTGACACTATCCTGCGTAACATAGCAACACCCCATCTGTTAAAATAATTTTTTAAATTAGCTGGGTACAGTGACACATACCTATAGCCTCAGTTACATGGCAGCTAAGGTGGAAGGATCACTTGAGCCCAGGAGTTTACAGTTAAAGTGAAATCTGATCACACCACTGCACTTGAGCCTGGATGACAAAGAGATACTCTATCTCTTAAAATATGAAACAAAACTTGATCACATGGAGATGGAGAGTAGAAAGAAAGACTGAACAGACTGGGAAAGGAGAGTGGGAGGGAAGAAGAGGACGAAAAGAAGTGGGCAAAAGGATAGGGTACAAACATACAGTAAGTTAGAAGGAATAAAACCAATGCTTTATAGCAGAGTAGGGTGACTATACTTAACAAAATGTGTTATACTCAGGTGCTAGATACCCTAAATACTCTAACTTGATCACTATGCTTCATGTACAGATAACAAAATTTCTTATATTGGGCGGCACCTGTGGCTCAGTGAGTAGGGCGCTGGCCCCATATACCGAGGGTGGTGGGTTTAAACCTGGCCCCAGCCAAACTGCAACAACAACAAAAAAATAGCTGGGTGTTGTGCCGGGCGCCTGTAGTCCCAGCTACTCAGGAAGCTGAGGCAAGAGAATCACCTAAGCCCAAGAACTGGAGGTTGCTATGAGCTGTGATGCCACAGCACTCTACCAAGGGTGACAAAGTAAAACCCTGTCTCCAAAAAAAAAAAAAAATTTCTTATGTACCCCAAATACATTTGTATACATTTTATTAAAAATTTATAAAACTTATTTTATAAAAATTTTATACAATTTATATAAATTTTTAAAAATAAATAACTTGGGCTTCCCAGGAGGAGGATGATTAAAAAGTAAAATAGAATAAAATTTATATGAAAAGGCAACTGTCCCACTAGCAACTGAGCCATGGACCCTGACCCATGTCCTGTGAAAAGTAAAAACTAAATTAAAAAAAAGAAAAGGCAAAGGACTAGAACAGCTAAAACAGTGTTGAAAAAAGAATAAAGTGGGAGGAATTATACTGTTAGATTTTAAGACTTACTATAAAGCTACAGTCATCAAGATAATATAGTATTAGTAAAGTAAAAACCACAAATATCAATAAAAGAGAATAGAGGAGCCATAAGTCGATCCACAAAATGACACCAATT
>NW_003852450.1:6282055-6285104 GCF_000181295.1 Otolemur garnettii
GTGCCCTACTCACTGAGCCACAGGTGCCACCCAGAAAAACAGTCTTTTCATCAAAAGATGCTAGGCAAAAGGAAGAGCTGGGGATGCGGTCTCAAAAGATCCTGGATAACTACGGGAGATTCTGGGCCCAGGGGCCACCTAGTCACAGAAGGAACAGCGGGGCTCGGAGGAGGCCGGCCCCACCTCCACCGAGGCTCCGCCCACATACCCCACCTCCTTGCAGGCCCCGCCTTCTGGACGCGCCTCCTGTTAGGCTCCGCCTCCAGGCCCGCCCCGCGGCGCATTGTGGGATCCGTCTGTCAGTCGGGTGGTGGAAGACAACGTGCTCTGTCATGGGGATCCAGCCGGTGAGACCCTTATTCCATATCCTTCACCTGAGGACCCCGCCCCATCTGGTTCTGGGTGCTGTGCTCCAGACCTGTGGCTCTCACCACTGACCCCGCCCCGCAGAGCTCTGGACCCACCCTGGTCCCGGCTCCGGACCCTGCTCAGGTTACCCCTCTGCCCTTGACATGCCTCCGCGCTGGAGTTAGGGATCGCCACCCCTGGGGAGGCTGGTCGGTCACCACCCACACCCCGGGCTCTTCCCCAAGCGTGGCGGTCACGCTGCCTCCTCTACCCACAGAGCTCAGCCCTGCTGGCCTCCCTAGGGGTGGGGCTGCTTACTCTGCTTGGCCTGGCTCTGGGCTCCTACCTGGTTCGGAGGTCCCGCCGGCCTCAGGTCACTCTTCTGGACCCCAGTGAAAAGTATCTGCTGCGACTGCTAGACAAGACGGTAAGTTGTGGACGAAGGGGCCAGGGAAAAGGAGGGGACTAGAATTTTCCTGGTATGAAGGGGACAGCATCCCTGGATGTTCTAAGGGACTTGTCAGCCAGCTTCACTTGGTGAAACACTGTGTCATCCATCCTCTAGACTGTGAGCCACAACACCAAGAGGTTCCGCTTTGCCCTGCCCACCACCCACCACATTCTGGGGCTGCCTGTGGGTAAGGAATGTGTGGAGTGGGCTTCCCTTCCCCGGTATGCAAAGAGGGTAACTCTCTTTCTGGAGTCTGTGAACACACTACTTCAATCTATTTCCTTTCCCACACTTGACTCTGGATCCTCCAGGCTGTGAAGTGCCTGTGGCCCCTCTAGGGTGTGGCTTCTGTGCCCCCCAGCCATCTTTAACACTCAACAGTCTTCCCTTTTTCTTGAAAGATTTGTTCTTAATTCCCCCTGAGCAAACACTAACCTTTTCCTATTGCCCTGGCCCTTGTTTGACTCACAACTTCCAAAGTCCTGACAGTAATTGATGTGAGTTTCTCCAATGGGGGGATTGTGAGAGATCTAACCAAAGGCTCAATGGGTGAGCCCTCCTGGCCTAGTAGCTCCTTGGAGCCACAGCAGGAAGCAAGACATCATATTCTTTCCAACATCTCTGAGTATTTTGAGAGCTGACAGGGATGCAGCACATTGACAAGCAGCCCTGATAGAGCTATCTGCATTGTCCCCAGGCAAACATATCTACCTTTCTGCCCGAATTGATGGCAGCCTGGTCATGAGGCCATACACTCCTGTCACCAGTGATGAGGATCGAGGGTACGTGGATCTTGTCATCAAGGTAAGGGGGTAAGAAAGAACCGCAGGGGCTGCTGACCCCACTCTTTCTGGGATTTATAGAAACTTCCAAGTTTTTGTTGATAGCAGGAGATCACATGTCTTTTGTGAATATAAGGAAAGTATTTGGAGTAGGAAAGATAGTGCATGTGTGATATTTGCCCTAGCCTCAGGTAGGTTCGGTCAACATGGGGTTCAGAAACTAGTAACATTCCCAATAAGATAGCTTTCTTTCTGTCTTATCAGATCTATCTGAAAGGTGTGCACCCCAAATTTCCTGAAGGAGGGAAGATGTCTCAGTACCTGGATAGCCTGAAGATTGGGGATGTGGTCGAGTTTCGGGGACCAAGTGGATTGCTCACTTACACTGGAAAAGGTAATAATCTGTTTTCATGAGCCTGTCTCCCACTTCTCCAGTTCCCATAGTCTTCTTGGCATAGTACAGCTGTGGGTGTATGTGCATGAAAAGGCCGTGGCCACCTTTCCATCTAAACATAACACTAACACTATACAAAAGCATATTTCTCAGCTACAGGGAACAATTCCTTTTCCCTATCCACATAAATTCACTAGCCATGACAGCTGTGGAGTTTACTAAAGCAAACATATGCCTCTCTTCCCCTCCCTCAAAGATTTTCCCCTCTAGCTGAGCTGTGGGGAGAGCCAAAGAGCTTTCCGCCCTTCCCATGGGAACAACTGGTGCATTAGCAAGCTCCCTAGAGCTGCTGTGTGCCACTTGGGAAAATAGAGTCACACCTGGCCCCGTGCCTGTCACCCTCATCAGGGAGTGACCCTTTGCCAAAGGTAGCTAATGTGCATTGTATGTCCCTGAACAGATAGCCCTGGCCCCATTGTCCTTCAAGTGTATTATTGTCAGAGCTGGCTCAACTCAAACCTCCACCCAAGTTCCAGGATCAGATTTCGTAGCAGCTGCTAAACTGGGCTTAGGCGTATTTTCAATTCTGCATTTGTTTTCTTTGTTCCCTACATTGACTTCATTCTTCTACTGCTCTCTTCACTTGACTTCTCAGGGCAGTTTAACATTCAGCCCAATAAGAAATCTCCACCTGAAGCCCGAGTGGCGAAGAAACTGGGAATGATTGCTGGTGGAACAGGTGCATTACCTTGAGAGACCATTCTCTCCTACCCATTGTTGATTGTTGCCATGCAAACTCCTAAGTGACCTTCAGAAGATTTGGTAATAATATCCAACCTGTTCTTCAGGGGATTCTCAGCAATGCCTAGAGCTCCCCAATATCAGAAAAACAAAATCATAAGTAGGTAGAAACCAAAAAAATTTTAAACTGATAGAATGAGAGAAATATTGAATATTGAGGACATCCAGAAGTGTAGATGCTGGAGAATATCTGGGAGGAGTTGAGAAAATTAGGATACTAAAAGAAATAGAAGTGGTGAATGAGTGGCATTAAGATAGAAGGGTCAGGCTCGG